>NC_090323.1:172890381-173490381 GCF_040869045.1 Eurosta solidaginis
TCTGTTAACTTATACATTTTTTTACTTACTTACATACATATATATGTAATACACTAAAATCTTATAAGTTATTAACTATTACTGAATTCACAAAGCTCATTTTACCGGTTTGTTTGATTATATTTTCCACTGCATACATTGAAATAAATAAAATTTTTTGAAAACATACAATTTTTAGGACTATATTTAAAAAAAAGTATGTTTTGCTTATATGTATAGCTAAAATATTTTGATAATGAAATAAAAATTTTTATAAATTAAATTTTATTTATGTTATAATTTAACTCATTATTTCTGCATTTTTTAAATTGCATTAACTGGCATGTGTGGAAAAAAAATTAATACGCTTATTTTTAGGTTCACAAATGTTGTAGGCCTTACTAAGTATATTCTGCATATGGCATCTATGAATTTCCAACACACAATCAAAATGTGGAGATGGCGTTCAAAGATTTTTTGAATTTCATAAAAGAACTAAACTACTAGTTATGGCCTTTAATAAAAGTTTCAAGAATAGCATTTTTATAGATCGAACCATTCGAGACATTGCTTCATTGCAACTAAAGTTTTTCCATAAAAATCATATGAGGGGTTGTTTACAATTCGAAGTTGAGCTTTAAAGCCGAATAACTACTAAATAAGCCAAGTTAGCAAAAAATCTTGTCGGAATTTTTTTGCAGACCCTTCAATTTCCTATAAGAATATGCGTAGCTAGGTACTAAGTGTTAGAGCCTATTATAAAAACTCGAATATTACCCATACGATTTTTATAGAAAATTAAAAGTCACTATTGGTCCCCTGCAAAAATTAAAATAATATGAATATTTTTGATTAATCAATTGGTCTAAATATGGATTAACAGGGTGTTATTTCAGTAATTGGCCAATCCCCAGGAGGCGATTCTTTAAGTAATTCCAAGATGATAAGTCAAATGATGACCTTAGCCACTTGACTTTTGCGGGGATAATGACAATTTCACCAGAAACAAGCTACCAGATTGAAAAGCGTTACGAATTTTTCTAATTTTGATGGATTTCATATTAAGGAATACGACTAAATTACTTCCGTAGTTATTTTAAATAAAAAAGAAAAAAAACCAGCTCCATGCCTTGGAAATATTTAAATACGAAATATTGGCCTTGAAAAAGTTTTTAATAAGTTTTTCGAGCTCCCGAAAATTGTTTTGGTAGAAGAAACATGGATCGAAGTATGCAAAGCAAGAGAATATAGCCTTCTTAAGTGTCCGTACGTTTGCTCAGAACATTTTGACAAAACAGACACGTTTGTCAATTGCTTGCTCAAAGGAGGTCCTTATAAACCGACACCCCAACTTCTTGATAAATGGGCTACAAGTCCACATTTTTTATTTTTTTTATTATTGTATAATTCAAGCGTTGCGCGTTAGAGGGGAATTGTTAAAACACTTTTTAGGGAGAACATTAGCCTGTAGCTCTGTAGGTTAGCCACTAGTTATGAGAGTGTTCTTGCCGGTTGTAGTAGGAGTCACCTTGTAGCAGCCCGCCTATGCACATTCTGTGCCCTTTTAGCATTGACATAGATGTGTAGACATTGGATGTATACGTTTTCTCAATATGCCTTGATAAATATCCACTGTAGGGACAAGATAATAGGGCCATGCTAGAACAACAGGATTTTTCTTGTATTTTTTTTTCTGTCTAGGGGTCAAGCTGCCATAAAGATATGAGTCATTAACCAATGTATGAGTGATTATCCTCTATTTTTCAATAAAATGGTATATTTTACTGTATTCGCAATCGATATGAATTCACATAAATCGTGCTAAAGCATATTATCATTGTCTCAGGTAACCATTGCGTTTTCATCCTAAAGGAAATTTCCAACCCGAAAAACCACAATTCCGCCTTAAACAGTAACGGTATGGCAACGCTTCTGGCAAAACAACAAACATTATGAAACTTCAAAAATCACCAAATACGTCAAAGAATTTTGAGTGGAACTACCTTCTTTTTTTTATCATGGTGCAAATAAGGGTCAATCCAGAAACGCTTAATTTTCAAGTTACAAGGTGTCAAACATTTAAAAAAAAAAATAAGTTTTTCCTAAATATCTTAATAAACTTTCAGTCGATTTTTCTTAAATTTAACAGTGATGTTAGGGGCAATTGAATGCTATTTATCGGTAACTTTTTTAAAACGGTTACTTTTTAAATCTATTCCTTTTTTAAAACCGTTCACTTTTTTATAACTCGTTACTTTTTAAAACCGGTTACATTTTTATAACCGGTTACTTTTTTTAAACCGGTTACTTTTTTATAACCGTTTACTTTTTTAAAACCCGTTACTTTTTTAGACCCGGCTACCGTTTTATAACCGTTTTTTAAACCGATTACTTTTTTATAAGCGGTTACTTTTTAAAACCAGCTATTTAGTTGGAAGCGATTACTATTTCTAACCAGTTACTTTTTGGAAACCTGATGAGTTTTTGGAACCGGTTACTTTTTGGAAACCTGAACAGTTTTTGGAGCTCGTTACTTTTTGGAAACCTGAAAAGTTTTTGGAGCCGGTTGCTTTTTTTGAAAACTCGAGTTTTTCAAGACTACTGAACCTTAAAAAAACTTTTTCAAAACTGGTGAATTTTTGGAAAACATTTACTTTTTCAGGATTGGTAAAAATATACTTTTTTAAAACAGGAAAATTTTTGTAAAAGCTCGAATTCAAAGTTTCAACTTTTTCTGAACTGGTTAATTTTTGGAATAGTAATTTTTTGTGAACAATTAAGGTTTTGAAAAAAATCGGCTTTTTTGAACTGGCAAATATTTGGGAAAAGTAGAATTTTCCGTAGCTGGTTAGGCTTTGGAAAAAATAAATAAATAAAATTCAAAACTGGTAATACGCACCTCTAAATATCTACTCAAGAGATTATCCTAATATTATCATGTCATCGCTCAACCCTGATATTCAAAAAAAAAAAAAATAAGTTAAAAATATAGATAAGTGAACATGTGACCCGGTCTATGAAAACGTGGCTTATGACTCAAAACAAACTACTACTACTCAGAAACTGAATAAATGCATTGTTTATCTTTAACAGCTGTTTCTCGCAATTTCTTTTTTGAGTCATAAGCCACCTTTTCATAGACCGGGTCACATATACTTAAAAAGGAAACTCGAAAAGTCGCAACCCAGACACATTTTTTTGCAATGGAAGAACTTCCACCGAACGGTTGAAATTAAGGAAAATTTAAAAATAATATTCATATAACGTCAGGATTTTTATGTATTATGGGAATTAAGACGCAGCCGGCTTGTGTTGTACATACACTTTGAAATAAATTTGGGTTACGCTAAGTTCCTTTACCTACTACAGCATTGACTTATTTATGAACTTCCGTATAGATGCTCGGGACATCATGAGATGGTACATGGAAAAATTGATCAAAACTTTACCAAAATGTAAAATTAGAGAAAAAACTAAACGTTTGAATCATTGCAGATAAGAAAAGTGTGATATCTTCAGCATAGACGTCAAAATTACAAATACAATGAATCACCTGATTTTTTAAATGACTATCGTGCTCTCATCCTGTATCTCTTGCTATCACTCGCCGCAGATAGCCGACCGTGTGCAACGTCATACTGAAAATACTATTAAAATATTATTAAGATATCACAATTGTTTTATACACAATGGTTTGAGTAGTTACTTGCGAAAAATGGTTTTCGGTGTGAAATTTCAAATTCTGTCGATGTATTCGCATTTCAGAGTATGCACGTTTTGTATTTTTCACTGGGCCCACAACTTACAATATACCCCATAAAACGTGTTTTTTTTTTTTCATTAATGATTTACACGGTTATACTTATTCATGGATTACACTTTACGGGCTTTGGCCTAAATTAATTTTACAAATTTATTTAAGACATATTTTCGGTTAAAGTTTCAGATATATGCATATATTTTTAAAAATTAATATTTGTTTTTTTCGTATATTTATATAAATCGTTTAACTAATTTAAAATGATATGTATGTTTATATCCTGCATATTTAATGCAACTATCTTCTAACTTACGGCGGACACCTAATCTAAATATAAAAATTAGTTTTTTTTGGTGACACTACAAATAAGCACTAAATTGATTTTATGCGAATGAATAAGAAAGTTTCTTATAAATGACATCCCTAAATATACAAAAACAAAAAAAAAACATAAATTAATTGAACCTAATTATATAAGCAAAATGACTGCAACTAACTTCAAATAATTTATGCATTTATTGAAACTGAATAAATAAAGGAAATTAAACAATGAATAATAGAAAACCATTCAACAAAATAATTTTCTTTTACATTTTTTAACAATGGAAAAAACGGATGCTCTATATATTGAAGTGAAGCTTTTTGTTCGATTTTTGTTATTAATCATAGGAAACCACCAACTAACCCTAGTTCGGCCGTCGAGTCACCCGGGGTGACTTTTTCATATTCTCCCCTCAAAAAACACATTTTTAATAAATTTTATTAACTCATTTTCCGTAACATCCAAACTCAATGAATTTTAAGAAGAAAAAATACAACATAATCTTTTATAATTTTAGTCATAGACAACTGTAACGGGTTGAACACTTTTATTCTTTTTCTGGCAGTCACCGGGGTGGTTACGTCGGCCAAAAATAGGTGTAAAAATCGTTGGCCGAACTTGGGTTAATAATAAAATATGTATAATATATTTGAAATAAGCGTTGGTTACATAAGTGCATAAGCATATATGGAAGTCTATGGGTACTACCTACAGAGTGCACATACGCTATTTAAGCAGCTCAAGTCCACACCGTATATTCCATTAGGGTGTCTTATTTTCAAGCAATATTTTTATTTTAGAAAATACGAAATTTAACCAATGAAAACTTTTTATTCATTTAAGTTTACTCTTTTCCAGAATATAAATTTCGGTATTCTAAAATAACAAGTGATCGCTTTTTCGGCTTTATAAAAAAAGAATAATATAGATTTTAACCTAAGACCCATCTTGCTTAAATGAACTATAAAATTGTTCTGCCCTATCGAAAATAAAATTGTCGTCATAAAAATATATTTTTATCGGAGGGTTTAATCTGTAAGTTTACACCAGGAAAGGACTCTTAAAATTGATTTTGTAAAATGATTTACATGACTTAAAACTGAAGGTATGTCGGGATATACCCGCTTTAGTGTATAATGGCAAGTCTGAAATCAAAAGCGTTTATCAACAGTTCTTCCCTGAGTATTTTTATATCACTCATTGAAGAAAACCGCAGAGACATTGAAAACATGCGTCCCCCTCTAGAATAAATACATGCAAGTCGCGACAACCTCCCATGAGATTTAATCCAATTTTTGTCGTGCGATTTTTAGTTTTTCCTACAATTTGGCGGAACGGGACCAACTTATTTAATGCCGACTACGAACGGCATCGGCAAGGCAAATAAGTTATCCCTGAGAAGCTTTTCGTGAGAGAAACACGCTCGGAGTGCTTGCCAAACACTGCCGAAGGGCGACCCCGCTTTGAAAATTTGTCTTCTAATTGGAAAAACTTGTTTCTAAAACTTTGTGGTTGCTTTGTACGGGGCGTAAACCCAGGATCTCCTGTGTGGTAGGCGGAGCACGCTACCATCTCACCTTGGCGGCCGCCAAATAAGTATGCAGAGAATAAAACGTTTGCAATTCACCGTATCACATAATGTGACTGTTAACGTGGTGAAAAAAATATTGCATAAATATGAAGCACCCTAATGTTCTATCACTTTTTGTTACTCATACGCCGTGTACTCCATACAGTCGTTGCGTATGATTTGTTATATGTAGTTTGACTTTTGTTTATTTGTGTTTGCTTTTGTGTGAAGTCGAACTAGTGCCGTAAACTGCTGATTTTTTTGAAAAGTAAAAACCAAAAAAAAATTGTATTCATATATATTATGGCGATTTACTGTGACACCAACGCGGCAGCTGCTCTATTGGCAACGTCATTTTTGAAACTTAAAGCCAAAGGGCTGGACATAAAGCTGGTTGTTGTACCAGAGTTGGTGGACTCCTTCTGTTGCAATTTATGTTTGTTATTAATGGTGTGTTCTTGTTGCTGTGGCAAAAAACCAGCACAAAAGGAAGTAAAGGGTTAAACAAAAAATTAAATAAAATATATTCTTATATACATACATATAGAAAAAACAAATACATAAATAAATGAATAATTGTCAATATTTTGTTTTCAATTTCAATTGTTTGCGTAATTGATCACGCTGAACTTGTGGCTGAGCCCATGTGTCGCATTATTTATATTTGTTTGTATGTAAATACCAATACGCAAGCATTTTTTTATTTGCATTACTTTTTCGCATTTTGCGCTAAAGCGTGCATATGTGTGTGTGTGATGTTTGAATACTTTTGCGCTTTTCGCCAGCAATTAGTGCCTTTCGCTGTTAACATAATTTATGGCAAAACAATTTTTTGAATACTTAATACATATATATTTTTCCTTGTTGCTTTTTAAACCCTTTCAATAACAATGGCATATCCTTTTTTTGCATTTACGCTATTATACTCTCGTATTTGAATTTTGTAAATATGTTTTGTTTTATTTTGCACTTACAATACTCAATGCATGCACATTGCTGGCGGGTGGTGGATATTTGGATTTGATTGTTGTTCCAGATCGTGCTCATTCTACTCCGCTGGTGAACTATCACGCGATGACAGGGAACCATTCGAAATTTTGACATAGTCTCTGTGATTTGCACCTTGTGATAAAATGGCGTTGGAGGCTTCTAATGGCAAACCTTCGTGGTGAATGCTCTATATTAAGTAAAATAAGATAAACAAATTTTATTACATTAAAATTTTTAGTAAAATTGGATTTTTTAATAATAAAAAAGCAAATAATAAGTAACAAATTGATAACTCGTCGATGAGGCTCACACGCCCATTATCCAACAACAGTGAACTGATGACTCATCTATAACTACCCACTAACTATTCGACAACAAATCTCGGAAGAACGCTAGAACCAACAGGCCCACATGTGTTACCCCACCTATGTGATGAAAGTCGGTGACAGGCTTTTAGACACCAACATGAGAGCGGTTTTAACTGAACCCAAGCTTTCTCTCATACAACATGCCTACACAAAACACATTTCAAACAAAACTGACCTTTGTCAGTTGACTGCTATCACAGGAATACCAACTGAATGCGATTCTACTTGAGATCAATCTAAATGGAGTGAAAGTCATCACATATGCAAACGACGTTGCTATCGCTCCATTACCCTCATTCATAAGAAACTGCAGATTTTCGATGGTAAGACCTCGTAGTATAGCTGATAAGTTCCCGAAAACAGACACAATCTCGAGGAGTTTTTACAAGAGTTATAAGGTGAGGTTTACGTCAAAAAGAAATTGGTGGGGACGCGAGGTAGGCAGAAGAGGGGCAAATTTCGCACTTTATCGGCGTGTCTATAATAAACTGAGATATGGAAACAAGTGTCTTCTTTTAGCAGCATAAGATCTCACTTTCCAACCTTGAATCTGACCCGGTTAATATCCAAAGCGGAAGTACTGGGTAAAGAGGTCGTATGTGGACTACTGTCGTAGTACTCCCTGAAAGTCAGTCAAAGACCAATTTATAAATAAACTGATTTCCGATATCGGAAGATAGGACCTTCTAAAATAGTTAAGAAAACAGAACGCTGAAGGTTGACAGTAAGAGTATCCAAATCAGCAGGATGTGAACGATTTGCGTCAAAAAGGGATACAAAGATAGAGTCATGTACGAACTGAGAGCTGAGCACTATCGCACATTTGATGTCAAATTCTAGCAAGCTAGAAACTCTTGAAATTTAAGGAAATTGAAAAGGATATCAGCAGCCTAGTCGACCGAAATAAATTTTTCCAATATAAAGTAGAGTATCAATATGGCACCCCCTCCCCCCTGTGCTCTTGCTCTTTGGTCATTTATAGCCCGGGCAGCAGAGAAACCAACCAACCAACGCAGTAGACCGGAAAAGCTGAGAGCAGGGATCATAAGGGTTATGACTTTTATTGAAAAGCCAAAAATAAATTATAATTTTTCAGGTCAAAAAATAAAAAAATCAGAACAATTTTTTTCGTAATAAATGATTACTCTGGAAAAAAGTTCGTCTGTTTTACTGCGGCGAAGTATCAAAAGAAATTTGGTGTTAAGTTAGGACCTAATAGCGATCATTTCGGGATCAATTACGGACAGCTTCGAAATTAATCTCTGCATGGATTTATTTCTGCGATTTTTCGGGATCCATTTATTATTTCAAGTACATTCGAAGCATTACTCAAGAATTTTTCTCGGAACTATTTGGAAATAGTTTCGGCATTTGTCGCTATTGCTTTCGAGATTTTTTGCTGGAATAATCGGACCACTTTGAGACTATTCCGCAATTATTTTCATACCTCATCATTATAATATGATAAGTTAAATAAGCAAATAATCAAAAATTCAAATAATCACCGGAAGCAATCACGTATGGTTGTGATAATGCCTCAAAATTATTATTAAGAAATAATACCGAGGGTCTTCAAATAGTCTTGAAGAGAATCTTAAATATTCTCGAATCATCCCTTATAACAATTGTGAATTGATTCCGCAAACAATCCGTGAATCTTCTTTAATTGGTCCTGGTTTTCTCGAAAACAATCTTAAAATGCTGTTGAAATAGTTCCGAATTGCTCAGAAATTCAATTCCGAAATGATTTTTGAAATGTTTCAGGAACAATTAAAAAAATCTCCTGGTATAACTCCGAAAACAACCAAAAAATGATCCCCTAACAATTTCAAAATATTCTGGAGATACACCCGAAGTGATTCCGAAATGTTTCATTAAAAATTATCACCAGATCTTCGTTTCGAAATAGTTCAGCTCAAAACTGTTTTGAAAATAGCAAATAACCAAAGGGTGCAGCATGGAATGTTGAAGTGTAACTTATCGTTTAGGCTTTGTAGTTTAAGAAGTAATTACTGGTTGTCGAATTATTAAAGCACACCGCTTTCATGTACGTTTAGTCAGTGAGTTTCAAGTCTACTTTCACTGACAGAAATCGATAAATTTTATTTCCTGTTTAAAGAGTTCTGAACAATGCCAGCACAAATACAAAAGCACAAGCACCCATTCTAAGCTAATATGGCTTAGTAATGTTGACAATGGAGAGACACCAACATAATACACCAAAAACTACTAATAAGGCGGGTGTATAGTGTCAAAATATCACATGTCCACAGATATGTTTGTAGTTGTATGTTAAATGTGTATGCTGGTAAAAGCAGCAAATACAAATACAAGCTACAAAACAGAATCATTTGTTGCATTTGCAAATTGTTACTAGAAAAAAATATGCACTCCCTTTCACTGTAGCAAAATGCAACTGCAACCAAAATTCAAAACTTTCCTATCATGCACAGCCACACACCCATACAAATATACTTTCACAACATTGCAAGTTATCATTGCTCTAACGCTTACTTACCTCTTCAGCAACTGAGCCATTCAAACCATTACATATACCAAATTTGCCATCCATGCAATCATCAGCATCACTACCAACATGACCATTGCTTGTAGCCACAACAATTGTGGAAGCTGGGCCGTTATTCTTGTTAGCCTCTAATTTGTTGGCTATTGATGCTGGTGGTGTTGGTTGCGTAGACATGGTTTCAGTTGTTGGTGACATTTGCATTTCATTGCCATTAGCTAAAGCAGCAGCATTGTTCTTGATATATTTGTTGTTGTTACTGTTGACGAAATTTTTGTTGTCGTTAACGCTGTTGTTGTTATTATTATTTAACTCGATCTTGAACAACGATGGTGGCGACAATTGCATTTCGTTTGAAAGATCATTCATGTTATTGTTGTTGTTAGCTAAGCAGTTGCTTATAATACTTGCTGTGCTGGCGGTTTCCGGGGTGATGGCAGTTGTTACATTGTTGATGTTGTTGCCGTTATTAAACGGGCTAATATTATCAGTACTTTCGACGGCACTGCAATCATTGTTATTAGCCTCGTTGCCTAATTCGTAAATGTTGACCATGTGTGCGGCTTGAGCGTGTACCATTAAATCCCATGGGTTAGAGAATGCGTCCTTACAAACTGCACACAACAATTTGGCGCTCGCTGGTGGGGTTTCTGCGAGTAAATTGAAATTAAGGATGATGTATAGTGAGTACATAAGGTCAGAACTAGTTATCAAAATGATGTGGGGTATTATACATTTAAATAATTAATTAACATCTTTAAAGTTTAATATGTGTTGGTTTGTATCTTCCCTATATTCTCTAAAACTACTTGGCCGATCGCTCTAAAATTTGTACACTATAGCAGCAATTAAAAAAGTATTCCTTATCGTTCTGCTTAAGCTTGAAACATGAAGAGTGTAAAATTTTAAAAACATAACAGCTTAGAAGATATCGATATAATCTCACCCGAAAAAGCATTTTTGAGTTCCTTTTGTGATTGAGTGGTGTCGCGGTGGGAAAGCCTTAAAGGCAAAAAATAGTGCACAAAATCAAGGAAGCGGACGATTGAGATGGGGGCTCATTCATCATCGCATATCCATACCGAAACTAAATGTCTATTGGCGCTCCTAAAATTGACTTCCATCAATCTTAAAAGAAGAAATCAAGGTAGCGTGGTTTCTCTACTCTGTATATACTTCCCATTTATGTAGTAGTAAAAATACTGAGAAATATTCCAAAACGCATAGTAATATCCACGTGCTAAAGTCATTTACTGATAATAGAGAAAAACTACAAAATTTGCATACGGCGATGGTTGCTAAGACATGTTTCTGAATTTAGCTTTTCACCGGCTAGCTTTCCAAGAGCTGAGTTTTGAACTCGAAATCTTCAGCACTCATACGCTATACTGGTATAAATACAGATGCCTCTATCCAATCAGCTATATGAATCCCCAGTTGCACGGTTTTGTTATATATCTCTAAGCATTACCTTTTTGTTGCTATTCTTTTTGTATACAGCTAAGTACATATGGGGTTTTCCATCCCATTTCGACCAATTTTGAACCCGACCCCTTTAGAATTGGCTGAAAGTTTTTCTTCTTTTTCTAGCTTACGAAAGACGTTTTTCAGAAGTTTTTCAAATTTTTTCATCCAACTCAAAAAAAATTATGAATTTTTAAAAAAAACACCGTTTTTGTTTTCAAAATGCTATAACTTTTTTAAAAATTGACCGTTTGGGATCTTTTTTTTTTAAATTTGTTTTTAAATGTACTTTTCGGAAAAAATTCAAAAAAAATTTTAAAGTTTTTTGTTTTATAATTTTTCAGTTTTTCGAGATTTTTCGAATTTCTCCCTTTTTTCTCATAAAAAACTTCAATCAATTCTGCAATCATCCCCACTAATCCCGGAGTGGGCCGAGAATTTTTTTTTTATTTAATTGAAAAAAATAAAATAAATTCTCGGCCCACTCCGGGATTAGTGGGGATGATTGCAAAAAAAACTTTAAAAATTTTTTTGAATTGTTTCAGAAAAGTACATTTAAAAACAAATTTAAAAAAAGCTCAATTTTTGAAAAAGTTATAGCATTTTGAAAACAAAAACGTTTTTTTTTTTTAAATTCATACCTTTTTTTGAGTTGGATGAAAAAATTTGAAAAACTTCTGAAAAACGTCTTTTGTAAGCTAGAAAAAGAAGAAAAACTTTCAGCCAATTCTAAAGGGGTCGGGTTCAAGATTGGTCGAAATGGGATGGAATACCCCATATGTATAATATACATATGTTTTTAATCCAAAATGTGTGGAATATTTTTCCAGCGCGTTCACCAGAGCTAGATTTGCAACACTGAATTTTTAGCAGTTCGTTGATATGCAATATGAGTCTACCTCGCTAATTTAGTACACTACCTTCATATCTGAGTAAAACCCATACAGCTCATAACTATATCTACTTCAGTATTTACCTTAGGCCATACATATTGCGGAAAACTCTTCTTTTACATTGGGACAGGTATGATGAGCGACTTGTACAGGGACTTGGCTACCAAGGTGCAAATGCTCCGACTTTTTCTTGAATAACAGCAAGACTTTCCACATTTTGCTCTTTATTTCATTCCAGAGAAGGTGTGCTAAGGCCTATAATATCATCTTCATCAGCAAATGGTAGCGATTGGGAGCCCTTAAAATATACTGTACCATCGCGGTTTAAGGACTGGTTTGATCTGTTTGCAGCATTATCTTCTCTTTTGTTGCTTTCAAATAATATGATGAGATCCTTTCATATCCTTTCGGAACTGGTCGTATAATGCAACGTTATTTAGCATAGCCTAATTAGCTTTGTAGGGAACTTAAATTCAGATACGCCAGCATACAAGCAACACCTTCCTACAAGTATTCTCGAGGATCTGACGTTTAGTTAAGGTATCGATAGTAGATGTTAATGTTCTGAAGCCGCACTGTTACGGTCCAATTAGTTCGTTCACTTTTGGCTTCAGTCTTTCACACAATACGCTCAATATAACTTTCTACCCGTTATAATTTTCGGTTTCGGCGTAATTAGCGCAGTTGACGGGATTGCCTTTTTTGTGGATTGAGCACAGATTAGCTCATCCGAGCATATTTTGCATAAGAGCTGATGCACGATTTTCACCGACACTTCGCCAACGTGTTTGAACTGCTAGGTGGGTAGTGCATCATTAATAGGTGCCTTGTTTTTCTTTAGTCAGGATATTAATATTCAAACTTCGTGTCGGAACGTCGTTTGTCTTTTCTTCTTGCGCTCAATGAAGAGAAATTCTTCCTTCACAATGTAAGCACGCCATGTACGTTAGGTATCAGGATGCCCGGTCGCCCCGTTTTTGAAACCTTCCGTGATCCGCTGAATTTTTTTCCAGAACTTTCGGGCATTATTCTTATCAGCCACCATCTGATGCTTTTCGCACCCGTTTTGCCTCAAAGGAGAAAGTCGGAGAGGGAGCTAGGGCGAGAGATTGGGACAGAGAGATAGATGAAGGAAGAGAAAATATACAGAATGTCGAAGTAAGAGAGAAGAGCAGGCACCCGAAAAAGGAACAGAACAAAGTATGTTGCGCCCTGAAATACAACTGTTTACGCATTCAGTAAGATTTGATTAATTTGTAGTGTAAATTAATATATAATGAAATGTAAAAAGTTGACTGTGTCCCTTTTGATAGACATTAATTTGTCCATCTGTTGGGAAATAACTGAAGGTAAAAATCGAGAGGAGAATGAACAAACAAGTGCTACGTTGGACTAGTTATGTAGCGGATGGTAAAGTTAATTGGAATATGTTAAAGAAAATTTTTCGGGAGGGTTATCCGATGAACTGTATAATCTTTATACAGATACCCTTCAGCGAATTAAAGCCCAGCAGTTAAGATGACAGGGCCATGTGCGAATGAAATCAAATATTCCGAGCCTGTTTTTATAGGCCCGCACGACATCACTCACTAAAAAAGAAGGAGGCCTTCACGCTGTGAATTCGTCTTATTTAAAGTAAAGTCTCCAGGTCGAACTTAGCTGAGCTTTGCTGTAACTCACTGAAGACAGGCAACTGTAAATTGATCCTTCTAATTCACAATATTGCAACCATACAGCCTAAAATCTGGCATTACCGTCTTACTTGCATTCACTTTCTTCTTCGAGAATTCATTGAACTTGTTGTAGAAACGCCCCCTCCACATTTGTGTGCCCGATTGATATTAATAAATTTCTAAACGTTAGGGATTTCCATTATGGGGATCATTTCAAAGTCACACATTTGAGTTTTTAGTCTTAACCTTAACTTAGATTTTAAGGCAATTATATATGTGTCGAATTTGTATCTATTAAGACCATAAAAATATTTATATATGTGTCGAATTTGTATCTATTAAGACCATAAAACTGTTTGGAGTATCCCTTAAAAGCTGTGTTGTTCTTTCAGAAATATAACATCAGCTGAGAACGTTATAGTTTGCCAGAATTTATTTCAGGTACACGAATCATTGTAAAGATTTATATGTAAGATGTGTTTTATTCCTTCTCTTTCTAACATACTGCCGTTTGACACTGACCGAAATATCAAGCAGTGTGGAACATTGTGGAATGAGCGTTGAACACTGGACGAAGTGTTAAAATTATCGTGGTAGCTGCCATCGGGATCGATATAGGGATGAAATAGTTAGCTGAAAAAGGGTCGGAATTTCAAATATGGGCTGATGTGATCGTAAGTTTTGTTGGACACATTTAGTATGAAATACATACATACGGGAAAATATGGGACCTATCCATAATTTTACAAAAGTCGTAGAATCGAAATAGAAATCCAAAAACGCGTAGTTATATCAACATTCAGGCGTTATATCCAAGCACGGAAGTAAAGTTTTTCGACCCGTTCAAAAGTTATCAGCGAAAAACAGTAATGCAGCTACTACACACACTACTACATTATTTTGTACCAAGGTAGTACAACGCTGCCGCCGAATAGCCTCTACAATAAATAATAGTTTGAAAAAAACTACGCTTTTATGGCTAACCGAACTAAATTTTAGAAAATAATTTCCAAACACAAAGATTTTGTGTTTTATTAGTAAAAGGTGAAATAATTTATCATAAATAATTTACTATAAATAAAATTAACTATAATAAAACTTAAATTATTAACAGAATAAAGAAATTCAGAGTAAGCAGCCTCTCATTTTACTATATTTTCATAATAGTTGCAATTAGAATAATTGTAATTTTTAATTACCATTTTAAAGTGATCATAAAGTTAACTGACCTTATGTCCGTTGATCTGATGTCACCTCACAATTAAATTATTTCATTGCAATCGGTCCTTGATACGTTTGCAAAGTTTCAGTTAAACTTGTGGCCATTTTAAGTGGTCATAAGGTCAATTGACTTTATGTCCTTTGAGCTTTTGTCGACCCACCATCAAGCTATTGCATTGTCATCGGTCCTTCATACGTATGCAGGGTTTCGGTTATACTTATGGCCATTTTGAAGCGGCCATAAGGTCAATTGACTTTATGTCTCTTAAGCTTATGTTAGCCCACCATCAAACTGTTGCATTGTCATCGGTCCTTCATACGTATGCAAAGTTTCAAATAAACTTATGGCCATTTGAAGCGGTCATAAAGTCGATTGACTTTATGTCTCTTAGACTTACATATTTTACCCCACCATCAAACATTACATTGTTATCGGTCCTTGATAGTTGTGCAAAGTTTCAATTAACCTTATGGCCATTCTAAATAAGGTCAATTGACCTTATGTCCGTTGACTTTTTGTTACCTTACCATCAAATTATTGCATTGCCATCGGTCCTTGAGGCGTGCACAAAGCTTAAATTAAACTTATGGTCATGTGAAGTGGTCATAAGGTCAATTAACTTTATTTATGTCCCTTTAGCTTATGTCACCCCAAGCATTATGGTCAGGTGAGCGCATACATATCTTACTCTTAAACCTATACAATGGCACGAACTATAAGTTTGGTAATAACGGAGTAAATGAAAGCTTTCTTTTTCTTCCATCCGAGAAGACAAAAAAATACGCACTTGTTGATTTACAAGGGACCGGGTTACAGAAAATGCTCTTTATTTTTGGTTTGCAAAAAACTGTGTCATGGGAATACTTACTAACAACAGGTATCATAGTTGTAGGGTTTCTCCCAATTCAAAATTGTATACAATGTGCAGTTCTATTTTTCTTGCTCAGCTCTTTCCGTTAAAATGTTTTGAAAAACACTTTTAAAAACATCACAGTCGTAATGCTCTACAAATGGCTATCGGCCAAGCAAGTGCAAACAAGTGTCGGCCAACACATTTACTTAAGTGTTAAACAATAATAAATTAATTACAAACAAGAGTATGTTCAAACAAACTCCTACAAAACAGGAACGCTAGCCATAAATAGAATAGCAAAAACAAATAATATACACAACATCAACACAAAATGTTACATGATGCAAAAACAAGTCTTTGCAATAACAATTTGTGTTCATAACAAATAACAATAAAATTCAACATTGTACTTGGCATCATACTCACTTTCAGCGAATGCAACATCCTGACACTTGCATGTGAAACGTAACTTGCAATAACTCCTTTTGTGGTCTAATAACTCAGCCAGTTCGTTGAAGCATTGCCGACAATTACCGCAAATTAATGTGTCGGGATTGCCTAAAAAAAAGGAAAATTTTTAAAATATAATTAAGATTAAAGTAAAAGGAAATCTTTAAAGACGTATTAGCTTAAGCGATGTGGGAGACAGAGCTTCAAAGAAAGAATAGGCAAACACGTACTGTTGAAGTACATACATAAATTCGAAACTGCGAAAAACTTTGTTTCTCTGCTACTTTCGGATGAGTAGGCATTTAAAAAGTAAAGTCCTCGCTCGACGAACTAAACTATGTATTAAAATATAATTTCGCACGAAATAGCCAATGGCCTATTGTCTAGTCTATTTGACCTAGGCTTAAAAGAATTGGGTTTTATGTGTTTTAGATCGAGGTTCAGGTAACTTTGGAAAAGTCACGAGCGAAGCCTCCCTACCCTCTCAAAAACCCAAAACCATTTTTATAATTCGATACAACTATGAGTCTTCTTGGCAGAGATTTATGAAATTTGACATACAAATTCTATGCAATTTTGGTAAAGCGGCTTCCAATGTGGTTGTCTCGTGACTCTTCATTTCGAAGTTACCTCTGGCTTTTTTGCACATTATTTTGATATAATTGAATTGGCTTGAAGGATATTTAGGTAATATTGTGGGATAGTTACTAGATCATCCGCATTCAGGATTTATTACGAAACGACTTTGGGCTCATCTCCCGAACATTGCTGTATAATTTTTGCTATCACTTCGGGTATTATTCTGGATAAGTTTGGAGTTGTTTGAGGGGTTCTATGTTGTTGTGTTTTTGGGGAGGTACAGATCCGACCATCTTGGGAACGATTTAATATGGCCCCATTGAATCTTCTAGGCCATTCCTCCCCTATCCCTTAGTGGGGTTACCAGAGCCTCGGATGCTAAGAAAACAGGATTCTCCACGGGTCCGTGAGGTTGAAAATTGGGTTGGAGAAGAAGTAAATTAAGCTGGCAACCCTTTGAAAGTTGCGCTCAACAACCCCTAAAACCATTTGGACATACCTGCCGGGGTATATTCTAAGCCCCTAACCCGCTGGTGGTTTACGGGTTCTATCGCAGCTTTTTCAAGATAAATTGGGGATATTTCGAAGCTATTTCCAGATTTTTTGTTGAATATTTCGAGATTATTCTAGATATCCTTTTGGGATTATTTCGAGACCTTTTAGAGATTGTTTTCGTTCCTCCTGTACTATTTCGGCAGTACTTTGGGATCATTTCTAAATTATGTCACGTTGATCATATGAGATTATTTGAAAGAACTTAGGCATTACTCTGAGAATATTTTCTAGGCTGTTTTGAGAATTTTGGAATTGTTTCAAGGCAAGGTTTCGTTGATTTGGGAAAATTTTTGAGACCTCATCGGAATAATTTCGGCATTACCTACGAAACAATATTTTACTGTTTACTTTATCATTTGGGGATCGTTTTGGGGTTATTTCAGTATATTTACAGGACCCTTCGAAATTGTTTTGAGAATCATATTTGGAATAATTATATATTGCCTTTTGACCTACGCTATATTTCTTACAGTGGCACCACAAGCATTTACAACCCTCACAGTTTGTAGATAAGGTATATGCAAAGAAATCACTTCTTTCTTCCTTCAAAAGCTCTCCACTTTTCCGTGACTTTAGTTTCCAACCAATTTTGATATATCCATGGGCTGGGAGTATATGCAACCCACAGGTCCTACGGTTCATATCTACATCATCTCCAAGGAACTATTACCAACGTGGAAAGGCCACGTTTCAATTGTTTATTTGGTCCCAGTCCGATGGTTATTTGTACCACCAATACTGGATATGCACACATAGGCAACCGATCCAGCTACTGGTTGGATAGTAACAACTTACCGTTTTTGGTAATTCACTGACCCGGTATGAGGTCGCTGCTCGCCTGCCAATTGAGCACTTGTAACCATCACCCAGTTGCCTGTCTCGTCCTTATAGGCCCCACCTCTCGGTTGGCCACAAATAGAGTAGGAAATATAATCAAATGATAATAAATTAACCGCAGACTATCCGTATTTGAAGATGAAGAACAACAGCATAAAGATAATGGTGTAGAAAGTATCAATAATGCAAGTCATGGCAAATTCACCGAGTTGGTTGAGATAGATGTGGCAGCAAAAACGGAACGAATTGCAAATAACGCAGAGACGAAAAAGTTGTTGTACCTGAGGGCAGAGCACTTAATCCAAGCAGTGACGAGGGTGAGCGCATTTTGGGAGCTATAATGTGAATGCTGCAGGGCTTTTCGAACAGAGTGTTGTGGGCGAGGAGCATAACCAACATATGACAGAGAGCAAACGCAATTAGAGGACTCAGTGGGCTCGTCAGCATACTCAGCTGAGGAAAATAATGTAAATGATTTTGAGGACGCTAGCTGAGGTCCGCAGGACAACCAAACATGGAAAAAATTTTGTAAATGAAAACGAAAGACACACGGAACGCATGAAAATAGAAAGTCCAGCTGATGTGCGCACCGCTGATGACATAATAGTTTTGTCAATTCATATAGCAAGATATTGCGGCTGAGAAAGCCACAGAAATCTATGAGACTCCGCTTGCAGCTAGCTAATTAGATAGAAAACAGATAGACTGAGAAACTGATCCCCGAGGCACCGCTTTCACAGGTATTTCTGAGGTACCCATTTAACCGCTTCACCGTTCACTCTGTTTTTGGCGGTTGGATGCTCGCAATCCGGCTTCGACACTGTCTACTGTCTGCTTCTTCTTTATCGAAAACTGGCGATTCAGTTGTTCTTTGTTTTTCTTATATGTGTATGTATTTGAGGTACTGCAACCAAAAGGGGAATGTATATTTTTTTATGCAGGAAATAGGACCTACACGGGCCAATATTGGCTGAGTGTTATCCCGTTACGTTGAGCGACAATTAAGTAAGTTATTCTCTTGAGTGAATTAATAATACAAAACCCAACAAGAAACACTCAGAATTAATATCTGAACTAAGTTTACTTTTTTGCGTTCAACTATTAAATTCAACAAATATCATTATAAATATAAATTCTTAGTATATGTACTTATCAATAAAATAAATTATTTGGTTCGTAACCGCTATCCCCCTCCCAACTCAATGAAAGATCTGGCAAATCGTCTGCATCTCGCCAATTCAAACGACTATTGGACTCTTCGTAAGCGTAACGAGGTCGTCGCACAATTGATCGTCTGTGAGTATGCCGACGTGGCGTAAACTGAGCATTAGCAGCTTCGTTCACGGCACGTACCGCATTTCGGCGTTTGTACGCATTTGATCTCTGATATTCACGATACGCTTTCCCACTAAAATGAGGATTAATACATGCCGAGTCGCTTCGACGCCGTTTAAAATTATATGCCTGTCTTCTATTTTGACGCCTGAATTTTGGATTTTTTATTGGTTCACGATGATGCAGAATATCTTTCACCTTGACTTTCTGATGGCATATATCACAGTTGGATTTCGACTTAAACCATTTACTTAAAATGCGTTTCAGTGGAGATACATTCGGGGTTCGATTTTCACTTTTTAAATAGGTCGGTGAATCCATTGATTTTGCTGCGTATGGTTTTTCTTCTGACTTTGCTGCACATGGTGGCTTATTTTTGTCAGCACATTTCGAGTTTCTACCCAACAAACGTCCCATGAAGCTGAGCTTTTGCTGTATGGGATCATTTGCCTGCGCCTTACGAAAGTTTTCAAGTGCAATCTGCGCCTCACTCTTTTTCAGAAATTGTTCTATACCAAAGTCGTCGCAATCACTACCAGCGGATGCAGCATCATTATTATTGTTCGTTATTTCTTTATCATCCAAACATCTAACTAAATTTGGTATATTAGAAGGATCTTGTTGTTGTGCGCAAGTATCAATAAATTGGCTGCTGCTACCTATGCGCGGTATTGGCATCGGAAAGTCTGTAGGCTCAAAGTTGAAATCATTGAAGTCATCGTAGGACACTTTACATTGTTTGTTAGGTAGCGGAGGTGGCTCCCTAAAATGTTGTATATTGTGATTCTTACTCGAACATGTCTCGGACATTGACGGAATCTCTGGCGCTTTCGTGGGACATAGTGGCAGCTTCACTTTCATTGTGTCTTCAAAAATATTTGATTGATCATCTCTGTTGTTGTTATCATAATCAATTGGATCTACAACTTTTCTTCGCGCTGCAAACTTCGGATCCTGCTCTTCATCAGGATAGTCAAAACTTGCTAATTTTCTTTCTTTATAGTTTACGTTTGCGGAATCTTTCATAGAACGCAGGTAAGACCGGTGATAATGTTGCAGTGGTTGAGCAGCCAAATGTTCTAAGGATAACATTTTTTTAGAATCTATAGTTTTAGTCTCAGTATCACGCAACTCACGCTTTGCTCTTCTCAATTTTTTTCGCATATAAGGTGTACGTGTGTGCTTAGCGTAACCATTACTCCCCTCGATGTGTCTACGTATCTTATAGCGTCTGCGTTTTCGGGGCGCTAATTTTACAGTTGATGGTGTTTGAGATATAGGAAAACACGTGGTAGCGTAATAGATAGGCGAGGGAGTTGTGACATCTGACGACCCCGTATTATTAACGCTGCTAACGGTGGTAGCTGCGACAACTTTCGACTGTGCTGTAGCATTCTGCGTAACGTTTGGTGTCACCAAATTGAATATTGTTTGCTGATCAGTTTGAGTCGTTTCCTCTTGTGTTCTATTCGCATGCGATTGAGATTCTATTAGATACGATTGTGTCGCCAGTGTTTCAACAGGATAACATTGAGTTACTACGGGAACACTTTGCGTCGCCGTTGGATATGTTTCTGTTACGGCTGCTGGAGAATATGTTTGACTTTCCGTAGGATAGTACTGCATTCCTGCAGGGTAAGTCTGCGTTGTTGGCGGATATGTTTGAGTTTCCGTTGAATAGGACTGCGTTCCTGTAGGGTAAGGCTGCGCTGCTGGAGAATATGTTTGAGTTTCCGTAGGATAAGACTGCGTTTCTTTAGGATAAGGCTGTGCTGATGGCGGATATGTTTGCATTGCAGGGGTATACGGTTGCGCCTCAACAGGATAACTTTGGGTAACTATAGGATAAGTTTGCTTTTCTTGTGGGTACGGTTGCACAGCTGGCGTAGAAGGCGATGGATACGATTGCATTACTGGCGGTATAGCTGGAGGATAATTTTGCACTGCGGGCGTTGGAGGTACAGTATAGTGCTGCATAGCCGACGGTGTATAATAAGTCTGCCCCAAAGGATAGCACTGCGTTACCGTTGGATAATTTCCTGGATAACCCTGTATGCTGGGATAATTCATATTTTGATAAAGCGGTTTTGTTGTTGTTACCGGTATTGCATTCGTAGGTCGTGTCACAGGAAAACATTTAGCATGATGGGAGGTCTGTGCTTCTTTCATCGCATCGTTAGGTTTAATCGTCGTCACTGACTCTTCATCCGCTGTTTCTTCTTCGCCCTCCTCACAATCTTCGTCACTTTCTTCACCTTCTTGTTCAGCTTCTGTTGTTGTTGTTGCTGATGTTGTTGTTGTCGGTTGTACAATCATAATTTTGATAAGTGTTTTATTTGGTACGCGTGTGGTAGCTTCTGTTTCCGTTTCCTCGTCGTCTTCGCATTCTTCTTCAACTTCTTCTTCTTCTTGTTTTGCTGCTTCAGTTGTTTGATATATTGTTTTTTCAGTTAGGTTTTCCTCTTTCTGCTGTTTCTGATCTTTAATTTTTTCTGTTGTAATATCTTCTTTTTGCTCTTCTTTTGTTTCCTCTTTTGGTTTTACTGACTTTTCTTCAGTTGTTCCTGTAGTTGTTGTTTGTTTTGCCTTGTATTTTGTTTTTTCGTTATATTTGTTCTTAGGTGGCTCCCTTGTTGCACTCTCTGTTGTTTCATCACGTTCATTGCTGGGTTTTGTATCTGAATGAGGTTGGGTTTGCGGTTTTTCGACGCTTGTTTCAGGCTCTTTAGGTGGTTTTTCCTCTGTGCTTCTATCAATTTCTTCTGTTTTTTGGCGTACCGTTGTTTTTTCAACCTTTTCATTATCTGCGCCAGGTTTTTTTGTCGTAGTTTCGTTCTCGACATCCGCATTTGTGGGTTTCTGTGCTATTTTATTTGATTCCCTTGTATTCTCATCCTCTTCTCTATTCCTCTCTGTAGTTGTTTGCTTTTTGTTACCACACTTCGTTGTGACTTCCTCTCTACTCCTATCTTGTTTCTTTGTCACCTCTTCACTTTCACTATATTCCGTGGTATACTTTTGTTTTTTATCCTCATTCTTAGGTGTAGTTTCTTCTTTCTCCGCATCAATTTTAGTCGTGACCTTCTCATTTTCGCGATTCTCATTTGAAGGCTTCTGTTTTTTATATTCTTTTTCAACATCATTCTTCCTCGTTACCTCTTCATTTTGCTCGTGTTCTCTTGTCGCTTCATCACCTTCACGATTTTCGTTGGTAGGCTTTTTCGTTTTCGACTCGTAATTTTCCCGTTGCTCGTTTGGGGGTTCATGTTTACTATTGTCATATCTGTGCGTCACCTCTTCCGTATGATATCGTTTTGTTGTCACTTCTTGTTCACCTTCATCGCCTTTATGCTGCTCCTGATTTAAATAATATGGATTGCGTCTTGTTGTTGTCAATATACGCTCCCGTTCGGTAGTGGTTGGAGGACATGTTGCATAAAATTCAAGTTTTGGTTCCGTTATGTCTTCCACACGTAAAGTTTGTGGCGTTGCAATAGGAAAACTTCCTAAATAATTGTAATCAAATTTTGGGTCGCTCCTATTTTGATGTTTGTCGTTTTCGAAATCTCCTTGTTTCTTTTGTAGAGCGATTACCGCATTGGCCAACATTCTGCCTTTCAACTTAAGTAAACCTTCCATATAATCACCATTCGCACTAAAACTTCCTACATTATGACGACGACGTATGAAACGCGCATTTAGCGATATTATAAAAATATTATTAAAAGTAATAAAAATAAATAAAATTTTCTTTGAAAAATACATTTTTGAAATTTTTTTAAAATTCACAAAAATTTACAGTCAAATGTCAATGAACGAATAAAAATGGAAAGAAAACTTTTGCTAACCTTTTGAAGAATATTTTGAAATCGATAAATTCTCTGAAAAACTTTTGAGATACTTAAGTGATTTTATTTCCTATATTATCGGTTGTATTCTGTATTGCGAATGATAGCCAGAGCTGTAAAAAGATTGAATCAATTGAGGGTGCATTCTCTCAGTTTTCTTTTAAAAAATTGTGATTTATTGGTTGCATAATATAAATCTCCATTCCTGAATGGCTCAAAATACCTTAACTCAAATCTAAAGTGTGTGTGTTATTGAATGGTAGGAACCATTCCCAATCTTTAATGAATGTAAACTTGATATGAAAGAACACTTTTTTTCCAATCAGTACTAAATACTTTTTCCCTAGGGTTCTTTTTTTGTATACTTTCATTGCCATCAGATATGTTAAATCAATTTAGGCGTAAAATGTATCAATAGAGATAATAGCCCCTTCTAATTATTCAAGTAGTTTAATATTTAAGAATTCATGAGCTTAACACTGGCTTATAATAATTGAATATTCAATCATTATTTTTGAAAAGAAAGAAAAATTTACTGGCATACTGCGATTTTAACATTTCGAAAACCGCCACATAATCATCATCAGTCAATTTCGAATGTTATCAAAGGCTTCACTGATATTCGAACCGCGAATCACACGGTGAAACTGCATTTGCTTTAAATCATCGAAATATGCCAGTAAATGTTTCTTTCTTTTCAGTTTCTCTTTAAACTTCGCAAAGACAACCTATTGCTTTCTTGCTATATGTCAAAATGGTTCTATATGTCCTACTTATTTTGCTGTTGTAGTAAAATGGATATTGTAAATGAACACATTGTGCATTGACCAAATAGAGTAAATTGTGGATATTTTTTGCCGATAATATAACAAAAACAGATACTTGAGTTTAAGTCGTTTAAATTTAAATACATCAAAGTACATAGGTCTATCAGCGATTTCGTTGGAGCTTCCTAATTCCGAGAATTTCGATAAATATATGTCTAATTCCATGATATCGTCCTACAGGGATTCAGACTTTTTCTATTCACATGAGTCACCTTCCCAGTTTTCCTTCATATGTGCCACGAAAAAAAAAATGTTTCATTGGGAGAAAGTCTTCAGAGGTTATTAAATTCCCTCCCCACAAAGAGATTGACTGGCTCCATCGGATTACAGTTTTTACAGCTGATGTTTTGCCAATGTTTGACGGAATATAAATATAGGACCCGAGTGATTGAGAAGGACCAACTACCTATAGAGCCTACTTTAAATGACTGTAATTACAAACTATTGTGTTTAGAAGAATATTTTTCTTAGAAATTAGAGAAAAATAGTATATTGCTGTTGCAATTTGGAAACTCACAAGCCATTATCTATATTGTATTTGACCATAAACCGCTAGGAAGAATATATGAAGGAACTTAAGAGCTTTTATAATATATATCTTTCAATTGTTTAATCAACAACTGAGAACGTTCAAATGTAGATTAGTACTTTTTCCTGCAAGCCTTTTATATGCCACATTGGTAACACTTATTTAGAACGATGACAATTTTCTGAACAGGGATGTTGAAATATTTATCATTTGCTTTTTTTATTATTAAATTTTTAGAACAATTTTAATAAAAATGCTTTTTCAATTAACTTCTTTCTGCTTTATTACCATTTAAATAACGAAAAAACTGGTCATCACTGTCAATAACTAAATTTTTGTGTTGATATTTTGAAGTGGCTTTAAGTAAATGCAACCATGTGATATTTGAGCGGGTTTTGTGCTTGTACGACATTTTTCATAATTGATTGGTACTAGAAAAGTGTGTGAACACTCAACAAAGGCTGCATTCATTTGAATGCTTATTCTGTGTTGAAAAATGTTTTGTTTTTCATTCAATTACTTCATTCTTTCTTCGAAGTAATTCTTCTTTCTTAAAGAGTGCATTCTTTTTTTCCCACTACTGAATGACGAATGGGTTGACTTTTAAGTCACATTCCTTAACAAGGAATGAAATAATGAAGAAACAGCATTCTTAAATCAATGATTTAAAATTTCAAATGATTGCACACTTTTACAGCTCTGATGATAGCTCAGACGAACGAATCGCCTCCATATGATTTCATCTACAAATGGTATTTTTACGAATTTTGGGATTTTTGATTATTTGCGCCTTCTGCTATTGTTCGAATCACTGAACTGTTGAATAAATAACTCCAATATTCAGGGCTGGAATCGTAACATACGATCACGGATCGGCAACCATACGAAAGAAAATTACGTGATACGTCAAACGTATAAACAAAATGGGATTATAACATACGAAAGCAAACGGAACGTAATTTATTTTCAATTCACAATAAATTTTACTATCCACGTTAAGTTGGACAAAAATACTATGGATCCCACCCCCGGGATCGGAGGGAGCCGGGGACATCTTTCGGGTTTTCGGTAATATCTTTTGAATGGGTTCAAATTTTTCTTTATTGTTGTCGAGGTCAATACGCGTCTTTTGACACCTCTATCGATATTTTGGACGAGTATTAGGAGTTGACCCCTGTTCTAGACCTTATTGCAGTTTCTTAAGGAGATTTCGCTTATCTTAAGAAGCTTTTATTTACTTTCTGGAGAAGTTAAATTTGAAACAAGCCGATACCAAGGGTGGTGTCTCGCCATGAATTCTGCCAATATTTCCTTTTGGCTTGGATTAAGCTTGTTCGAATTCGAACTTTGTTAATAATACGAGTTTGAAATTTGTTATTATATTTAACCCAATGAATTTTATTATATTTTATTTATTCATCTATTTTAACAATTTTCTTTCATTTCCAATGAAATTTGTGTGTATACGATCGCCAGCTTTTGTTCTAATGAAAGTGGAGCGTAACGTGTATATCCAGTCACTCGTCACGTATGTTGCCATCCAAAATTATAACCAAAGTAGTACGTTCACGTATGTCATAATTCGAAAATCATGTTTTACGTGACGAGTTATACGATCACGAATGTTACGATTTGGTCCCAGTATTGCAAAATGGTATTTATTTAGCCTACTTTGGGAGTAGTACAATTATACTTCACAACTTAATTACTTGCGTGCTTCACCAAATCAAGAAGCCACGCTTATGTACATGTACACATACAAGCCGACGAAGAATATTTCACACACACAAGCAGCGGCTTAAAGCAAAGAAGTTATCTCACATATACATATGTAGTCATCAGCTAAGTATAGAAGTTGTTACTCACACATACAACCGCATATAACTAGATTACGAAGCAGGAGATACAACAGTTCTAGAAGGTGAAACGTTTAGACCTTAGGAGAAATATGCAGACGAGGCAACAGAGAGTGTAAAACAGCGCAAGCTGACTAATCAATTTGATTTTAACACTCAAGCAGCCACACTTGTGCGAAGCCCGTTGCCTCATCCCCATATTTCTCCTAAGGTCTAGACGTTTCACCTTCTAGAACTGTTGTATCTCCTGCTTCGTAATCAAGTTATATGCGTGTGCATGTGTGAGTAACAACTTCTTCACTTAGCTGATGAATACATATGTGTATGTGAGATAATTTCTTTGCTTTAAAGCGGTGGTTATGTTTGTGAAATATTCTTTGTCGCCTTGTATGTGTACATGTACATAAGTGTGGCTGCTTGCTGTTTTTGTTGTTGTGATTATTTACTAACAGCAGAGTGATGCTGATATTCGCCACAGTATTCCCTACCATTTTCGCTTGATATGCCACATAAGTTTAGGTTGAATGTCAAAAACCCTAGCAGGACAAGATCACTTGGATAATTTAAAGGTCCATTGCGATACGACTTAAGAATACTTTGTTCTTAGCTGTAGCTACTTAGAGAATCTCAGACATCTCAATCCTCAATACACCCTCCGGAGATTAAAGTGGGCTGTTACAAAAATACTTAAGCCTAATTTTGGCAAAAACTGGACTATCAAACTTACTAAAGTGACCCGATTTTACCTCAGTACGTTAAGACGTACCGCATGGAATTGTCAGAAACCCAACAACCGTTGATAGATGAGCCTTGGTGAACCATTATGGCACCATTTTTCTACAAGAGTGTACTTTCTTTTATGTGAATCGGGTTCTTGATCAATTATTTCATGTTTAATAAAAATTTTAAGAAAATCGCTTTGCGTATAATGGTTTTAAGATATCCGTGAGACAGTTGCCCGAAAGCCATATGGACCATGACCCAGATGATCATAATCTTAAAGTGATTTTCTTAAATCAAAAGAGATGTGAGCATGCACAGACTACCCCCGACCAGCCCTTAATTGAAATCAAGGCTTTAGTATACTCATGGTTATCGGAGTTGATTAAAATTGGTCCACTCTACATAGCAGCTCTGGGTTAAGATAATTACAGTAGGACATCGCCATAATCTATGGGTACTATGCTGGCATTATAATTCGCGAAACCCCAATTCAATGGCGGTACAATTAACACTCAAATACTTTCGAAAACTTCTCAAAACCGGGTTGCTCGTCAGCAGTGAATTTACGAATTCTCCGTGTGTATTTATGCCATTAAAAGCTTTTTCCCAAAGCAATGTCACCGTGCTTGGCAGATTCCGTTTGGAGTTCGGCATACAAAAACTAAGGTTGCTCTAATTGGTATAAAAATCATCAAAACAAAAATTTAAATGCCAGCCCAGCCATACATTTCAACTTCGATTCGGCCAACCTTGGTTTTGACTTGACCGAGGAATAATAATTTGCCGTGTCTATGATAAAGATGAAGTTAAAAAAATGCTCAAACGCCTGAGGTAAGAAAGCCCATAGCCTATGTACATATAGATAACAAATGGCCAAATCAAAGACATGATCGCAGCGGTTTTGCCCGCAATATCCACAGGCTATACGTTTAGCCTGTGACAATTGTTCCCAAGGTACATAGTGTACTAACAGCAACGCAGATACCCCACAGCGTTGTTGGCATCAACTAAGACCAGCACTATTATGGGGAAGAACCTGCCACTCTATCTTCTCATAAAGGCAGCGTGCAATTAACGGAAAATGTTGCCAGCTCCTGCCGATGGTTGCACGGCAGCAGTAGCTAGCGCCTTCGTTCACATTGGTCTGCAAGGTAGTCTCCAGTCCAACGTAAACTATTGATATTTGCCATAAAGTGCCAGTGGTACTCACCAATTTAGAATAAAATAAATGCTAAGATTTAACTTTATCAGTTCAGAAAGCAACCCACTAGACTGCACAACTGTATTTGGCTCATTCATATTTGTGATTATAGTTTTTGTAATTTTACATCGCCCTTCTCAGTTACTATTTTTCGTCAGGATCTTCTAATGAAACCTCAAAAAAGTAAGCGGCTTCAGCAGACCTGGACCATAGAAAGAACAAAGTCTCTACATTCTTAAGGCAGGGAAGAGCTGTGGTGTCGCGGTTAGCATCAGAGCGTATTTTGTCTTCCTTTTTTTGAGTCGCGGTAGTGAGATATCCAAAGATAATGCTATAAGTAGTAGCCTATGCTAACGACCTAGCAATCCCCACCAGTGATAGAGTTCCGAACACACTTTCTTTTGCATCTTTGCGGATCTGCTATAAACCAAAATAGAACTGAACTAGCTCTATTTGGATTGTGTGCGACATCCATGAATCTAGGTCACCCTCTAATGTCAGAGTGTCGCAGGTGCTATCAGAGAGGCTTAACAAGGGTAGCGCAATGGCTGTATAAAGATTGCAGCTGGTTGCACTAATTCCAAACTAGTGCAGAGCTACCACATGAAGAGATGGTACTAGTTATATCCCATTACACCGAAGCTTTGCAAAAAGAACTCCGACAGCAAGGCTCAAACGGGCACACCATTATTAAGTGGGCTAATTAAGCAGGCGTCAGCTGCGTTAAATCAGCAAAACCCCCCTGGAGAAAAAAAGATGACCAAGCTAGGCAAGGCGATTGAGGACTTGATGCAGTTCTTCATAGGGCGTAATAATATACACGCGGAAATCAAGCGCTTGGCCTCCGTAATAAAAGTGCTGTACATCGAGTCGGCCCTAGAGGTAAAGAATTTAGAACATAAATTGCGTGCAAGCGAATGCGCCAAGAATAGAAGTCCATCACCCCCAGGAAAGCGACCGAGGAATAATTCGTACTCGACCAAGGAGAACAACGTGGTAAAACCCACTACTACTCTAAAAGATGTCTTACCAGGGCACGTGGGTTGTCACAAACGACGGCACGAAACGCAAGAGAAGACGGAGCGGAAAGAGGAAACTGCAGCCCAAAAGACGGGAGAGTGGCAGTTAGCCAAAAAGAAGAGCAAGAAAAAATCACTTAAGGCTAGGCCGGATGCAATCATCATTTCCAAGGCGGGGGATGCGACGTACGCCGACATATTGCGTAAAGTGAGAAGATGCGACGAATTAAAATCCCTGGGTGATGACGTCAAAACGATTAGAAGAACGGCGAAAGGAGAGCTGTTACTAGAGCTCAAAAAATCGCAAGATGGGAAAACAAGCGCGTACCAAGCAGAAATTGAAGCGGTACTAAAGGACTCGGCTAAAGTTATAACAAAGTCCCAAATGGTCACGCTACAGTGCAGAGATCTCGATGAGATTACTACGTCCGAGGAGATTTGCAACGCCCTCCACCAGCAATGCAACATCAAACTTCCAGATGTGGCTGCCATAAAAAGCATACGCACAGAGTACAGTGGCACGAAGTCGGCACTTATAAGCCTTACAGCGGATGATGCCAAGGCGGTTCTTAATACGCAAAGAATCCGGGTAGGATGGGTTTCCTGCCGAATTAGAGAGCTCAAGCAAGAAAAACGCTGTTATAGGTGCTGGGGCTACGGGCATATAGCTCAGATATGTAAGGAGTCTGTAGATAGGTCTAGCCTATGCAGGAAATGCGGCCAGGAAGGTCATAAGGCTGCAAGTTGCGAAAACGCACCGAAATGCGCGCTATGTGGGGGACAACATTCAGCAGGCAGTTTTAAATGCCCACAACGAGAGGGCAGCAAAATTACTGTCTCATGAGGGTATTGCAGCTCAATTTAAACCATTGCGAGGCAGCCCAAGAGCTATTATCCCAAACAGTCTATGAAGGAGGATATGACATATTGGTACTCTCTGAACAATACAAAAATCGCCAGGAGCAGGGTTGGTTCTCAGATTCAGCAGGGAAAGCCTCAATTTGGGCACCAGGGAAATTTCTCCCACAGGAAATTATGACGCCAACGGTAGCAGGATTCATGTGGGCAAAAATCAACGGTATATACGTCTTCAGTTGCTATGCCCCTCCGAGCATGACCATCGCCGAGTTCGAAGACATGATATACGGGATCACCATTGAAGCACGAGGTAAACACCCGCTTTTAGTGTGTGGAGACTTCAATGCATGGTCATCTGTGTGGGGAAGTAGACGAACCAACGAAAGAGGGAGAGTTCTCCTCGAAAGTCTTGCTTCTTTGAGGCTAGAACTCCTAAATGAACCAGGGATATATACCTTCGATACAGGTACCAGACGATCCATTATAGATCTCACCTTCGCTAGCAGCGAAATAGCAAGACGAGCAAAATGGTCCATAAGCAACGTCTACACACACAGCGACCATAAAGCTATTAGCGTAGAGCTGCTCGAAACTCCACGAACGGTAGCAGCAAGACATCGACAAAGTAGGAAATGGAAACAGCACCTTTTCGACCCACAAATATTTGACATTATCCGGAAGGACGCCATAGTACGAGAATCGCATGCGGAAGACCAGTCGGTTCAAATCACTAAGTTGCTATGTATGGCATGTGATGCTGCCATGCCCAGAAGTCGCGGAAAAGCACAGCGCACTCCGGTATATTGGTGGAATGACGAAATTGCGGAAGAGCGTAGAAAATGCCACAAAGCACGAAGAATAGCGCAGAGGGCACGCTCATCACCACGATATGCAGAGCTACACAGCACCTATGTCGCACAAAGAAAGGCACTTAAAAATGCCATAAAAAAGAGCAAGAAGTTATGCTTTAGGGAACTGCTGGATAATCTCGACCTAGATCCTTGGGGATCAGCCTACAGAACTGTGATGGCCAAAGTTAAAGGACCGATATCACAGCAACCTACGTGCCCGATACTGATGAATGTTATTGTTGAAACACTTTTCCCGGCGCAAGATCGCTGGACTTATCCAAGCGAGGATCTAGAAACTACGGAAATTCCGCAAATTACAGAGCAAGAGGTGCTGGACGCTGCAAAAAAGTTGCTGATAACAAATCCCCAGGACCCGATGAAGTACCAAACATAGCCCTTAAAGCCGCGATTACAACTAGGGCTACATTATTTACTGATCTTTTTAATGCCTGTATGCAAGAAGGCGTGTTCCCTCGCCCGTGGAAACGACAAAGACTTGTCCTATTGCTGAAACGTGGTAAACAGCCGGACCAACCATCCTCATATAGGCCACTTTGAATGCTGGATTCCCTAGGGAAGATTTTCGAGCGTATAATTAGTGAGCGCCTACAGCTGACTCTAGAAAGACCAGGTGGCTTATCGAATAGTCAATATGGATTTCGCAAATCAAGATCCACCGTAGATGCAATACAAACAGTCGTCAATATAGCTAGAGAAGCTATCTCTGGAGGCCAAAATAAAAGGAAGTTCTGTGCACTGATTATGTTGGACATCAAGAATGCTTTTAACACTGCGAACTGGATGCAGATAATGGCAGCGCTGCAAAGCTTCGGCACTCCAGCTTACTTACGCAGAATTATAGGTAGCTATCTTAAAGACAGAGTACTTCTTTTTGACACGGATCAAGGAGCAAAAGAGTACAAAATCACAGGAGGCGTCCCACAGGGATCTGTTCTCGGTCCAACGCTATGGAATGTAATGTATGACGGGGTGCTAAAGATAGATCTACCAGAAAACACGCAAATTGTGGGATATGCTGATGATATTGCAGTGGTAGTAGTGGCCAAGAAACTGGACCTGCTTCAAGCATTATGTAATGACGCGGTAGCAAGAATAAAGGAATGGCTGACCAATACAGGACTGCAGTTGGCTAGCCAAAAGACGGAAGTGGTATTAGTAAGCTCAAAACGGTCGGCGAACGAGTTAGTCTTAACTGTCGGGGATCATCAAATCACCTCAAAGGATTCCTTAAAATACTTAGGAGTGCACATTGACTCTAAGTTAACTTTCAAAGAGCACTTCAGAGCGGTGGGGGAGAAAATTACCAAAGTTAATGGATCACTTATGCGAATAATGCCTAACATTGGTGGTCCGAGCGAAGCTATACGTCAGCTATTGTCCACAGTAACCAGCTCAATAATACTATACGCAGCACCAGTGTGGTATGGATCTAAACAGACCCATCAAAAATATATATTAGCAGCGTACCGACTTGCTTCTTTCAGAATAGCAAGTGCTTATCGGACGGTGTCCGACGACGCGATCCTGGTTCTAACCCGGAAAATCCCAGTGGACTTACTGGCAAGCGAAATGGCCGATCTGTATAACACTAATATCGAGCGACCGTCTGAAGAAGACAAGAAAAGAGCAAGGACACAAACAATAGCTAAGTGGCAAGAACGGTGGGAGGCCTCGAGTAAAGGGCGTTGGACTTTCACACTAGTTTGGAACGTAGCTCAATGGAATGAGCGGAAGCACGGCGAACTGAACTACCATCTCACGCAGATAATGAGTGGACATGGCGGTTTCAAAGAGTATTTATGGAAGCGTAGGATAGAGGAAGATCTTCATTGCCCAATGTGTACCACAGAGTTAGAAAACGCAGAACACGTCATGTTCTACTGCCCCCGTTTCCACGAAGAAAGACTCACCTTGCATGGAGTCTTTGGGGAGGAACCTACCACGAGAAATTTAGTTTCACATATGTGCAACAGGAAAGAATGCTGGACTGCAGTGACACGCCTGATGGATGCTGAGAGGGAGCGCAGAGAAATGCGCATGCGAAGCAGTGTCGATTAAATGGACACTCAGAGCAAATAGCGGGAACCTGGACGCAGGGACAACAGTAGGCTCTTAAAAAATGAGAAATATGGAACGCCACCCTGAAGTAATGTGAAAGTGGTGCCGGGGTGGGCGACGGTTCCAGAACGGGGCTGTTTTTTAGTCTACGGACACACGGTTGCTGCGACGGCAGCAATTATGGTGCATTAGGCATTTTTCAGCCTCCCCGCAAAAAAAAAAAAAAAAAAAAAAAAAAAAAAAAAAAAAAGTTAAATCCCATTGCAGATCTTTAGAAAGCGTTGTTAACTGGTTCAGTCGTAAGTTGTTCTGAGAAAAAAACCCCACCTTTTTTAATTAATTTAAATACATATATTGTCGCTTAGAATTAAGCACTGTTGGCACAAGTGTGGCTTCCAACTGTCCCGGTATGCATCCGATAAGCTCAAGTTTGGAGGTAGTCATTAAACCAGTAGTGCGAAAATGTCACCTTGCGTGATTCTATCTCATTTTTCTGCAGGAAAAAGTCCTCAAATCGATTTTCTGCCCTCGAGTATTAAAAATGTACCCGGACGAGACTGTTGGAGGGACGCCTGCAGCCAAAGCTGTTATTAGACTTCGAGACGCAGAGTAAAGACATATGAACAATGGACATTCCAGCATTTTTGTCAGCTTCGACTTGCGATAGAAGTCCGACGATATATTAAGCTTTTCAACCACTGCACTGTTTACCAAGAGGCAGTTGTCTCTATCAAGTTTGTGGCAAATAACGGGATAACTTTGGTGTTAATAGTCAAATTACGACGGACCCTGCAACATATCTATGTATATTAGGGTGTTACTTTTAAATGAAATATATTATTTTATTCAGCCTCGCCTCTTCAAGAATATCCTCACATTGTTTGACTTCTAATACTCAAAATCAATAATACTTTAGTTTATCATATCATATATAAATTTACGTCTCATTAAGAAACGCTCAGACAGATTCTTGAGTCTCCATACACCAATCTTAGCTTTGATGCATGTGCGATACCCATTAACCGTCTCCAAGCGGAACGAAATTTATGTGTGATGTTTTTGACCTACGTATTACCGCCTGAGAAGGTAAGACTATAAAATATATTTTATTTAATTTATATGGGCCACTCTTATATACATAAGTATTCGGTCTTCAAGTGTCCATCTCACTATTAGACTTCTGAATATAGTCGTTAACTTAAAATAGGATAAGAATGCAGCATTCATACAACAAATCTTCGCAATATAATACATCTTCTTCCGAATCATGTTTTTTCACCAATATTCGAGTTATAATTTTCCCCATTCTTCGTCTTTTTCATGGACCAAGGGAGGCAAGCAGTAATCTCACATTAATCACAATTCCGTATCTGACTGTCGGTATATAAGAATTTCTGTGATTGTATGTAAGAATATCCTCTTATTCATCTGTTTATCTGTTTGTCCGTTTATTGACCAATTGTCAATAAGCAGACAGATGCTCCGATCAATACTTACTGTAAACTTTGAATGGTCCCCATTGTTGATTCGAAGTTAATTGCTCTTGTTGTTGTAGCTGTTGGTGTTGATGTTGTTGATGTTGTAATTGTATTTGCTTTTTTAGCAGTGTTGACTTATGGTGTTGTTGTTGCTGTATATGCTGCATGTTCGGCAGCGATAATGTTAACGGTTGCAAAGCACCGGCAGAAAATGTTCCATGTTGCTGTTGTTGTTGCGTCTGATGACCATTTACCATGCTGTTATAGCTTGTGGCTGTTGTTGACATTTGCTCGTTGTTACCCCCAGCACCAGTACCAGAGCCACCACCATCACCACCAGCACCACAACCATTCAACAATGTTGTTTGATTAGCGGCGGCAATTATTGCCGATGTTGCATTCTGCACGGATGACGAATTCAATTGCAAACCAACCGTTGACGTCGATTTATATTGACCGACTGTTTGTTGTTGTTGTTGCTTATGCTGTTGTAAGAATACGCTGAGATTGTTGTGGGTTGTTGTGGTGGGGGTAACTGCACCACCATTGCACGCAGCTGCAGCCGGAGGGTTGCCCAATAAACTGTGCTGATGTTGGTGTTGATGGTGATGTAGCAAGAGTTGTTGTTGTGGCAACAAATTAGCTGTCATTGCTGCCATAGCGACAGCAGCGACCTGCTGCTGATGTTGTGCTTGTTGTTGCTGTTGTACTCCATGATGGTGATGATGTGGATTGGGCAACAAGTGAGTGGTTGGCTGTTGTTGTTGTTGCTGCTGCTGCAGTTGCTGATGTAATTGTTGTTGTTGTTGTGCAAGTGCTGCCGCAGCGACAGCAGCATTTATGTTGCTGCTATTGACCGCATCGCTGAGCAAACGTGATGTATTGGTCATTAGGCGTTTACGTTTCTTCGCACGAATGCCGGATGGACGTAAAAGCGTCGATGAGCAGTAACTGTCGTAAAAGTAATCCCTGTGGGGAAGAGAAAAAGAAATAAGTTGAAAAGTGCCAAATAAGCAATTAATCACACAAAATGGTTTAATTGAATTGTCAACAACAATAAATCGAGAAAAAGAAGAAGGATGCGAATCAAAAGTGAAAGGATAAAAAGTCTAAGAACAGAAAAAGGAATCATTCTGGTCCAAGTCAATAGTCAAGAGCACTGCTTTTTACTTTTCATGCAAACCGTCTACTTGAGACTGCTGCATCGTAAAAGTGGAAGTCATTTTCGCTTCCGAAAAGTATTTACATCGGCGGACAGTAAAAAAGCAAGGATTTTTTTTTTTTCAAATTTCATCAATTCAATTCTATGGCCATAAGCAATAATCGCCTAAGTCTAATGTAAAGGGATAGGACTTATGCTATTATTGCATGTGACCACAGAATTCCTCCTTTATTTATTTTGTATATTTTAAGAAAAAACTTAAAAAAAATGTGTAACAGAAACTTTGCAAACACATTTCAAAACCATTTTCAAAATAATTCGTAAATTCGTGAGAATTATACGAAAAATTCGAACGTTTTATTTGGAGTTGTCTGAATATTTATGAGTATGAGTTTTGTAGTCCAATCAGTTTTAGTCGGACAAAATCTCTCGAAATTCGCACTGTTTTCTGAAAAACTTTTTTTCATAGGGTAGTTCAGATTTTAGTACATACAGAAATGAAAATCATTGATATACAGTTATTTTGAGCATCGAAACGGGCTACTATATGCTTTACGATTCTCTGGAAAAACCTGTATATAAAAGTAGGCGTGGTCCTTAATACACTCCGGCCGTTTTTGCTGGACACATTCACATTTCTAAGGAGAGTATGCGTACCGAATTTTTATTGTGACGGGTTGACTCCCTTTTTGGGGTATGGCCACGCCCATTTACATATATATCCCTTTTTCCCCCATTTTTTATTACAATTGTAGTTCCGAATTAAAAAAACATTGTTATAAACTTATATTTTCCAAAGGGATTGCCTAATAAGAACTTTTACGAGTACTTTAAACATCTTTTGTATAAAAGAAGGCGTGGTCATTATCCGATTTCGTCCTTTTTTGCAGAAATACTCACAATTATGAGGAAAGTACGGTCAGCAAAACTTGTCGTGGTAGAAAAACCTCTCTTCAAGTTATGGCTTTCGAAACGTTGAAAAATGTTTTGTCAAAAAGGGGACTGTACCACGCCCATTTAAAAAAATCTTCGAGTTTTCCGAATTTTTTATTTTAATAGCACTTTGGAAGTAAAATGTTAATATTTTAATTCGCAAGAATATTTTGTTTATTATGTTCACTTACGATCCTTTTAAAAATCTGTTATAAAAAATGGGCGTGATCCTGAATCGACTTCAACCAAGCATATTACGTAGGGTAAGAAAAATATGGTTGACGGTTATGACTAATAATATTTTTGAAATTGATTTAAATAAATTGACGCTGCCACCCGTCACTTTTCGGAAACTTCTTAGTATTTTGCATAGGAATCATAATATCAAGTCACGTGTGAAATTTGGTTATTTTAGTGAATAATCACATTTTTTTTTTTTAATTTTCCAAAATTTTATTTACATAAAGAGTGGGCGTGGTTATTGTAAAATTTGTTCATATTACATTGCCATAGCAGATGAGTAGCAACGCAGCCACATACCAAAATTTCCTGCCTCAAAATTTACACAAATTATCGTGTTCACGGCGGCCGCCGCACAGTGGCATTTTGCTTGGTTTAGACGCGAAAAAGTAAACATTTTCAAGTAATTATACCTTTGGTGAACATGAAATGGTATATTAACCTTGGTCCGATGTTTGTAACGTTGAGAAATATAGAAGATATACTCACCATTAAGTATACCGAATTTATCAGGGCGACGAACTGAGTTGATATAGCCATGTCCGTCCCTCTGTCCGTCCGTCTGTCTGTTTGAACGCAAACTAGTCCCTCAAATTTCCAGATATCTCAATGAAATTTGGCACAAGGATGTATTTTTGTATTATATTAGACATTTGTCAGATCCGGTAGGATCGGACCACTCCCATACAACCGATCGTTCAGATAAGACGATTTTGATCATTCCTGCCGCAATTTAGAAAGTATAAACATGAAACTCGGTGATATATATTCGAATATATCATAGAAGATTTACTGTTAAAATCATTTCGTTCGGAGCTATATATAATATATATATCCCATACAACCGGTCGTTCAGATAAAGGGGTTTTTTGCCATTTTTTATTTTATATTTATTTTAAAAATCGTTTAGGTATGTACATCTGTTCACTATATATTTCTTATCTTATACATCCGATTATTTGGAGATTACGAACGGGATAAGAATATTGTTCAGCCCCATTCATGAAAGGTATGAAGTCTTCGGCATAGCCCACAGTTCCATCTTTACTTGTTTTTTTTTTTAATTTGAATGCAGTTTGTTTTTAAAATGTCCACAGTATATAACGGTAATTATAATTTCTTATAATTATTGTCCTTCATTGAATAATCTGCTGTCAAACTGTGAGTTGTTGATGACGCGCTAAGTATACAATTCACAGAATTGAAATAAAACTTTTTGGTGAAACAAAAGCTAGAATATTTTTTGGTTATTTAAAATTTACACGTATTTATATTATTTTGCAAGTGTTCAAAAGTTTTTTGGTTGAGTATTTTTTACGAAATTATGAGTTTTTAATTTGTATTATTTTTGTGCTGAAAATATATAAACCCGATTCTTCATGGGAGGTAAGGCATACAAACATATATACTTGGTTTGAATGAAGTAATATCATTTTTTCAGGAGTTACTAATTTTTCGCGTCTAAATCATGCAAAAATGCCACTGTGCGCCGTGGTGTAGCATGCTCCGCCTATCACACCAAAAATCTTGGGTTCGATCAAATTTTTAGAAACCAGTATTTATTTATTTTATAGTGTTCATGTACAGACGGACGGACAGATTGACATTACTTAAGACACTTTTTGCACCCCAATAATTTTAATATATGGAATCTATTTTGATTTCGATCAGTTCATGCAATTACGGATTACCGTTATTCGATCAAAATTAGTTTAATCTTCAGCTCAACTGACCATTAAAAACTTATAGAGAAACCTTAATTTTCGCTGTTTTAGGACTCGAAAAGACGAAAATTTTATCATCCCAAATTCACCCCAAATTTTCAGGGAGAGAAGAAGGGGAAATTTCAAACAATTTTGGACCGCTTATCAAGCTGTGTTGGATTGATTCCAATTATTATGTATAGATGAGCTTTTGTATACTCTAACCGATCCGCGAAGTATTTTTTGTCCTTGTATGTCCTTTAAATACCAGTTAATATACGAGTTAATAATAAAATCTGTAACAATATTCTTTCGATCGCATTCTTATAAGTTGTGCTGGGAATCCTGCTGATTCTGAGCTCATGGCAGATAATTTCCTTAGAACGCTTCCTGAGAATAGTTTCCCAACCCAAAGCTGGAGCATAGTAATTTCTAATGCTAGTGACAAAATAGAATCTGTTTAAAATAGGGGAGTACCATGGATTATTAGGTACTGTCGCACATTTCGAGGTCTAATTTCGGACACGGTTGTGTTCAGTTTTCCTATACAGTCGCCACTTGTGGATTCAGCATTGCGCTTAGTGGTGCGGAAGACTGCACTTTTTCAAGCCAGCGCCATCCTTAGCACCATTTCTATCCTTTTGATCCGCGGTCCATTTTACTTGGCTTAACATACAGACGTCTTGCTCTTTATAACCAAGTTTCTCAGCAAAATCTTCTGAGTGATATTTAGGAAACACCCCTTGATAATTATTGCCAAATCTTAAAATTAGTCCACAGCATTTTAGTACGAACTCTGCAGCTACTGAAGAAGTTATTCACAACCACCACACAGATGACGAAATAACGTGCACCGTACATTTGCTCCCCTTTCTCACCTTTCTTTGAGTTTCTGCTCATCTCCACTCTTTCCTTTCTGCCAAGCCCAAGTAGCATAGCCTTTGCAAAAAAAAAAAAAAAACGATATACAACTTGATTGGTCGCAAGTCTTTGGAAGAGACGTTTCCTTCGTTAGAATTATTGTAGATTAAATTGTAATGCATATCGAAACAATTTTAGTTTTTTTCACTTTCACCATAGACCAACTTCTTATTAGAGATATACGCCGCCGATAAACGCCGCCGCCGCCGATTAGGGTGGTTTTTCGCACGCCGCCGCCGAATGTCAAAAATATCGCCGCGACGGCGGCGGCGGCGGCATCCGGCGCGTTACTATATTTTCTACTCGTTTAAGGCTGTTTAGGCCATTTATTGTTCATGTCGAAAATTGGCCGGATATGGTCGAAAGTGGCATCAACGGATGCGCATCACTGCCAGTTATAAGAAACTAATTGCGAAATGTAACTCTTTCTAACTGTTCAAAAGTTATTTAAAAAAACAGGCGTTTTCCGTGTCAGCTTAACACGGACTTTGCATCACCCAATTCACCAAGTTATTAAAACAAAACACTAAAAGAAAAGTTATATAATAAATTTATATGCTCACTTTGCATATTTTTTTTTCAAAAAATTAATAATGAATAATGAATTCAAATAAAATTATCCAAGGTGTTTCAAATTGTTTTCAAATTGCCCTCAAGTTGTTAAAAAAGCAAAAAAGGTGCCGATTAAAAAAAAAAAAAAATTATATTGCGATTGGCTGAAAGAATAAGTGAAATCAGTGATACAAAATCCTTTAGCAGGTTCTAGGGGCATAAACAGTCCTTTGAAATGAGTCTTACCTCATACTTAAGTTGAGGATATATGTACGTATGATGAGGTATTGGAAAATCATTTGGGCTTACATTCAAAAATCTGTTGTTTATTTGCGAAACTATAAAATAGCGTCTGAAATGTTAATTTTAATTTTCACACTTCATCCTTCAACACTCAAGTCTCCCGGTTTGACATAAAGTTGGCGGCCCTATCCCAACTAGTCCCTTGTAGTGAATCACAGTATTTCTAGCCTATCAACCAAGTTTAAGGGCCTCATTCTCTATTACGAAGCGAACATTCGTGTCGCCCTAGAGACGAATCGATAGTGTATTTGCACTATGTTAAACGATGGTAACATATCATTTGACTAGTGACTTCGCCTTCCTGATTGACATAAAGTAATAAACGCAAAGGCCAAACGAGAAAGATAAAGAATACTATTGCTAGAGGAAATAATTTGGAGGCGAATCGTTCGTCTGAGCTATCGTTCGCAATACAGTATGAAGCCCTAAATATCACCTACACGTTACGGCTCCTTTTATAAATGTGAATACGAAGGCACATACATGTATTTACCAGGTGAGGCTTTCTCCTTCGCAAGAACACTCAAAGTGGTGAAGCAAAAGCTTTCCCAAGACAGTCGAAATGACCGTGTGTGCTATTACCCTAACGTAGTGGACAGTCGAACTAGTCTTAAAACTGAAGCGACGCGGTCATCCATAATGAGCTCTTATATCATAAGGCCTGAAAACAGCAGTAAACAGCTTTCAACTTAAAATCGTTCGACTTTCATTCTAAAATCTCGTTTTGATTTACCGAAGATTATTGAAATCAATGATGTGAACACAAACGTCTGCAAACTTTGGTCTATATTTTAAAAATTTTATCCAGGGTCCTTTTAAATTTTAATTATGTAGATGCGCCGAGTATTATACGATTTTCACCCATTACGCAATGACATCCACTTAGATTGCTTATGATTTCGAAGGCGCCATCCTTGGCCAAATAGTCACTCCCTAACGTTTCAAGGTGTTTCTCTGTTGAGTTCGGCAGCATAGCGCGCCAAAATCATCCGTTGGAAAATCTTCGGAGCTACACCTAGAACTTCTAGGAAAGTGACGTCGACGAAGATATGAGTTCGAAGTCGCAGTCCTATAACTTCTGTGCTGGCATATGATGTGAGGGTCAGGAGGCGGGGTAGCGACTGGTGGTCGGGATTGCTACTGTTCGCACATCGGGAATCGTAGCTCTTAAAAACAGCCGAAAAACTGGAGGCGCCCTGTGCCACGAGAGTCATGAGTATTAATAGACCATTAATAGCAACCGTAAGTCGCCTTTGTGCATGACCGCCAAGGAGACACTATTGATTTACAGAAATTGTGTTCGCGACGATTATTAGGAGTTAGCCCTAGGAAACTACGCTTTGCACGAGATATGCAGACAAAAGGGTGGTTATACTATGTATCTCTATTTCTTTTCAGCAGACGCAGCAGTACCAATTCCAAAGACCGGGGTTAGGTTCGAAGCCTCTCTGGAGTAAGTGAACGAGGGACAATCCCTCCGCAAGGAGATACTCGTGAAAAATTTTTAACGGTCTGAGAGATCTTGAAGCAAAAACCCGGGATCTTTCCGAAATGGTCAACACGTTGATTTCCTTAAATACATACAAACAAAACCTTTCCTAAATACTATTTTTTTAAATAGAAAATGAAGCTTTTTAAAGTAAGAACACAGGCGTGCGCCGGCGCGCCGCCCACGCCGCCGCCGCCGGTATATAATAGAGCCTACGCCGCCGCCGCCGATAAAGTGATCGGCGTAAACCTCTACTTCTTACAGCTGCAGAACTACAGAAATTCCTAAAGATTTTCGGGGTCGTATATGAATTATGCCTCCTGACCCCAATTTTTTCGGAGTGTTTCTGAGCCGGCAGTTTCTTGGACAATTGAAATATACTGCAGACGAATCTCCAGCCTCCACTTATAGAGCTCTAGTACATCAGCAAATCAGGACTTTGCTAATTTTCCTACGTTAGTGGTATATAACTCCCCCTAAACATCTAAAAGCATTAAGCTTCATTGCCGTACACAGTTTTAGCTTTCTACCGAGAGCTTTCAGCGTGAAGAAATACGACAATGAGCTCTGGTATTTATTTATTCAGCAATGAGTACTGAATAAGAGTTGGAGGAGTATTCTGTATTTTCCTATATAGGAGATCTTATCAGTAAAAACAATCTAACTTCCACGAAATTTTAATTACAACTCCGGTAGGTGTTTCTGTATAATTTGGATATGCTGCAACAAACGCCGTTAACCGTTTTGCAAACCTTAAAGCTCGGATTTTCGCTGTAGTTTGCTACCAAAATGGTTATACGCCTATCTAGAGATCATTAGGTTAGCAACTGCGATTACTATCTAAAAATAAAAAAAAATATTTACCAAATCATTTGATATCTCTACAATTTCAAACTGATAGCGCCAATATTTACAGAGTGTACATATGTATATATAGGCATTTACCGCTATCATCAATGAATTGTCACGTGCCCTTGAATCCACTTCACAAACTTGCAACGTCACAAATTTACGACTGTAAATATTTTCAACTCAACCCTTTGTTGGCTACACACACAACTCATCGATTGGTCTATACTACACTGATTGATGTTGTATGTACTACTACATATAAATAAACACACCCCACCTTCACTTACTAACTTGTGTAAAAGGGGGAAAAAATAACTGTAGGTCAACATGTTGCACGTTTTTAATGGTGATTTCTCTTCAAACATCAGAAATTTCTCAGACCATTAACTGCCATTGCGGCTGCCCCTACCCTCACACTCACCCTATCACAATTTGTGGTTTTCAATATAGGCCATTTTGTGTTTTGACCTTTCAGGTTGATTTTGGGTCTAAGTTGTTTATGCAATTGTATTTTTGTTGTGTTATATTGAGACAGAGTATTGAACTCAATCTGTGGCATTTGTGGTATGTGGCATGCGGTGTAGAAACAATTGATTGTTTAAATGTGTATGTGTGTGTGTGTGTTTGCTTTTGGTCACTTTGTGGTTTTAAGATATTGTTTATATAATTTTAATGATATGCATTTAAGGTGAGGTATGTACATTTAACATATAAACATATTAACATATACAAGAATGTATGTGTGTGCTATTTACACAAATAGTTAAGTATTGAAAGTAATTGTACTTCTGAGCTAAAGAATTTTGAATAATTCTAGACTAGTTGTTATAAAATAAATGAAATTATTCTAAGTATAATCAAAAAGAATTCTCTTATTCAAATAAATTTAACATTATTTGTCTAGTTTTTGGTATTAAGAATAACTAAAATTTTTGGCTGAGCTCAAGCCCGGGTTTTCTTAAACAAAACACTTGGAAGTGTATTTTATTTTTGTTTTTATACTCAGTTGAGCAGAGCTCACAGAGTATATTAAGTTTGATTGCATAACGGTTGGTTGTACAGGTATAAAGGAATCGAGATAGATATAGACTTCCATATATCAAAATCATCAGGATCGAAAAAAAATTTGATTGAGCCATGTCCGTCGGTCCGTCCGGCCGTGAGTAAATTTTGAGGTATCTTGATGAAATTTCGTATGTAGGTTCCTGAGCACTCATCTCAGATCGCTATTTAAAATGAACGATATCGGACTATAACCACGCCCACTTTTTCTATATCGAAAATTTCGAAAAACCGAAAAAGTGCGATAATTCATTACCAAAGACAGATAAAGCGATAAAACTTGGTACGTGGGTTGAACTTATGACGCAGAATAGAAAATTAGTAAAATTTTGGACAATGGGCGTGGCACCGCCCACTTTTAAAAGAAGGTAATTTAAAACTTTTGCAAGCTGTAATTTGGCAGTCGTTGAAGACATCATGATGAAATGTGGCAGGAACGTTACCCCTATTACTGTATGTACGCTTAATAAAAATTAGCAAAATCGGAGAAGGACCACGCCCGCTTTTAAAAAAAATTTTTTTAAGTAAAATTTTAACAAAAAATTTAATATCTTTACAGTACATAAGTAAATAATGTCAACATCCAACTCCATTAATGATATGGTGCAACGGTAAGGCGCGACAACCTCCGAATAGATCTAAGGCCGAGCTTCTCTTCCAATTTGCTTCGTGCTCCTCTTGATTTTTCCTACAAACTGGCCGGACGGGACCTACACGTTTCATGCCTACTCCGAACGGCATTTGCAAGGCAGATGAGTTTTCACTGAGAGCTTTTCATGGCAGAAATACACCCGGAGCGCTTTCCAAACACTGCCGAGGGGCGACCCCGCTTAGAAAAATTTTCTTCTAATTGAAAAACCTTATTTCTAAAATTTTGATGTTGCTTTTGGGTGCGAAGCCAGGGCATACGGTGTGATAGGCGGAGCACGCTACCATCACACCACGGTGGCCGCCGATATGGTGCAACAAAATACAAAAATAAAATAAAATTTCAAAATGGGCGTGGCTCCGCCCTTTTTCATTTAATTTGTCTAGGATACTTTTAAATTTACCAATCCTTTTGAAATTTGGTAGGGGCATAGATTTTATGACGCTAACTCTTTTCTGTGAAAATGGGCGAAATCGGTTGAAGCCACGCCCAGTTTTTATACACAGTCGTCCGTCTGTCCTTCCGCATGGCCGCTAACACGATAACTACAGCAAAAATCGACATATCTTTACTGAACTCAGTTCACGTACTTATCTGAACGCACTTTACCTTGGTATAAAAATGAACGAAATCCGAATATGACCACGCCCACTTTTTCGATATCGAAAATTACCAAAAATGAAAAAAATGCCATAATTCTATACCAAATACGAAAAAAGGGATGAAACATGGTAATGGATTGGTTGGACGCGAAATATAACTTTGGAAAAAACTTTGTAAAATGGTTGTGACACCTACCATATTAAGTAGAAGAAAATGAAAAAGTTCTGCAGGGCGAAATAAAAAACCCTTGAAATCTTTGCAGGTATTACATATATAAATAAATTAGCGGTATCCAACAGATGATGTTTTGGGTCACCCTGGTCCACATTTTGGTCGATATCTGGAAAACGCCTTCACATATACAACTACCACCACTCCCTATTAAACTCTCATTAGTACCTTTAATTTGATACCAATATCGTACACACACACTCTAGAGTCACCCCTGGTCCAACTTTATGGCGATATCTCGAAAAGGCGTCCACCTATAGAACTACGCCCCACGCCCTTTTAAACTACTCATTAGCACCTTTCATTTGATAGCCATATCGTACAAACAAAGTATAGAGTCACCCCTGGTCCACCTTTATTGCTATACCTCGAAAAGGCGTCCACCTATAGAACTAAGGCCCACTCCATTTTAAAATACTCATTAACACCTTTCATTTGATAACCATATCGTACAAACAAAGTATAGAGTCACCCCTGTTCCACCTTTATGGCGATATCTCGAAAAAGCGACCACCTATACAACTACCACCACTCCCTTTTAAACTCTCATTAGTACCTTTAATTTGATACCAATATCGTACAAACACACTCTAAAGTCACCCCTGGTCCACCTTTATGGCGATATCTGGAAAAGGCGTCCACCTATAGAACTAAGCCCCACGCCCATTTAAAAATACTCATTAGCACCTTTCATTTGATACCCATATCGTACAAACAAAGTATAGAGTCACCCCTGGTCCACCTTTATTGCTATACCTCGAAAAGGCGTCCACCTATAGAACGAAGGCCCACTCCATTTTAAAAATACTCATTAACACCTTTCATTTGATACCCATATCGTATAAACAAAGTATAGAGTCACCCCTGGTCCACCTTTATGGCGATATCTCGAAAAGGCGTCCACCTATAGAACTAAGCCCCACGCCCTTTTAAAATACTCATTAGCACCTTTCATTTGATACCCATATCGTACAAACAAAGTACAGAGTCACCCCTGGTCCACCTTTATTGCTATACCTCGAAAAGGCGTCCACCTATAGAACTAAGGCCCACTCCCTTTTAAAATACTCATTAACACCTTTCATTTGATACCCATATCGTACAAACAAAGTATAGAGTCACCCCTGGTCCACCTTTATGGCGATATCTCGAAAAGGCGAGCACCTATAGAACGACGGCGTCCACTTATAGAACTATGGCCCACTCCCTCATAAAATACTCTTTGATGCTTTTCATTTGATACACATGTCATATAAACACATTCCAGGGTTTCCCCTGGGTCATTTTCGTACATGGTTATTTTCCCTTATGTTGTCACCATAGCTGTCAACTGAGTATGTAATGTTCGGTTACACCCGAACTTAACCTTCCTTACTTGTTATTTTTAATTTTAGTTAAATTAAGTTAAATAATAGCCTGTTTCAAAAATCAAATTAAAATAAGTTATTTGAAAAATAATGTAATATAAAACAAGTAAGGAAGGCTAAGTTCGGGTATTTTGTTGCACCATATAATTACTGGAGTTGAATGTTGACATAATTTACTTATATACTGTAAAGGAATTACATTTTTTGTTAAAATTTGACTTAAAAAATTTTTTTTGTACAGTGGGCGTGGTCGTTCTCCGATTTTGCTAATTTTTATTAAGCATATATATAGTAATAGGAGTAACGTTCCCGCCAAATTTCATCATGATATCTTCTACGACTGCCAAATTACAGCTTGCAAAACTTCTAAATTACCTTCTTTTAAAAGTGGGCGGTGCCACGCCCATTGTTCAAAATTTTACTAATTTTCTATTCTGTTCAACTCACCTACCAAGTTTCATCGCTTTGTCCGTCTTCGGTAATGAATTATCGCACTTTTTGTGTTTTTCGAAATTTTCGATATCAAAAAAGTGGGCGTGGTTATAGTCCGATTTTGTTCATTTTAAATAGCGATCTGAGGTGAGTGCCCAGGAACCTACGTACCAAATTTCATCAAGATACTTCAAAATTTACTCAAGTTATCGTGTTAAAGGACGGAATGACGGACGGACGGACGGACATGGCTCAATCAAATTTTTTTTCGATACTGATGATTTTAATATATGGAAGTCTATATCTATCTCGATTCCTTTATACCTGTACAACCAACCGTTATCCAATCCAAGTTATTATACTCTGTGATCTCTGCTCAACTGAGTATAATTAAACCCACTGAATTTAAATCATTAAATTTAATTTTCTTCACGTAACTAATAAATGCCTTTAACTATTTGCGGGCTTTTCTGAAATTTAAATACAATTAAATAAAATGCGTGAAAATTCGTAAACGTTTGACACTTATGAACTTAACGCAAATTACTGTGCACAAAGGAAGTATTTCGAAAATTTAAAATTACGCGACAACTGATCGCCAAATTGAAGTGTGTAAAACGACAGTCAAAGTGAGCCGAATAGGAAAGTAGCTATAGTTGTACATACAAAAAAACAAAAACAAATACTTGGCGTGATTTACCACCGAGGAGGTTTAGGCCGAGATTCCCTTCCCATATTCTTCATGCTCTTTTTTAGTTTTTTACATGCTTATGCTGACTCCAAAAGAAGGCTGTAAGGCAGATGAGATTTCCTGAGTTTTAAAATTGCTTTACCCGGGAATTGAACCCAGCACCTTTGGTGCGGTAGGCGAAACACACCTTCAAATTCGGTAAATATCAATTCTAACGCTGAAGATTTAGCAGGGCGTCTTCTGTCCTTTTACCACATATTGGATATGAAGTTTGGCATTTGTTTTCATGGCAATCAGCGTTCTATCAGCCACTTCAACTAATAGCTTGTGCCTTTGCATGGAAAGATACGAGCCGCTCAAGTTAGGCTTTTACGTTATAACTTTCTACCCCTCCATACACCGTTTGCTACATCTTCCAGCTTTTACATCTAAAATCCTACTTATTACTCTTTTTGTAGTGATAAAGAAACTTCAAGATGGTTTTAAGGAGTTTTGTCAATGTTGTTGTTCCTTTGCTGAATATTTATCTAGTAAGATTTGTTAAGACCACGTTCAACCTTCTAGGTCATCAAAACTCTCTTTACGTAGAGAAATTGGGGTCACCTGGCAACCGCATAAACAGCATTCGCAATCTAATTGGTTGTTAAGCCCTTGAAAAGCTTGCGCTACCATGGAATCTTTCTCTCCTATGTCTTCCCTACCTGTATTTAAATGCAACTCTCTTTAACATTAAATCATCTCCTTTTAACAAAACCCGGTCTCTCAATTTCCATTACTGCCAATATATCTTTTTCTGTCCTATATAATTCCTTCTTCTTTTGTTTCATTCCAAATTCTCCCTTCATAGCCAGATCTTTCTCTACTGTTATCTTTTTTCATCTTCCCTACATATTTTCTTTATATGTGCTGTTCTCTTTCGGGATTTAGTTACTTTTTATAACACTTTAGTTCATAACTATAACTCTCCCTCACACTCTGTGACCCTATCTTTCCTCTTCTTTCTGTCCTGTTCCGATTCTATGTCCCCACTCTCATTCTATTAATTATTTCTTACAACAACCTCCTCTGTGTGATACAGGTTCATAAATACGGTCATTATAAATTTCGAGCAGTATTTTCTGTAAAATATGTGGATATAACGCAAGAACCTCTGAAAAATTATCGAGAGTGGTGCCTTTTTAAAGTTATAATTGCATTCTCCAAATATACAGAAGTCTTTTAAATAAGGAAAATTTGATCAAATCAATAAATTTTTTAAGAAACCTACATATTCTTTGGAACAACTAAACTCAGTTCTGTAATAGTGTATTCATTTTACTGTTTCCCAATTTCCAACAGGGTACTCGACAACAAAACATGCTAGCATATTAATGCACGTCTGTCAAAAACACGAAAAAGCACAACGAGAGCTATACTTCGCGACAGTAATGGAAACTAAAGTATACGTCAAGAGTACATAGCCGGTCATCATTATCCTGTCCAACCACACCGATTGTCAACGCTATACATACAACCAACGAAAAGCAAGAAGAGGTGTGTGCAACACAACACCCAACGGTATTATTTTTACGATTGCCACCAAATGTGTGTGATATTGTTGGTGTAACTGTCAAACAGAAAAAACAAAAACAAATATAAACACCAAACAATGTATGGTAGCGAGGCGTTTGTAGTGTTGACGGAACACTTCAGCCCACATATCAGGACTCAAAGGCAAAAAGCCAACTGGTAAGTAAATGTGTGTAATAGTAACTTTACTGTAGTGACAGCGAACTGGTGATTAAACAAAAAAACTCCGCTGGCCTCGTGTTTTTATACACTACATTATATAATAGGCAAATAAAAAATATTTATCAAACTGCCACAAATTTCCAACAGTCACTCTTACAGCCGCCGAAGCCAAGCCCAGTACGCACAAGTTGCCTTAAAACAAAGAATTCTCGTTGCTGAGATGAGGCAAATGAAAAGGACACTTCAAGTGATGAATTGTTTGTTGTTATTTACAGAAAGCAATCCCACTACTGAACGTTTTTTCTTTTTTTGGTGTGCGGAAAAAAATTTCAACAAATTGAATAAATGTTATAAATAGTGGGGCATGACTTTAGTTTTATCCACAATTTAGCTTGAAATAAAATTTTTGTAGTTAATTTTCCACAAACGAACAAATAAGAATATTCCATAGGAAAGTAAAACGAAAATGTTAAAAGTTTAATGATATGTAAATAAACACATATCTCAAGTGGAAGGGAAAGTGGTAAAGCGGAGAGTTGGCTTGAAGTTTCGCTTACCAAATTTACATAAAGCAACTTTTGTTGCTAGCAAATTCATATTATATTTGACAATTATTTAAAATATTTTTTGAAACACAAAAAAAAAAAAAACACAAAAAAGCTGCAAAGCTAGTTCACCAACAACAACAAATCACCCTAAGCCAAACCTATACTCACTGTTTTTCTTTTTCTTTCAAGTTAAGAGTTCCCGCTAGAAAAATTGCTTGGTATAAATGCGGTGTTACAAACACATTTGTGCTTATAAGAGTACAGCCTTACGGTCAGTCCGGTACTTACGTGTTGGGATAGCAGTACAAAATTCCTTGTCGAATATTGTTAAATGAGCTGCTTTTGAACCTCATTTGTCAAATTCATTTCCATAGAAGTTTAACAAAAACCAACTTTGAGTAAGTGGAAAGCCCTTTGGAGAGAAAGGCGGAAACTGTAATTCAATTAAAAAAAACGATTGAAGCGTAAATTGGATATTAAATTAATAAAAAATTCCAAACTATTTATATTATCCACCCGATTGGCTTTCAAGCAATTTCATATGCCAATATGTGCAGATAAAGCAGATCCGACCAAAACTTCCCTGCCGGAATTTTCTTTTTAAATTTTTATTATTCAATTTTCAAGAGGAAAATAGGTTGCTGTTGTTGTTGTAGCGATAAGGACACTCCCCGAAGACTTTGGTGAGTGTTATCGATGTTGATGGTCCTTTGCCGGGCGCAGATCCGGTACGTTCCGGTAACAAGCACCATTAAGGTACTAGACCGACCATCTAGGGAACGATTTTGTATGACCACTTGAAACCTTCTAGGCCATCTCGCCTTCCCAACACTTAGATCAATGAGGAACTTGGGGTCGGATGTTATGGAAACAGGATTAGCCACGGGTGGGTGAAGTTGACAATTGAGTTCGAGAAGCTATAAATTGCGCTGACAACATCTTGAAAGGGTTGCGCCATACAACCCATTGAACTAATGTATTTAAGTTCGCCTCTTACGGCAAGCTTACCTGCCGCGGGTATATTCACGCTGGGGGTCATTCAAACCGGTGAATCGTTCAATCTCATAGTAGCTTTCGGACCGATTTATATATCTACTACATATCAAAAAAAACAAAGGAAATCCACACACATGGATGAATAGATGTAAAACATCCATGCTCTATTCCATTCGTTTCTAAGAATGGGTCTTGAATGTCAGGTTTTCATTGTAGTTAGATAAAATACACTATGAGCTCATTCAGTAAATGTGAGGTCCTTACGGCCAAGTAAGTTCAACTTACATTAAAGCCACAAAGAAATTGTAAAAAATCGGTAGGTTTTTCCTTTGAGAACTCGTGTGTGTAAATATTTACATGAAGACTTATCTATTACAATAAGTCAAAAATTATAGGGAGAGGTATCAAAATACGCCTTTTTTAACTCGACAAAAGACCGCTACAGAGAATTTTTTGTTGTCTGTTGATGATATTCGCGTAGCCACAAATACACTCTCCAAATGACTAAGTATATTTCGCCTGGCAATCCTTTGTCCTGCCGCGGGAATGATTTGTTTGACCCCTCCCACCTACTTTTCACTTGATTGCTCCTAGCTTTCCGGGGGTAGAGGTTAGGTTGGACTGGCCGTTCCATGAGGACCTCACATATACTGAATGAGTCCGTAGTGTTACCAGAAGTCTGTTTTAACGATTTAACTGAAAAAATCTTTCAAAAACCAGGACATATGTTATAAAATAACTCCGTCCTCTTGGCAAATACTAGAAGCTTCCTGGGATTTAAGCCACTTAATGCTCCTACATCTGAAAGCTGTATCACTCCTAATAGCTGGAGTCTTAGCCTGGCAAACGCAGGGCACGAGCACAGAACATGCTCCATTGTTTCCTCCTCCCACCCGCACTTCCTACATCTGCTATCACTGACCAAGCCTTATTTAAAGGAATGTGACGCCAGAAGGCAGTGTCCATTCAGAATACCAGTCATGAGTATACGGTCCTATCTTTTTAATGAAAGCAACTTTGTTAGTCTATGGTTGTAAGACCTACACATAATCTTCGACACTTTACAGCCCCCGCATGAACCCACGCCTTTCCCGCTTGGTCGAACATGTGCACCTCTCGCCTTCTCTTAATCTCGCCCAGTCTAATTGACACGTCTACGGAGCAAGCTTCAAGGGATGCGCTCTGTTAGCTAGTTCATCTGCTTTTTCATTCCCATCTATTCCCATATGCCCTGGTACCTAGCCGGAGTTTCTTTTACTAAATCTTACTTCGAACAAAATCCGATAATATACCATGAGAATGAGTTCTAAACAGAAGTATAGTCAGCAAACTTTGCTCTTATTGCCGAAGGGTAATATCTTGAATCAGCTATAAAGCGACACACTGTGGATAATTTTTGGATTTCTTTAAAGTTCGAGGTCTCCAAACGATTTGCAAAGAGAAATGTCTGCGGCTGCTCTCAAGGCTATAGTGGTACGAGATTTACATCCATATTGAAGAGAAAACCCCATTAAAGGCCAAATAAAAAAATAACAATTGTGTCCTGTCGTAAAGGTTTATGCATAAAGAAATAAATAAATGCAGGAAGCAATAACTTTCGAAGAGATTTCCAATTTCCGTCGTGCTTCTTTTAATTTTTTCATAAAAATTTGCCGGGTGGGACCTACATGTTTTATGCCAATACCAAACGGCATCTGCAAGGCAGGTGATTTTTCACTGGGAAGCTCAAAATGGCAGAAATACACTTGGAGTGCTTGTCAAATTACTTCCGAGAGAGATTTTTTTTTCTAATTGAAAAACTTGTTTATAAGTTTTTAATATTACTTTGCACCCAGGACACGGCCGCCGCCAATGGTTTCGGGGTATCTTTGGTTTAACTGATTGAAAGTAACATAAAGTTTTCATCGAAAATTTAATTGAGGACTTGATTTTCAGTGCTATTTTAAACTAAGATTGTTCCAACTTATATTTAGACATCAACTTTTATTGCGCTACGTATAGTCTCACCTCGGCTTATGCATAACAAAGTTTTAATATTGAGATAAAATTATCAGCCGCCGAAGTCGGTCTTTTCTTACCTAGCGCAAACATACAAATGCATTTATAATACTTTTATTAGCTACATATTACTTTCAATCAACTATGTGGATATGTACTTAAGTAGTATGTAGTAAGCGAAATAGGACACATGTTTACAATTCCTTGATCATTAATAAATTTCGCTGTCAATATGTGAGCACAACAATCAATCATTTTTCTAGCAAACCTATTAATTTGGAGACTATGTACACACACACCCTTAAAACTAATACACTGAAAGAAATCGTGCTAGTAAAATCAACAAATCGGTTCTGTTGTTCTTGACTTAACGGAGATTCGGTGAAATTGATCGAATTAACAAATTACTTTATTCATTTCAACAGAAGAGAAATTGTCGCTCTTAAGTTAACAAAATTCTGAAAAATTGACAGATTCCTATTCAATCTAACTGATTTTTCTGTTAACACAACTGATCTCACAGGTCATTTCAACAGCGATTAACTGTCAATACGTGAGGAAATTTCAAAGAGAATTTTACGCTCACTGCGCTCTCTACTTTGTACTTATGACGATGGTGCCACTTGTTAAAAAAAAAAAACACCAAAATAAGAAAACCACCAAAACGAAAAAACACACAAAATGGGAAAACAAGAAAAAACTAGTTTTTCAGTTATCAATACAAAACGGAAAACACATTTTTGAATTTACTGTGCAAAAGATTATGAGATACCGGGACCCCTATTTATCGGGTACAATTTTGCAACTTCTCCTCCAAGCGAAATGCAAAATTGTACCCTCTTGTTGCAAAAGTTTTGTTTGAACGAACAGGATTTTTCCAAAGCTAATAACATTTTGTTCAAGTTTTTACGAATTTTCACTCCAGTAGTGAATTACCTTCATGCGATTTGATTCTTTGCTTTTCTATAACTTACAATTTCTCTATTTAAAATGTTATGTCAAACATTTATACTACAAGTATTGTTCGAAACAATCAAGTGTGGCAACTACATGCGAGAGAAAAAATTGAGAATGAGCTGAGCTGCAACTGAAAGAATTGAGAATCAGTTTTGTGACTACTATTTTCATTTCTATTTGCAAAACGAAGTTCAAAACTATGAATTGAATAAATTATAAAATATAAAATTTGGTGAAAGTGCGTTTAATAAAACAAAATAATAAAGTGTATAATGTTTAATGTGTGCCAGCATATTTGATGTACGCCCAGTTCGGTTAGTAAGTGCATACATATGTATGTACATATATGTAGGAAGCATGCGTATTTATGTATTCACATATTTACGTATGTATGTATATGGCAACATAGGTAATATCGTGCAAAGCTGTCGCAACAACTTTTTTTGTTCATTTGACTACTATAACGGTCCATTACGAATCAACGATTTGTGCGCAGTTGATTCAACATCTTGTTGCGATGGATAAACATTTACAGAAATTTCAGTTTAATTGACAGTGTTGTTCAACATAACATGGGTAGAAGTGTATGTTATAAAATGTATATCAAAAATGAGAAACTCCAAATCAAAACGCATTAATTACACTAGAATACTTTCGAAAAAATTGAGAAATCGGAATTTTAACTCAGTAAGAGCAATTATTCCTATAATGTTTGTAAACTGGAAGATATAAAATATTATTTATTAGAATAACAAAATATAAGGCGCGATATCCTCCGAAGAGATTTTAGGCCGAGCTTCTCTCTTCCAATTTGCGTCGTGCTCCCTTTAGTTTTTCCTAACAATTGGCGGGACGGGGCCTACTTGCTTTTATGCTGACTCCGAATGGCATCTGCAAAGTAGATGTATTTTCTCTGAGAAGTTTTTCATGGCAGAATTACACTCGGAGTGCTTGTCAAATACTGCCGGGCGACGCCGCTTAGAAAAATTTTCTTCTAATTGAAAAAAAACCTTTCTAAAATTTTGATGTTGCTTTGCCTGGGTCGTGAACCCAGGATCTTCGGTGTGTTATTAGAATGTGGTTATATTAAAATATGAAAAAAATGTTACATGCACTTATTGCATTTTGATATGGACATCTTCAAATATCGTTAACGGTCAAACTTGACTGAAAAGTAATAAACTTTACTTCACTTAAAGATTTAAAAGAGTTCATTGGGGCTCATATATGAAGCTTATTTTAACTTACCAATCATTTCCGGTTTTTGTTGGATTCTGTCGCTTTCTTCCCACTTGGTGCGGCTTAGGTTCAGCAACCATATTAACGTCTGCAATCACAAAATTTAAAACATTGTTGTAACCTTTATGTCTGTATAATAAGTTAACCAATTTTATACAAAATATTTTTAACATTATATGCACTTTAAACATATCTTCGAATTTACATTAAAATCTATACGTACGCACGCAGATTTAGAAATTAATTGATGGTAAGAAAAAAAGGACTGAACCTTACTTCCCCAGTAAGACATTCATTTGCAATTTATACCTAATCTTACCTTAAATCTCGCTATATATTCATAATAGTTAAGTAATTTTATACTGTTTATACATGAATTTATTTTTCTTCAAGATAAATACCTACTGCCACCAAATAATGCTATGTTATACAGTCCACTGTTCGAGATATGCCTACAAAAATATTTATACAGAAAAAGGCAGATACACGCCCAGTTTAAAACTTTATATAACAAGTAATAGGATCGAATAAGACCAAGAAATTAGTAAAAAAAATATTTTTCCTTTTAAAAATGTATGCAGAAGTTTTTTGGTAGCCCCTCCGTTCTCTTCTCAAGAATACCATAACTTCCAAACTTGGACTTCTTCCTATAGGTCGAAAGGTTTTATGATGGTCAAGGTTCATATCATAGTTCTTTCTTTCTGAAATAGCTTGATTAAGGGAGGGACAAATAGTTCAGGGACATACGCTTTTTTACACACATTTCCCATTTGGAGATGATGCGGATGAGCAGAGAAAAGATATCTACACTCCGAATATGGAAAAAGAGTTAATAACTAACACAAATCTGTTCACATTTTAATTGGTCGGTTTAAAATATACATTGCCCAATAGTTTTCGTACTTTTATTTCGCTAGGTGGCTAGGGTCTTGAAATATAGACCAAAACGTGGGCCCGGGTAACCCTAGGATGTGTTTATACAATATGGATGTTAACTGAAAGATGCTGATGAGTATTTTAAATTTGGGTATTTTCGTACCCACGGAAGACTAAGGTCTCAAGATGTAGGCCAAAGTGTGGACCCGGTACCCCAAGAATATATTTATTACTTAATTAATTGGCGCTTAACCGTCTAAACGGTTATGGCCGTCCAACAAGGCGCGCCAGTCGCTTCTTATCTCTGCCAACCGGCGCCAATTGGTCATACCAGGAGAGTTTATATCGTTTTCCACCTGGTCCGTTCAGCGGAGTGGGAGCCGCCCTCTACCTCTGCTTCGATAGGCGGGACATGAATTGATAGTACCTACATACATATGTACGTGCGTCCAAAATGAAATGTCCGATTTCAAACGAACAAACTCCGTGTTGCTATTATCGGCCATTCTCTTTTGGTGTCGCTTAAAGTGTAGCCCTTTTCCTAGATAAGTATTTGCGATGCTTTTTTCCAGGAAGTGAACCAAGTACCAATATATCAGAACAAATTTTATTCATGGTTCGATTTTCCATTAGCCTGGATTAGTATTCATGATTCTTTTTTCATAGAAGTGGTCCAGGGACCGACTGAGACTGGGACTCGGAATTTAACTGGAACAAACATACAACTCTCTGGGACTGGCCATAAGGGATGGAGAAGAACTAGAGAGAAGAGAAAAGAGGGAAGGAGAAAGAGACTGAGAAAGAGATAAAGTGAGACGAAGATAGAAAAATAGGGATAGATGAAGGGAAAAAGAAGTGAGAGAAAAGACGGACAGGGCAAAAGAGAGACGAAGAGTGGGAGAAATGCAGAGGGAGGAGTGAATAAAAGGATAAAAAAGTGGAGAAGGGGTGCAGAGTAGACGGAAAAATCCTTCTTAAAATTTATGCACATAGACCAAATTTTCTGCCAGTTCTGCTAGTTATAGCGTTTTATATATGAGGCTATCAGTACAAAAATGGCTTAACTCACAATAACGGAGTAAACCACTTTTCAAAATACATAAGAACACGAGTTTAAAATCTAATTTTTGGGGTTAGGATGGCAAATCCCAGTGGTAGCCAAAGAATAGCAAAAGCTGAACATACCAACAATTTTAGTATGTAGTTACACAACTGTCGCACTAAAGCATATGATTTCTTATTAGCAAAGTATGCTTAAAACGCAAAAAAGTATAACCAAAAAAACTTTAATCAAGCCACTAAAAAAAGAGATATTGAAATAAAGTAGAACCATCCCGCATTCATAACAGAGTCATTTGTCTTAATAAAAGTCGCGGCAGATTTTTCAAAACATTCGTCAACAACAACTGAGTGTGAGTTAGGTTGATTGTCAAAAACATATTTACACTCATCCATAAACCAGCTAAAAGAAAAAGGGTGTGACGGCGTCGAAGCAAACCGAGAAGTTACTACACGCCATGACATGCCACTCATCATAATTCATAGAGTTTGCAGACCGTAGCAAGCACACAAACTCGTTTTTTTTCGAACAAATTTACAGACGCGCCCACTTGTACAAAACCAAAAAAACAAATAAGGTCTTACATGCGAGAGGGCGTAAATTTTGAAAAATTTTCATTCAGTTTTTTTATAAATCATACCCACCATCATTCGTTTACATTGCCCGTCTCTCGCTCTTTCTCTGAATCGACTCCTAAAAACTGCTAGCTTCGCTTTCAGTCATTGAGGCACGGCTGTCTTGGACTAAAATTTTCATACTTTAGCAGGGATTGCAAATATGCAACTGATATTGGTCAGATTTTAGAACGAAACAAGTGAGAAAATGACTGTCTTGTGCAGCACCGAGGACCTCATACCTTGCATGGAGCTGAGCAATAATCTGATAAAATTACAAAAATTTGGAATATCTGAACAATCAGTTTTATAAGATAGTATTATAAAGATAACATAACTCTCAAGACATTTTAGATTTGTAAACCTCACTAAACGACGAACGAAAATAAGTAATTGTGAAGAAGACGGAACAAAAGAAGAGGGGGAAGCGGAAGAGCAATATAATAACAATGTCGATAATGATGTGGATGAAAACAACGATACTTGCGTTTATCGTCATGAAAGGACAGATAAGAAGTCATTACCGTCCTAACGGCGAGTTATCGATTTGGCCGCAGTAGCAAGGTTAGGTTAGGTTAGGTTGAACTGGCCGGTCCATGAGGACCTCACATAGACTGATTGAGTCCGTAGTGTTACCAGAAGTTTGTTTTAACGACCAAACTGAAAAACCCTATCAAAAACCAGGACCTATGTTATAAAATAACTCCGTCCTCTTGGCAAATACTAGAAGCTTCCTAGGACTTAAGCCACTTGCTGCTCCTACATCTGACAGCTATATCACTCTTAATAGCTGGAGTCTTAGCCTGGCAAGCGCAGGGCACGAGCACAGAACGTGCTCGATCGTTTCCTCCTCCAACCCGCACTTGCTATATTTGCTATCACTGACCAATCCTAATTTAAGGGTATGTGACGTCAGAAGGCAGTGTCAAGTCAGAATACCAGTCATGAGTCTACAGTCCTCTCTTTTTAATGATAGAAGCAACTTAGTTAGTCTAAGGTTGTAAGACCTACACATAATCTTCGACACTTTACAGCCCCGCGCTTGAACCCACGCCTTTCCCGCTGGGTCGATCATGTGCACCTCTCGCCTTCGCTTAATCTCGTCCAGTCTAATTTGGACGTCTACGGAGCAAGCTTCAAGGGATGCGCCCTTTTTAGCTAGTTCATCCGCTTTTTCATTCCCATCTATTCCCATATGCCCTGGGACCCAAAATAGATGTATGCTTCTCCCTGTCCCGATTCTTTCCAGAGACCGCTTACATTCTAAAACGCATTTAGATGCTGTGCTATGCGAGATTATTGCCTTAATTGCTGCTTGACTGTCAATATAAAAGTTAACACGGTTGCAGCTTAAGCTATTCTCTTCCAGGGTTTCTACTGCTTTGGTTACGGCTAATATTTCCACTTGGAAAACGCTACAGTAATCCAGCAGTAGGATCTGTTGATTTACGGATCAGCACAGTATACCTTAGACCCTACTCCTTCCACTACTTTGGAACCATCTGTATACACATGTATCGCCTCGTCCCTTGCGCCAACCGTCCACCTCTATTGTGGCCTTAAGGTCTCCCCGGAAGCGCAGATAGGGAATCAGGTAGTCTGTTCGTCTTGTGATTGATGAAGCTATACTACTATGGCCGTATGGTCGGCGCTCAAGCTGCCCGGAAGCACCAAGCCTGGTTGCAGTTGTTAACGCTATGTTCTTTGCTATCAGGTCTACCGGTGGAATGTGCAGAATGGCTTACAGTGCAGCCTTCGGGGTTATTTTCAAGGCTACCGTAATTCTAGGCATTGATAGTCTGCATACCCCCTCAAATTTTTTGAGGTATGTTGTTTTTCGTGTGGCTGTCCACCAAAAAGAACTCCATAGTATAGAATAGGGCTTACAATTGCTGTAAAAACCCAATGAGAAAGAGAGGGCGATAAGCCCCACGTACACCCCAGCATTCTTTTAGATGCATAAAGTGCCGTTGTGGCCTTCTTCACCCTCTCCTCTACGTTGAGCTTCCATGACAGCTTACTGTCTACGATGATTCCCAGATATTTTGTACAAGGTTTCTCCTGTAGGGTCACCCCTCCTAACTTAGGCCTGGTCCAATTTGGGACCTTGTACCTATTTGTAAACAAGACCATATCCGTCTTCTCCGCGTTGACTTTGAACCCGACATTAGATGCCCAGGTATGCATATCCCAAAGCGCCAGATCCATCAAAGAGCTAATCGTTGGAAGGCACTTTCCACTTATGACAATTGCAAAGTTATCTACGTATGCCGTAAGTTTTACGGGTCCCTCATCGAATCGCCTGAGCAGTTGGTTGATGGCCACTGATTTCGTGGCCTCGTGAAATCCTCATTATGATGTAATCTTCATGCAATTTAACATGCAGCCGATCCATCTCGTTAAAGCTGGATGTACTTTAATGTAATTAAGACCATCCATAATCGTCTATTTAGAAACATTATTGAAAGCCCCGGCAATATCTAACAAGACTCCAAGAGCATATTCATTATATTCCAGGGCTTTTTCTATGCTTATTACCACCCTATGCAATGCGGTGTCTACCGACTTGCCTTTGGTGGACTTTATATACACATCTATCAGCCTCTCAAAGGTTTTGAGCAGAAATGATGTTAAGCAAATGGGTCTATAGTCTTTGGGATACACGTGACCGATCTTTCCCGCCTTTGGTAGGAAAGCTACACGAGCAGTTCTCCAAGAGTGCGGTACATGGTTCAGTCTTATGCACCCATCGAATATTATTTTAAGCCATTCCACGACCGCTCTACTTGAAATTTATATCATGGCCGGGAATATACTATCTCGGCCCGGCAATTTAAACTTAGAAAACGTCTTCACTGCCCATTCGATCTTGGTATCGGTCACCAAGCCCGGCACTACCCGCTCCGTGATCGAAGTGTGAGTGCTGTCTGCTGGCTTTTTTAAGCGATCTCCCGATGGGAAATGTGTATCGAAAAGTACCTCAAGGGATTCCTCACTATTACGTGACCATTCCCCGTTCTCTTTCTATGGACTATGTTTCCCCTTGTTGTTTCGCTGTCCGTACAGAAACTTTTCCATGAGATTCTCTTCGCCCTGGAAATTTCACCCTTGTAGATGCTCAGTAGATCCCTGTACTCGTCCCGACAGGCTTCGCTTTTCGCGGTCTTTGCTAGCTTAAACATTTCTTTTACCTGTCATCTTAGAAGACTCAGCTCATTGCTCCACCATGGCGGCTTTGCTTTTCCTCTGAATTTTCTTACAGGGCAAGCTTTGTTATATGCAGTCATAAGCGTCCTTGTTAGGAATTCATTAGACTCCTCCAGTGGTGGTTGGTTATCGATGAGTCATCGGTCTGTTATCGTTGGATTATGGGCGCATTATCCAGTTCTTATTGACGACATGTTTTATCGATGAGTGATTTTTACTGACATCGGCTTGCTATAAAAAAGTTAGTGATTTAGTATCGAAAAACGACCGATTACATGTTATCGAAAAGCTTTCAAAATTATCGATATTTTACCAAAAAGTTATCGAACTTTTATAGAAACTTTTCGGTTTGTTTTTGAAAAGCTATCTATTTATTACCGAGAGGGTTTTCGCTTTATTTTCGAAAATCTATAGATAATCTATTAAAAAATTATAGATTATTTGTTGAAAAGTTATGGAAGTGTTACACAAAAGTTATCGACTTGTATCAACTAATTATCAAAAAACTATCGATTTGTCATCGAAAAGTTGTCGCCTCGGTATCGAAGTATTACTAATTAGTTATCAGAGTGCTGCTGACGACTCATCGGTTTTATGGACACATTCAATATAAAATCCGTAGCCTATTTATAACTAGCTGATAAAAAACCCATGGAAGCCAATGACTTCTCGAAAACAAGCCTATAAAAAAATCGATAAATCGATGATAATATCATTATAATTTGAGTTTTTTAGCTCCGTAAAATTAATAACAAGAAATAAAAAACTTAACAAAATACTAAAACGTGTAACAGTTACAATCCCTGCTAAAATCTTTTCACATTTTACCAACACAATCACAGCATTAGCGTAGAGGAGGGTGCTATATGAAGTTTCAACTCGACTGTCTGCTTGCTATAATTAAGATTAAGGATAAGAAATAAGTAGGATTTCCGGACGACTTTAAAAGCTAAGCAGCAAAGCGGTTTACTTAAATATGCCGGATGGTTGGTATGTTGGCGTGATGACTTTTGCTTTTGATTGTTGTTTTTGGTATTATTGCTTGAGAACCTCCACTCGTTCACTACTTGTGGCAGTCATGGAATGTTGAAGTGACGATTGTAAAAATACCGAGAAATTTTCGAACAATTTGAAGTTGCTCAATCACCCCAACTCCATATTCAGCTTCCGCACATTTTTGTCTTCATCAGTCTACTAAGCGCGTAAATGGAGCGTGTCAACTAAAGTCGTTTTAAATTCTTCTTTGTTGGGCGAGTAAATTAAAGACTAAATGAAGCTTATGAAAGAATTTTGCGATTTGTAATGCAACAGTTGGTAATACCCTAAGAAGTTTTGATATTCTTTCTCACATTAAAGAAATAAATTTTGCTTAACTTAAGTACTCAGCAATTAAATAATTTAACTGTACTTGTACAATCCTATATACATATGGACATTAGGGTGGCCCTTATTTTCCAAAGTGTTCCGATTCTCGATCTCACCCCTAGAAATATGCGAATAGCCAAAAAACTAGAATCTACAAAGTTTTAGGTCAATCGAAAAAGGGTTAGAGGTGGCGCAAAGAGCTTTAAGTCCTGAAAAATTACGAATTTTTACAATTTCTTAAATTTTGTCAACCCTACATCATTGTTATGGGCGACACGTAATTTATCGTGTTATTGGTAATTTCTAGAGATATTTGATTTTCAAATAAATCTAAAAGAACAAAAATTGGTCAAATAATAATAAAGTTATAAAATAAATTATGCCTTAAGCACAGTGTCATTATTTCAAGAATGTGTATATAATGAGGCGAACGAAAATCTTACTCTACAAGCCACTTATCGTACCCGTCATGCTATATGGGGCAGAAGCATGGACCATGACAACAGAAGATGAAGCGGCTTTGGGAGTGTTAGAGAGAAAAGTTTTTCGAAAGATTTATGGACCTCTATGCATTGGCGATGGCGAGTACCGAAGAAGATTTAATGATGAGCTGTACGAGCTATACGCAGACATCAACATAGTCCAGCGAATTAAAACGCAGCGGCTGCGCTGGCTAGGCCATGTTATGCGAATGAAAGATGATGCTCCAGCCAAGAAAGTATTTCTATCGGAACCCGCCTATGGAAGCAGAGGTAGAGGGCGGCCCCCACTCCGTTGGAAGGACCAGGTGGAAAACGATTTAAACTCCCTTGGTGTGACCAATTGGCGCCGCTTGGCGGAATGAAGGAGCGACTGGCGCGCCTTGTTGGACGGCCATAACCGTTTAGACGGTTAAGCGTCAATTAAGTAAGTAAGTAAGTATGTAAGGAGTATACGTAAATGAGTTTGTTTCAATTTTTTTTTTATTATAAATTTTTTTGAAAATACATTTTTAAAACATATACATATATCTTGTGAAACTTTAGCTGACACGTATATAATATGATATTACTTCCTAGGATCTAATTAAGGATGATTTAGTATGTGATTCAAATTGTTTTTTGTAATCAGTTACAACTTGTAAAAAATATTTTTTTTTGTTCGTCATTTGTAAGTATTCTATTGTATTATTCCATAAGCTTTACTCCCCGTTCTGCTGTGTCGTTAACGACGTCATCAACCAACAATGCCAATGCAATTCTTCAGACTGGTACCATAAGTGGTTACAAAACTTTTTTATTGCAATGCCAGATATTTTTTATTAACATTTCTGTATTTATAAATTTCTTTAATAAAAGATAAGTCTTGAAGAGGTGCTCTATGAGGATTGGTACAGTAAAACCAAAGCTTAACATAGAATTGTATAATAAACGCGCATATACTTGCTATCGAATTCTCTTCATACTACGTTAGTTTAAACTGTTCACGAAATAAATAGATTTTTAAGCAATAAAATGCCTTAGACATCCACCGAGCATGATGAGTGGGCTTTGGTACACGAAACTTTATACCATCACTTGCTCTTAGACATACAGACGTTAATTCCAATAATTCCCTGTAGTCATCTCTTACTATTTTCTTTTTCAACTATTCCTTAGAGGGTTTTTTTAAAATAGTATCTTTGCTATCGCTTAAAAGTAATTTCAAAATAACGATTGTAGCAAATCTCTAAAACTATTTTTGTCGATGTTTTTGCAATTTTCTTGAAATCGCCGAAATAACTGAACGTCCTTACTAGAAAATAAATCTCAGCAAACTTCATAAATATGATGACGACAAGGTAGATACAAAAGTTTTCGCTCAAGTTTTTTTTCTAATAACGTTGCAGCTCCTTTTATAACGCCTGTGTTAACCGATGTCGTATCAAAACAACAGGCCACAATATCATCCTTCAGATCCCATTCAAATAACAGTTCATACAGCGTATCAGCTATTTCCGAGCCTGTTGCAGCATATAATTTTGAAGCTCCTACTAACTGTTCGCCATTCCTGTAAGTAACAACAACTGGAAGTCGTTTCACCTTTTCACGACCTGTTATTTCTGGAAGTGGTTTTCCATCCCAATGCAAAGCGCCGCAATTTATCTATTTAAAAAAAACCTACTATTCTAAATTTGTTCATTCAAGAGCAGTATATCTTTAATAAGAAAACGTCAAAGAAATTGTTTGTAGTTGTTTGCAATTTTAAAATATATATTTTCATTTCTTTATACTTTATTTTTAAATTTCTTTCGACATACTTGTTTCAAGAATTTATAAATAAATATATGTGTATACTTTTTAAATAAATAAGCTTCAAGTTTTGTTTCAAGGGATATATGTATTTGTGTATAAAAAAGTTTACTTGTACGTTTTTTACCCGAATACCACGATTCACTGATGAAAACATTTGCACAGACTTAATTTACTTTTCATATTTGTTTGTCGAAAGCAATATGTATTTTGCCCTGTAACTCTGTTACTGATCGACCGATTTTGAGGTTTGTGGCCATTTTAGAAAAGTAAGAAAACACAGATCTTATTACAGTATGGAAAAGCAGTAAATTTTTGGTAGGGTTTAGAAATATGGAAGCCTGAAACAACAAATTGTAAAAATTCGTCATTATTCAGGATTTCAAGCCCTTTGCGCCACCTCTAAATCTTTTTTGATTGGCCTAAAACTATGTATATATTCGTTTTTGAGCTATTCGCATATTTTCAGGGGGTTAGATCTAGAATCCAAACACTTTTTTTCCCTCCATACAACGAAGGGCCACCCTAATGGATATTCGTACTTACACGTGCATCCCTCCGTATACATTTTTCTACATTTTAACACTTTACACAACTAATTGAATTCCATAAAGCGCGTTTAAACAAAGTCCCAGCATGCGACAACATTTTCACTTAAAAGTGCCACTGCCAGTGCCAATTTTTCTTTTCTACAAGTGGCTTTTACATATAGTCAGAGTTAAGCTGTGTGGAGTATGACCGGGTGTTGTGAACTTTCGTGATTTTTTAAGTGTGAAGCATGTTATATTGATGTGAGCAAGTGTTTTGTATGTGGAGCATTCCACGGTTGGCACACTACAGACAAAGACAAATTTTAACTTTTTCCGACAACTCATTTTAAAAGAAAAATCAAAAGAACGCGAAAGTAATAGGAGCCAAATTCTCACCATTAGTGTGGGTTGTCCATCGGACGCATAGTTTAGGAGGTTCTTGATCACATCTTGTCAGCTTATTGAAGACGCAACGTCTTGCTTTGTTAAAATTAGCGTTTTTAGGGGTGGACAAATACCGGCAAGGACATGTGCTCCAATATCCTACTTAATTGCGGACCCTAACCATTTGTCGAATCTCCACATTTAGATTCCTGATTCAGGGAATAAGCATGGCGTGGTTGACTGTGCTGATTCGGTCGTTTCAAACTATTAAGCCTCTGAGCGTGCAGGAGCTGTCCGTCATGTTTAAGACGCTCGCCTTCGGGAACGCAATTTTTTCAGCCAGAGTGGCATGGTAGGTTGGTAGTGGTATGGATGTGGTGTGCTCTCCTACAAAAATAAAGGTCCTAGGTTCAACTCCCGAAAACGCTACATCAAAATTCATTAGGAGAAACAAGGTCACCTCTTGTCAAACACCATTCTCATATTTCTCAGAAAAAAGTTCGCTTCAAAAGATCTCAGTCGCTAATAGTAGTTTATTGTACCAGCTATCAATGCGCCGTATCTAATTATAAACACGTAATTTCCTTATCTCTTTGCTTATTAATCCAAATAATAATGGGACATGACAAAACGAAGTTTGAAGGCAAGTGAATGTGAATTACTGGTGCTGAACTTTGTTGTAGGAGCCAACTTAAAGACTCACGAAATAGGGCCTCTTGGAAGACCATACATAGGGGCGTCGCCTTGTGCTACTTGATGTTTCAGAAGGCGGCATGAAAAAATGAAAAGATCGCAGGGAAGTTACTTCGCCTCGATGATGCTGAACGCTGCTGAAGGAGTGAGTAGTCGACTTAAAGAGCCACGGAGCTATTAAGCTAGAGATTCGAGAGTTGGGCCTCTGAAAAGAGCGTACATACAACCGCTTCAGTATTCTGCGCAATATTACTGACTTCTACATCACAGCACAAACAGACAATAGTATATGTGATACAGGTCATGATGAAAACTATATAATCATTTTTTAGAAGAAAACGGGCTCACTCAAAGACTCAATTCCCGCATGCAGGAAAAAAGCAATAAGCTATATATTTTCAAGAGGTTAATCCAAATGGGTCATACTAAAAATTTTGCAAGTCCTCTCCGCTTCGCAGTTTCGAAATTCAAAACCACTCTTTCTAGTACGTAGAACCGGCTGTCCTGTGCATGCTACTGTTGTTGTCAAGGTCCTACACTCTATTTTATGGGCTTCACTACTCATGGAAACTTATCTTCCTTAAGACGCTGAGGTGTGTTATATTTCAAGTATATTGGCCCTGAAAACTAATAATGACAAAAACTACAAAATCGCCGAAAATTTAGGATTTTCCATGGAATGCTCGATTAATAACTTTTTTCCACACATTTACGTGAAAAGATTTTTCGCAATGTCGTTAAGTGCATTAATATATAACATCTGAAACTGCATATTTTTTGCGTTATTGAAAAACAAACTTGTGACTCAGTAGACGTACAGGTACAAAATCCATATCGGAACTAACCAGACTAAATTATGAATTTATGTTTGTTTGTTTAATGGTGTGTTCAATTTATACTTATTATTAAGAATTTATGAGCTTAACACTGGCTTATAATAATTGAATATTCAGTTATTATGTTTTTCTAAGAGGCACTGAAAATAAAAAAAGAAACATTTAATGGCATATTGTGATGGTACCATTTCGAAAACCGCCAACGTAATCATAATCAGACAAACAAACAAACATAAATATTGTAACGAATTTAGGGGAATTCTGCTTATTTCCAACCTTCTGCAAACGTTCGAATCGCTAAACTGTTTAATAAATAACTGCAATATTCAATAATGCAAAATGGTCTTTATTAGACTACTTTGAGGTTACTTCACAACCAATGGCGTGCTTAAATCAAACTGATTACTGAACTACTCAGCTTTCGCTGCTTTTATACTCTCTGTTGTCTCCATCCATTTCTCCTAATGTCTAGTAACTTCTCGAAATTCATGCTTGGGTACCATCCATATATGTAGATGTATATTTGTAGTTTGTATCCATATGCGTGTGTATATGTGAGTACTACTTTTGCTGATGATGATATGCGTTTGTGAGTATCTCTCTGCTCCCTTGAATGTATGTGAGTAAATGATGATTGATTTGATGTACACAATAGTGGCAGCTTACTTTATTGTTGTTTTGCCTTTATATACGTAGTATCAGATTAGTGATGGAATCAATTAGTGATGGTAATATTCGTCACAATATGTAAAACTGAGCACGAGCTTATAAAGCTTCTCATTCTCAACGAAAAAGAAACTTCACAACAATAAATCTATACAACACGTAAATTAATAGAGCCAGAAATGAGAAAAACTGAAATAAGCATGAAAACAAATATCAGCAGGATAGCCTAGTGGTTTAGGCAACTGCAGTTTCACCATGTGATTCGCCGTTCGAATCTCGGCGTAACCTTTGATAACCTTAAGAATTTGCCTGATGATGATTACGTTGGCAGTTTTCGAAATGGTACCATCGCAATATGCCAGTAAATATTTGTTTCTTTCTACTCAGTTTCTCTTAGGAAAACATAATAATTGAATATTCAATTATTATAAGTCGGTGTTAAGCTCATGAATTCTTAATAATAAGTATAAATTGAACACACCAGTAAACAAACAAACATAAATATGTAAAACTGTGGAAGAGTTTACAAAGCTTCTCATTCTCAACGAAAAAGAAACTTCACAAAAACAAATCTACACAACACGTAAATTAATAGAGCCAGAATGTCTCAATTGTGTTGTTAGTGTAGAAATGAGAAAAACTGAAATAAGCAGGAAAACAAATATCAGCAGGATAGCCTAGTGGTTAAGGCAACTGCAGTTTCACCGTGTGATTCGCCGTTCGAATCTCGGCGTAACCTTTGATAACCTTAAGAATTTGCCAGATGATGATTACGTTGGCAGTTTTCGAAATGGTACCATCGCAATATGCCAGTAAATATTTGTTTCTTTCTACTCAGTTTCTCTTAGGAAAACATAATAATTGAATATTCAATTATTAAAAGCCTGTGTTAAGCTCGTGAATTCTTAATAATAAGTCTAAATTATGAATTTTGAATAGTTAGTTGTCTTTCAACTTCAGCTAGAAGCGCCCTCCAAACTTTGCAGGTTTCCCCGAACATACCAAGAGGCAAATAAAAATAAAATGTAAGGCGCGATAACCTCCGAAGAGATTTGAGGCCAAGGTTCTCTTCCAATTCCTAATTATTTTATGCCGACTGCGAACGGCACCAGCAAGGTAGATGTGTTTTCACTGAGAGCTTTTCATGGCAGAAATGCACTCGGAGTGCTTGCCAACACCGCCGAGGAGCGACCCCGCTTAGAAAAATTTTCTTCTAATTGAAAAACTTGTTTCTAAAATTTTTGTGTTGTTTCTCCTGGGGCGTGAATCCGGGATCTTCGGTGTGGTGGGCGGAGCACGCTACCATCACACCACGGCGGCCGCCGTGCTATGCTATACGAAATTCTCTGTACAAATAACTTTTTCATGGAAAATAATGTTTAAATTCTCTCTCATCACAAGTAATTGTGGTTCTTGATCTAATTGTTGTCTCGAATCTTCGAGTAGTCAAGACTACAAGTTGCTATCCGATTCCCTTCCGAAGCTAGTATTTTTGATATGCGGATAAAACGGTTTGTGTCATCTTCACTCCTCTATTTCGTTCTTCTCTCATTAGCAAAGTTATTGATTTCCCTGCAGGGTTACCTTGAGTTTTAGCGCACTACGCATACATACAGAAAGCGGGAAGTAACGCACTTAGTAGTCGAACCAAGCAAACCAGCCGCCTGCATTCCCATTTTCATTCATATCAACACTTAAAACGCTGTCAAATAAGATTTTATATGCAGCATGGTGCGCTGACAGATGAGTAGATTGCATAAATTTGCATGGAGAGCGACAAATAGTGCATTACCAATGCCGTCTGTCTTAAAAAGTAGGCAGGTTTAAACTTTTGTTGCAACCAAAGTATAAGAAGAAAATTTTTACATGTTTTTGGCTATAAGTGCTTTCAGACTTTGCAAGTGTATTTATTTTTCCGGTTCGTTAGTACTTTTCGAACTTTTTTCACAATTAAACACTACATTTTAACAAATGAATAGAAGGTAAAAATGTTAGTATAAGTATATTTCTAAAAAAAAAAGTGAGAATATTTGTAACAGTGCTTCAAGAAATCTTTAATGTGATGAGCAAGCCGAAATAAGCTGCTTAGTCTGAAGTTCTTTTAAATTTACAAATGCAGCATCTTACGCGTCTGTGCCGATGTTCGCTTTTGCATCAAAACTCACGAACATGAGAAATTTCATTGTGATGCGGCCATTACTTACGCGACAATTGCCTCAGTCATACAAAAATTGCCAAGGAAAAACTTTAAGTATTCATATGCACTGCCATTAGTTATCCTTGCTCTGTCGCTTGCGTACAATTACGAGTATAACACATACATACGCACTTGCAAAATTATGTGTAAATACGAGCACATGAATCATTTTAATAGCGTTTTTTAAACGTTAATGAAATCGACATATGCAGAGATATGAATTTTCTGGCGACTTACAGCAACCTCACAATACATACAACAACAAACAACAACAAGTGTAGCCAAATAGCTCGTTGTGAAATTTCATTAAATGCACATTTTTGCATCACGTAAGTGCAGTACAGTGCCGTACGTTTATAAGAAGCCTGCGAAAGGGTTGATTGCGAAAGACAATATTTTAACAAATGGTGGTGCTATGATATCAATGCCAGTTACCTTGAACTTACGGGAAAAGTGCATACAGCTTAACCTTAAATATAATTTTTGCTGCACACTAACTCAGCTCATTAACTTAAAAATTGTGGGAATTGTACCAATATGTCAACAACAGAAAGAACGGGTGATAGTCAAAATTGAGAAAAAATCAACAAAATCGGCTATGGGCTCAATGACGTTGCGAAGTAGTTCCATCCAATCAATTGATCTTCACAGTCACTTTGGGCCAAAGACTACGATATATCTTGAAAAAGGTGTTTCTAGTTCCATGAACCGACTGTTTCGGGCCGAACCAAATAAGCCGCTTTCCCTTCAGAGGTATTGGGGTCAAATTGATAAAAGTGCAACGAGATCCCGATAAAAAAGGGGCTGTAAGGTACTTCGCGTATCCTTACCCAAGGTAAAGGATCACTACAACAACCTTTAAATAATCAAGAAGGCGTGGGTTTACTGTACAGTGTACACATAACTGGAGCATATTCAGTATTTACCTTCGCCTAAGTCCTACGGACAAGGTACCTCGACAACCTCAAATCAAGGTTCTAAAAAGACGCAGGTATAGCAACGAAATTGTTTGACCAGTACACGAAGCTCAAAAATGCTACGGGTTCAACAAATAAATTTTCAACAAAATAAATTAGCATCGGGGAAACTTTCCATAATTCTTGAGTATGGTTCGTTTAACATGGCTATGATCCAAAAGGTAAAGCTCTCACCACGCACTACCTTATCACATGCATATAAATAATGTTTACTCAAATTCAGCAGAAGTAGGAAGCTTGGATAGTAGAAAAATAAGGCTGAACTTATATTGTTGTGATGATCTGCGCTTGCCACATAAATGCTTCAACATCAAGCAGTGCCACAATTTACTGATTTGGAAACAGTAAGTTGGTTGGGTATTCGAAAAATTAAAATATTTCCGAATAGTACAGCTTTATTTTATAGCACGGCGATCGTAATTCTGTACCGTGCTCCACCTACCACACGGAAGATTCTGGGTTCAAGCCTCAGACAAAGTAACACCGAAAATTTAGAAAAAATTGTTTTCAATTCGAAAAAAAAAAATGTCTAAGCTGGGTTGCTCCTCGGCAGTGATATGGCAAAGAATCTGAGCGTAATTTTTCCCTGAAAAGCTTCTCAGTGAAATTTCATCTGCCTTGAAGATGCCGTTCGGTGTCGGCATAAAACATGTGTGTGTGTGTAGGAAAAATTAAAAGGAGCATGACGCAAATTAAAAGAAAAGCTCGGCCTAAAATCTCTTGAGAGCATCTAAAGGATATTCAATTGGTTGAAAACACGGTTAATACACTCCGACTATGCGAGGTACTTATTTTATTCCAAATCCATTTTTTGGGTTATACTATGCAAATCGAATATATTAATAATTTCCTCTTTTTTCGCTCAGAATTAAATAGCTTTTTTGAGTTTCTTATTTCACTCGGATAATAATATTAATTTTTTAACTTTTTTATATTATTTATTTAGTTTTTATTTTACTCGGAAAATTATAGTTTATTTTCAGTTTTTTTTTTAATTCATTCAGAAAATAAAAGTTATTTTTTGAAATTTTGATTTTACTCAGAAAATACCTTTTTTTAGGTTCTTTATCTTACTCAGATAATAAAAATTATTTTTCGTGTTTTTATATAACTCGGAAAGTATAAGTTAGAAATGTTAGTAAATTTTGAGCTTTTCAATTTCATTCAGAACGTACAACTTAATGTTTGGGCATTTTATTTCACGTTGAAAATAAAAGTCATTTTTCAAGACTCATATTTCGCTTGAAAAATTAAAAATTGTTGTTTTTTAAAGTTTTTAGTTGGATCCAAAAATTATAGTTATTTTTTAAGTTTTCTATTGCACTCAGAAAATTATCGATATTTTTATATTTTTTTATTTCTTTCGGAGACTAAAAGTTATTATTATTATTATTAATAGGTCTGGAAGCACTGCGACCTTTGTGCAGATCTATTGTGCAAGACCTTTCAGCCTAATTTTGTATCTGAGGGCTCTTGATGTATCTATGTAAGTACCTGTTGTTGTTGTTGTTGTAGCGATAAGGTTGCTCCCCGAAGGCTTTGGGGAGTGTTATCGACGTGATGGTCCTTTGCCGGATACAGATCCGATACGCTCCGGTAACACAGCACCATTAAGGTGCTAGCCCGACCATCTCGGGAATTATTTATATGGCCACATTAAACCTTCATGCCATCCATCCCTTCCCCACCCCCAAGTTCCATGAGGAGCTTGGGGTCGCCAGAGCCTCGTCTCTTAGTGAAACAGGATTCGCCGCGGCTAGGTGAGGTTGACAACTGGGTTTGGAGAAGCTGTATATTGCGCTGGCAACCTGAAGGGTTTCGCTACACAGCCCCTTGAATCTGGTATTTTAGTAGCCTCTTACGACAGGCATATCTACCGCGGGTATATTCTGACCCCTTAACCCGCTGGGGGAAATCTCTAATCTAAATTGTTCTAAATTGTGTCTAAGTACCTCTTCAGGCTTTTTACTCCAAATCACATAGGGATTAAGAGTCCCACCACCTAGATGGGATAGTCTCTGCCTAGCTAGAGCGACGCATTCGCAGAGAATGTGAACCGGCGTTTCATCATGCAGCTCACAGAAACGACAAATTTGGGTATCAGATAGATTTAATTTACTTAGCCGATATCGCAGACCGCAGTGTCCCGTGTAGTACCCAGCAAGAATTCTTAGGTCCTCCCTGCTTAGGTTAATGAGTTTGGCTGATATTTTCGTTGCCGGAAGTATAAACAGTTTGGCCTGCCTTTGCCCTGGGCAATCAATCCAGTGACGTCTGAATTGTTTAGGTTCCCAATTACTTATAGTTTCCCTGGTGTGTGCTTTTGTGAGTCCATAAAAGGGCTGTGGACCATAGAATGCTGATGTAGCACCCTGCTTTGCTAGGTAATCTGCATGTTCATTATCTTCATGTTCCTGATGTCCGGGAACCCATCCCAACAAAACCTTGTTTTTGGCTCCCAGGGCATTAAGGATTTCAGTGTATTCACCCACTAGCTTAGATGTATCTGTGTAGGATTGCAAGGCACGCAGTGCCGCCTGGCTGTCCGACATAATGTAGATGCTCTTCGATGTTGAGAGATTAAAAGTTATTTTTTAAGTTTTTATTTTACTCAAATACTATTGGTTTTTGTTTTTCGTTTTTGTCCTTTTTTTTTTTTTTTGAGAAATATAATATTAATTTTCGAGCTCTTTACTTCACTAAGAATATTTTAAATAACTTTTTTATTTCACTCAAAACAAAAAATAATAGCGACCTTTTTTTTGTTGCCTGAAAAAATTTTTTTTAAAAGCAAGAGCAGGCTACGCAAAACCAATTTTAAAAACTTTGGCGAAAAGTTCGAGAAAACTTCACGCAAACTTCCAATTTTTTATTTAGGTTATTCAGAATTTTTTATCAATTAATTTTAGTCTAACAAAGCAAATGTTAAAGATCTCTAACAATTTGTACTGATTTTAAAATTACTTTTTTCAAAACGGTGCTTCAGATTTCCTTCCATATAAAACACAAAACACGTCTTTCGTATAAAAAAATATAAAACAAACACCCCTCGGAATAAAAGTTTCAAAAATCAATACCTATCACTTGTGCTTTGTTAGACTAAGGCTGGCGACGGGGTTCTCGCTATTGGCTACGCTAGGCGAGAAGAAATTTTTTTTCAACACCTTTTACAAACTTCAAGCTTTCATGGCACTCTGACATCTTTTACAATTTTCCATAAAAAATAGTTTTCTTAGCTTTTGCTATAAAAAATGGAAAAATAAAGTATATGGTCGAGGGAATATGATAAGAAAGATGGTATTGCTATTTTTTTTATTCGCTGTTGTACGTTTAAGTGTCGAACAAAAGTCTACATACACCCCCAATTTCTGCTGGATTGAAAGACTAATTACTTTTTTGAAAAATATTTGTTTAAAATCTTTTTCTAGTCATAATAAACTTAAAAATGTCCTTACATTTACATAAAATAGCAAAGATATGGGGAAAAAACGCAAATCAACGTTGCCAAAAGTCTACATACAGTACACAACTAACCTCTTTTAATATGAACAACTTCACGTGACATTAAATAATATTGTTCCTTAGTATTTAGTCGCTCCTCTGTAAGCATAAATAATTACTTGACGCCGTTGGAGAATTAAGGCTACTAAATTTGTTAATTCTGCAGGTGTTAAACTGTTCCAAGCTTCTATGATGTCTTTGTTGTTGTTGTAGCAGTGCTTCGCCCCATCCAATAGGTGCAAAATATAAGTACCTGCGAGTTCTGGGTAGTTTTCTATAAAAACTGGATTCGCCGGGCAATTCCTGGTATAGAGGTCCGACGCCTGTTGGATATAAGTGAAGGCCTGCTTGTGTTTTTTTCCTCATACGGCTTGTTCTCAGGTGCCGTGTTTCTTCATAATGCTTACGGAAGATAAACCTTTAAGCCCCTGGGGGGTGTAGCCTCATCAATCAGAGTTCTGTGGGGATGCCCCGGGTTCTGGGTATTCAACGGAAACTGATTGTTCAGCATTTCATTTCTCACCCTAATGGAGAGTACTCAGACATGCTAAATAATATTTTAATCTGGGCTCTTGGATGGTATATAGATGTAATTGTCTTGGAGCATAGCAAAGCAGCCAATCCTCAAAAATATGTGCCCTGTGCTTTGGACCGGGCTGTCCAAGTTATCCGACGATGGCTAAAAATTGAATTCCAATAAAGAATTGTATCTAAAGCGATCCATAAAACCGTAAATAAATGTAACTCTACCAACCCCAGATGCCGCAAAAACTCCCCAAATCATAACACTGACATGGTTACGGCTTTATAGTTGATTCAAAATTCTTCCGATCGAGTGCAGTATTTCTCTTACTCCAACGCTTTTGTTCTTGCTATGCTACCGAAAAAATATAACTTTGACTCATCGTTAAACAAAACTGCTTACAAAAATCCATCCCCTTTTCCTGAGAGCTTTCGCGAACACCAAGCGAAATTGGCGGATCTTTTCAGAAAAAAGATACTTTTTGCGTGGTGTTCTGCTGTGAAAGCTGTTCTTGTTCAGAGCTATTTGGACTGTTCTTGGATGGACAGAATTGGCTGAAAAGCTTACTATATCTTCTGCTGAATTTGGAAAAGATTCGTATGGATCCTTGTCCCTTTCTTTTTTACTGTTTCTGGACTCATGTTCACAATTTTTGCAAATTTCACGTTACAATTTTTTTTAGTGTGCTGAAGAAACAAATTTCTTTCGTCAACCGATATTTCCTTTCTGGGGGGGCATTGTTGATCTTTAAGTGATCAAGCCGCACTTAACTCAATATTAGCAAAGCAACAAACATAATAATTTTCAATTAAAAAGAGTTTATATAACAGTAGTAGAAGGTCAAACAATCATTTATAGTTAGTCACCTCAAAATAAAATTATAATAAAATTTAAGTTATTAACAGAATAATTTAATTCAGATTAAAAAACGTGGGGTGCATTTGACTACATTTCATATCATTCCTCTCAGATAGTTGCCAATAGAATGATTGTAACATTCAATATCAAGCACCCCACGTTTTTTAATCTGAATTAAATTATTCTGTTAATAACTTAAATTTTATTATAATTTTATTTTGAGGTGATTAACTATAAATGATTGTTTAACCTTCTACTACTGTTATATAAACTCTTTTTAATTGAAAATTATTTTCTATTTTTTAGTTCGGTTAGCTACAAAAGCGTGTTTTTTAGTTTTTTTAAACCAGGGGTCGTCACTCCATAAGCGCTTTCACGCAATTGTTTTTGTAAAACGCTCAGGCAAGCGCACCGCATAGGCAAGCGCACCACACATCCCCGCGTACACGCATTCTATCCTCTCGCCAACAATCGTATGTATTCTGCTGTACCCATTAGGAACTCAACTGCTATAATTTCGTGTAAAATTACTTTTGAAGTAATATTTTTTAGTATATTTTTGTTTCACCTGTACGAAAACAATGAAGTTTTGTTTGATTTATTTAATAATTAAATTAAATTTGAATTGAACGCATGTAGAATTATTTTTAAATGCTTTCAAGAAAACAATGCAATTCGTTAATTTTGAAAGCTACAAAGTCCGACTGGGTTTGTATACGTGCCAGCGCCATTTCTGCTCGCAGAATGGTTGTAGCTATTTTTTAAAAAATCAAAATGAAGTATAAACGTGCACTGACAAAACTTTATTTCGTCTCACTTGACTTAAAAATTGAATATGGAATATACATATTAGTGATCAATTTGAAGTACACGCATGCTTTGTTTCGCCATTATTAACCGGAGAAGATAATTTAAGATTATCACTAATTTATCTAATAGGATATAACAAATAATAACCGGTTTTTTTTAAACGGTTTTATTTAGCTTGAAACTGTGTAGCGAACAGAATTTTGTAATCGAAATTTGAGTAACTTCCCGATAAGCTACAAGCTTGAAACTTGGAATGTAGTTCAGAACCCGATGGCAGTCTCCTTCTCCTTTTCTCTTTACTCTTGTCTCAAGTTCTTCTCATTCCTCTTCATCCCTTATTGCCAGCCCCAGAGGGTGGTATGTATTTTGTTCCAGTCCCATTACGAGTCCCAGTCCCAGTACCACTCCGCGTCTCAGTCCCAGTCCTAGTCCTAATCCAAGTCCCAGTCCGTCTCTGGTCTACTTCCCTGAAAAAAGGATCGTAAGTACTAATATAGGCAAATTTATATACCACATTTCAAGAAAATCGAATTGGACACATGTAAATAGGTATGTGGGTATTATTTATTTTTTTTTTTTTATTTTTTATTTATTTATTTGTTTATTTATTAATTCATATTTCGGTTTGCATCCATATTTATCAGTTTTGACAGGTTGATGCGACTAATGCGAATATCACAATGAAAATTACTTTAAAACTCTCAGCAATAGGAAAATGTTACCAATTTTTTTTATACCCATGACATGCGATGCAAATGAGCAAAGCCCAGACCTCCAAATGGAACTATGCGACTTACAATGTGACTCTGAACTACAGTTACTAGATTTAAAAGACATTGATTTTTGGAAAGTTGTAAGCAAGGACAAATATCCCTTCCTGCGTCAAGAAGTTTTAAAATTTTATAATATTTGCTAGAACGTACATTTTTGAAAGCTCCTTTTCATTCCTTAAGCAAATAAAAACAAATAACAGAAATAGAGTTACAAATCGGCATTCAGAAGCGCTTCTGAAATTATCAACCACAAACATCAAATAGATATAGAAAAATTATTTGCGGACAATTTACCGTAGGTTAATATCTCCACTTTAATCCTTCTTTCCGAAATACTATTAAATAAAAAAATTAAAAACAAAACAAAAAAAAAATTTTTTAAATATACAAAAAATAAAAACAAAAAATATAAAAGATTAAATAAAATAATTGAATGAATTTTTCTTTTATCAGAATTACAAAATCATTATTATTTATATTATTTTGTTTCTAAAAAACAAAACAAAACAAAAAAGTAAAAAAACTAAAAATATAAAAAAAAAATTTTTAAAATATAAAAAATTAAATAAAAAAAAAAATCGAATGAATTTACCTTCTATCAGGATTACAAAATGTATAATTTTCCTTCTAAAATAATATCATTTTATGAATTTTCGAAGTTTTTACCGTGTACTTATTACTAGCTCCGTCGCCATTTTTTTTTTTTTTGGATTTCAAAGTAGGTGTGGTTGCGCTTCCATAAGAAGCTTGTGGCGATCCCTGTTTTAAACTATTATTTATTTTTAACTTTTTAGTTCAAGTAATTTTAAAAGTTTTAGTCGAGAGTGATGAAACCTCGAAACGCCAGCGCCAGGGCCAAGACGCAGGGAGGCTGGACGCGGTCTTTCGCCGAAATTGTCAAGGGTCGGCAGATCATACACCATTGCAGGGTGGTTCCAGGGCAATATCAAGCTAATTGCCTGTAACGACGCCAGGTCGGTAAACCTCTATAGGGCCGCCGTCACGCTGATATGGGTGGTATATCCGGGCGCGCGCCTCAAGGTAGTGGAGGCGCGTGATATCCCCTCACGACCAAGAGCTAGAGCCTGAGTTCCAGTGACGCCAACGGACCCAGCTGACATCCTGGAGCTGCTCCAGGAGTACAACCCGCCACAGGTTTGGAAGTCAACCCGGATAAAACCGAGCTTGTGCTCTTCACGAGGAGTTACAAAGTACCAAATCTTACACCGCCAAGAATTGGGGGTACGTTCTTAGCGTTTAGCGATCAAGTCAAGTATTTGGGAGTCATTCTGGATAGGAAGCTATTATGGAGTGACCATATAGTTGAGCGCTCAAAGAAGGCAGCAGCAGAGCTGTTCACCTGCAAGAGGGCCATTGGCACCTCCTGTGGATTTTCCCCTAAGGTGACCTATTGGATTTACACAGCCATTGTGCGCCCAATTCTTCTTTATAGTGCCTTGGTCTGGTGGCCTGCACTAGCTAAAAGTACCTATCTTAAAATGCTTCAAAAGGTGCAACGGAGTTCGCAGCTCTGCATTACCGGGGCTCTCGGCTCCACTCCAGATTCCGTTACATACATACATGGATACATATGTACATAGATAGATACAGGCAAAGCTAATAAAAGCGTGTTAAAAAGGACTCCAGTATGCTCTTTCGTAGATGTGCCATTCATCCACTTCTATCATTAATAAAGGAATGCGTTTTTCGCATTATGTGCAGGGTTTCAAATCTATGGCCATTTGGGGTGGTCATAAGTTCAATTGACCTTATATCCGTTAACCTTATGTGACCCCACCATCACATTATTGCATTGTCATCGAGCCTTGATACGTGTGCCAAGTTTCAATCAAACTTATGGCCATTCAAAGTGGTAAAAAGGCCAATTGACCTTATGGCCGTTGACTTTATGTCACCACATCATCACATTAATGCGTTGTCATCGAGCCTTGATACGTGTGCAAATCTTCGATCAAACTTATGGCCATTCAAAGTGGTAATAAGACCAATTGACCTTATGGCCGTTGACCATATGTCACCACACCATCACATTAATGCATTGCTATCGAGCCTTGATACGTGTGCAAAGTTTCAATCAAACTTATGGCCACTCATACTGGTAATAAGGCCAATTGACCTTATGGCCGTTGACCTTATGTCACCACATCATCACATTAATGCATTGTCATCGAGGCTTGATACGTGTGCAAAGTTTCAATCAAACTCATGGCCATTCAAAGTGGTAAAAAGGCGAATTGGCCTTATGGTCGTTGACCTTATGTCACCACACCATCATATTAATGCATTGTCATCGAGCCTTGATACGTGTGCAAAGCTTCGATTAAACTTATGGCCATTCAAAGTGGTAATAAGGCCAATTGACCTTATGGCCGTTGACCATATGTCACCACACCATTACATTAATGCATTGCCATCGAGCCTTGATACGTGTGCAAAGTTTCAATCAAACATATGGCCATTCAAAGTGGTAATAAGGCCAATCGACCTTGTGGCCGTTGACCTTATGTCACCACACCACCACATTAATGCATTGTCATCGGTCCTTGATACGTTTGCAAAGTTTCAAATTAATCAGACTTCTAGAAACCGGTGAAAATTAAGCTGAAAGATTCCGTTACATACAGGCCAAGCTAATAAAAGCGTGTCAAAAAAGGATAAACTAGGTAAAGAATACTTTAGGGTTAGTACAACGCAGCATATTAGAATGCAAGCCATAACCTCCGAAGGGACTTTAGGCCGATCTTCTCAAGCCAGGTAACTGGTGCTGTAAATACACTTTTTTCAACGTTAATATTGCGTTTTCTTGCCATAGCTTAGTTGTTTCATATTCAGAACGGATTTGATTTAGGTAATCCTATTGAAAATATGGTTAAAACGAAGCTGCATATTTTTCCGCAATGCCTTTGTGTTTTCTAAACATAGGCGCATGTACATAGATTTCTGTCGGTCATTGTACCTGCTTTTGAGCAAAAATAGTAATAATAACTATTAATTTTAGAGAAAAAAAAATTTATAAAAAGCGATTTTAATTATAACACTTCTAACTGCTACAAACCCCAAATTGTACGATGCACAGCAACACCACCTGAAACATTAATTGTTGTACTTATATTTTGCAGCTCACTGCCCAACTTAAATATATTATCTTGCATTTCTAACAAATTTTACTCATCAAATACTCATAGCCACACTAAATTCAATTCTATTTACAATTTGCTTCAAGCAATTACTTACTTTAGAGTAGCAACAAAATTCAAAAGTTTCAACAACCTAACCCACTTAGTTCTAAAACAGACGACCAATTGGCCGTCTAAAAACTTTTACTGCTTAATCTGTTTCTTGTAACTGCCACTTTTAATGGTTTCACTGACTACACACCGACAATCAACATTGACGCGCGTATGCACTTTGCTACTTCAACTTTTTTTTTTTTCTTAATCATCCCCATTTCCAGTGTCTGAATGGCAAATACCGTCTCCCTCCTTTCTCACCTCATTCCTTTTTCTTAACCTTCGATTTATTTGACGGCGCATCTGTGGTTGTTGCGAAGAAATTCCTTTCAACACTTGCGCTTGCACCGCACACCTCTCACCACCCAAGAAACACGCTCGCTGCATTTAGCGTTCTTTGACTTATTGACAATCCTTTAGTATTAAATTTTTTATTTGCTTCATTTTCTTAAGTTCTTATTCTTGTGTTTTTTCGCGCTCTCATTCAATCCTTTCAACTTGACTGTTACAACAGCGATAATTTTCTCTTTCATTTCCGGGGTATTGGCCGCGAAACGGATGCATAAAAATGTTCTAACAACTACGCGAATTTTCTTTTCCGACTCATTCAAGCAAAGCAAGTTGTCTGTATTTTTTGTTGTTTTTTTTTAATGAAGTGTTTTAGTTAATACCAGAGGCATAGTGTAGGTTATGTAATTTTAGTAGGTATATCCTTGAAACCGCTTAGCATATTTTAAGGCTATAAAAGCTTTACTTCTTTTGCCTACCTACCGCCTGCACATCGATTGCAATCTCGATGAAAGCGAAAAACGTTTCAGGTCGCTGCTTCTGGCATTTCGTTTATTTCACATTTTGATGTGAAACGGAAGTTAATGTTTTTACCGCTTAGTTAATGGTAAATAATACGGTAATAGCACTGTTTTAGTTGCAGCTTTGGTGCTGAAATTTTTTGCCAATCAAACTTTCGAAAAGCTTTATGTTGGTCCGAAATTTTTTTTACTGGACACGTTGAAGTCAATAGGCAAACTACCCTGGTCAGGATGCAATGGCAGCATTTTACGGCCCTAACCCCCTTTGTGGACTCACAAAGCCACACACTTGTGAAACCATAAATAGCTGGAAAACAAATCAGTTCAGTCAAAGCTGGATTGACTGTTTAAAGCAAAGACAGGCCAATTTATTTATAGTCCCAGCATCGAGTGTATCAGCCAAATACATTTATCTAAGCAGAAAGTATCTACGAACTCTTGGTTCTTTACGGGACTTAGTAGTCTACGATATCACCTAAGCAAATTAAATCTATACGAAACTCACATCACTCGCCGATTCAGATCCCAGGTTTCGTTCATTTAGCCTTAGAAAGAGGGATTATTGCGAAAAACTGGTTTTTTTTGTGATATTTGAACTTGATAACCGAAAAACTGGCTCACAGCCGAAACTGGCAAGACAGTATGAGAGCAATACGATTTCCTGAAATTGTGTACACTTATTTTTACACTGAAAGAAAACGAATGGTAAAATCAACCAAAATACAGGTCAATTCAACCGAAATTTCTGTCAATTTTTATCCATCGCAACAAGATGTTGAATCAACTGCGCACAAATCGTTGATTCGTAATTGACCGTTTTAGTAGTCAAATGAACAAAAAAAAGTTGTTGCGACAGCTTTGTACGAAAGTACCTATGTTGCGGCATTTGCAAGGCAGCTAAGTTCTCACTGAGATCTTTTCATGGCAGAAATACACTCGGAACGCTTACCGAACAGTGCCGAGCGACCCCGCTTAGGAAAATTTTCTTCTAATTGCAAAACCTTATTTCTAAACTTTTTATGTTGCTTTGCCCGGGGTGTGAACCCAGGGTCTTCGGTGTAGTAGGCGGAGCACGCTACCATCACACCACGGCGGCCGCCATATATATACGTAAATATGTGCATACATATAGTACACAGCATACATAAGTACAAAGTAGAGAGCGCAGTGAGCGTAAAATTCTCTTTGAAATTTGCTCATGTATTGACTGTTGATCGCTGTTGAAATGACCAGTGAGATCAGTTGTGTTAACAAAAAAATCAGTTAGATTGATTAGGAATCTGTCAAAGTTTTTTTTGTTAACTTAAGAGCAACAATTTCTCTTCTGTTGAAATGACTAAACTAATTTGTTCGCTTGACAAACAACTCGGTTGAATTAACCACAATTCGATCAATTTCACCGAATCTCCGTTAATTCAAGAACAATAGAACCGATTTGTTAATTTGACTAGCACCATTTCTTTCAGTGTAGGAGTTGACAAGGAACTCCATGCAAGGGTTGCCACTAAAGATGTCTTCAAGGCGTTGCCATCTATTTTAAATCATTTTAAATTATACGATACCTACCGACATGGATATAAAGGTCCAGTTTTTTATACAAATTCAACTCAGTTTGTAAAATAAGCAACGCTTAAAATTATTCTGTAGTTTTTCAGTCAACTTTAACTAAAGTTTAAGCTAAGCTAAAGCGGCCGATCTGCAGGGTTAAACTCTAGTTAACCTATCAGTTGAAGAATATTGGATATCAAGTTGAGTGCTACATATATATTGCTCGAAGCCGAATCTAGCTGCTGCCTTATCTACAAGTTATATAGATAACGGAAAACCAATGTTGCCGTACAAAGAAGCTAAGCTCAAAGGCCGCCGTAAACTATGACTGCCGAACTGCTTTGTATGTATGTAGTTTAACTGGAGTTAAAATTTTACTCGAGTTTAAGCAAACTAAAAGAGAGGACTGTATACTCATGAAGGGTATTCTGACTGGGCACTGCCTTCTGGTGTTACATGCCTTTAAATTAGGCTTGGTCAGTGATAGCTGATGTAGGAAGTGCCGGTTGGAGGAGGAAACGATCGAGCACGTTCTCTGCTCGTGCCATGCGTTTTCCAGGCTAAGACTCCAGCTATTAGGAGTGATACAGCTATCAGTTCTAGAAGCAGCAACCTAACCTAACCTGATTGTCAGCTATGTTTTTTTTTTTCATTAGCCCTTGAATGTGCTTCCTATTCCCAACAGGCGTATGAACTACGTAGTTTTCCCGCCTACATCGTGTTAGGTGGCTTAGAATATACCCTCGGCAGGTAAGGCTGTCGTAAGAGGCGACCAAAATACCAAAACGATTCAAAAGGTTGTATAGCGCAACCCTTTCAAGGGGTTGCCAGCGCAATTTATAGCTTCTCCAAACCAATTGTCAACCTCACCTACCCGTGGCGAATCCTGTTTCTTTAACGACCGAGGTTCTGGCGATCCAAAGCTCCTCACGGATCTAGGGAGTGGGAAGGCGGTATGGCCTAGGAGGTTTCATGTGGTTATACTAAATAGTTACCGAGATGGTCGGGATAGTACCTTAATGGTGCTTGCTACCGGAACTTACCGGATATGCATCCGACAAAGGACAATCAACATCGATAACACTCGCAACAACCGTCGGCTAGTGTCTTTATCGCTACTACAACACAATAACAACGCTTTTTTCCCTTTTATTTCAAGCTACGTAGCCAGATGAACCTGCCTATTCAAATATTATATGATTAACGCGCCTTAAAGTAGACTTAAAATTTAGGAAACAATTTTGTATGGAAAAGTTCGAACTTAATCAAAAAAACTTCTAACTAGTACCTGTGATGAATCCCTAAAACTGAGTTAAATCAATTTCTTTAAATTTCGATTCACATGTACAATGGAAGCTTCGCTTTATTCACTTACCCAATGTTTGACTCAAAACCATACGTCCATCTTCGCCATGACAAGCATTTCGTGCATCGAAAGGATTCGTAAATTGCACAAATGCATAGCCCTTATGCATTGAGATGCCTAAAAGTATGCAATAGAAGAGAAAATCACATTAACGAAAATAATATTAATTTCACTGTAATTCAGCTTGTTTAAAAATTAATTTTATCATCCGATTCACTTACCCGCCAAGCGCCCATAAATTTGGAACATACGCTCCACGTCTGTCTTCGAGCATTGGAACGTATTCAAATTGCCCACAAAGACACGAGAATTCACAGCCTGCGGATCTTGCGAGTTCGTCTGATTAGACAACTTTGACAACTTCATTGCGTCGGTGACGGAGGCAATGGCAGCGTTGTTGGCAAAATGTGTCGCCTTTTGCTTGTAATAGCTATTGGGACTGCTGGTGGCACTGCTGCTTTCACTCGCACTGGTGTTATTGTTGTTTTGAGCCGTTGTTTTGGTTGTGTATGATGTCGACTCTTTATCGTATTGGGCGTGAGTTTGTATGCGTGGTGAGTACAGCGATGATGCAGGCGATGGCAGGAGTACAATTTTTGGCGGGGACGTCTGCTTCAGTAATGAATGTGTTGAGTGTAGATGTTGTTGCTGTTGCTGTTGGAGGTGATGGTGTAGTGGGGCGTATTGCTGATGACGTGGATGCTGTATGTGCTCAGGGCACGTCGGCGTAAAATATAAAAACGCAATGATGAAAATTTAATAGTAAAACGGTTCGGGGCGAAGAAAGGAATTTTAAAGAATTTCAAAGATGCGCCTCACAAGTGGTTGTGCTGACGCACAACTGTAGTTTTATAGCAGCTTCCCGAAGAGCAGAGGGCTGACGACCTTATGAAATGGCAAAAGCACTGACGGATTTATTTCTGGAATGTCTACTTAACTTTTTTATTTGCACTTTTTGTGGCGCTGCCAACCGCAGTATTATTTCAATAAAGCGCCTTAGCCGGCAAGACCTAAGCCCACCGAAATGGAAGCGTGTGTTATATAAAATGTTTATTTGTATGCGTTTATATATTCTTTGGCCGCTATATGTGCGTGTGTGTTTGATATTTTTTTAGGTCGAGTTGTTTACTCTTTGTCGATTATTCTGCTCAAACGCCTAGGATTAGGCTTCTGAGTACGCGCTTGTGGGCTGGTTTGTTTGCGCATATTATCTGGCTAGTTTTTTTTATTGTTGTTGTTATTCACTTTAATCTTTTTTGTTATGTTTTCAGTTCTGTGTGTAAGAGTATTCTCATCTTTTAGCGCGTTAACTGCGTCCGCCAGCAGCAATGTTGCATACTTATAGGCGCCGCATATACTCTCTCATGCGCAATTGAATTGTTGTTGCTGATGGTTACGTCAACTTGACAATGTTTTCGTTGTTGTAGTTGTTTTGTTGATGGTGTAACCGCAGTTATTGATAACAATCGGCGCATAAAAAGCGTACACAATGGATTAAAAAATCTGTAAAAAAGCAAAGAGAAAGAAAAATGTATAAATGTGCCTACAAAAAACGGAGCTAACAAATTAAGAATATGGATAAAAATGAACTGACAAGAATATGTAAATAAGTCCATCATATAACAATGCAAATTGTTTGTTGTGTTGTGCGCGCAAGAGGCGGAGTATGGATTAAAGTTGGCATTGTGTTGTGGTATGTGCAAGTATTGGAAATTCCTGTGGTTTGAGTTCTTACATTTTTATGCGCCTAAAAGCATACTCGCAAAACCAACTGATGGTGGTATTGAAGTGAATATCCTCGCTTGTTGTGGATTTAATTGATTTTTCGTATTAAAAATTTGATTTTCAATATTAAAAATATACAACATTGAAATGCAATGAAATTCAATTAATTTAAGTAGCTTAAATTTTGATTGATAGTTAAGAGTGGAAAAACTTTTCATTGTTTAAATAACAAAATTCGTTGATTGAAATTATGAGACTTGAAACAGCTGCGTCAGATAGAAAAGTTTCTCACGAAAAAAGTTACTGCACATTAAAAAACCCAAGGTCCGTAATGTAATACCCAAAAATATTTATATTTACGAAAAATAGGTAGCTCATTGCAGACTAATATACAATTAGCTTCAATAGACCGTTTCCCAAAAGTATAGCACAATAACCTACGAGATCCAAAAAAACAAAAATCATTAAATTTAACAAACAATTTTTTGAAATAATATTAACCAAAAACTAGAAGTAAAGTGAGAAGAAGGCCAGTCGAAGAAAAGAACAAGTAAGGAAGTTTAAGTTCGGGTGTAACCGAACACTACATACTCAGTTGAGAGCTATGGTGACAACATAAGGGAAAATAACCATGTAGGAAAATGAACCGAGGGAAACCCTGGAATGTGTTTGTATGACATGTGTATCAAATGAAAGGCATTAAAGAGTATTTTATGAGGGAGTGGGCCATAGTTCTATAGGCGGACGCCGTTTAGGGATATAGCCATAAAGGTGGACCAGGGTTGACTCTAGAATGCGTTTGTACGATATGGGTATCAAATGAAAGGTATTAATGAGTATTTTAAAAGGGCGTGGACCTAAGTTCTATAGATGGACGCCCTTTCGAGATATCGCCGTAAAGATGGACCAGGGGTGACTCTAGAATGCGTTTGTACGATATGGGTATCAAATGAAAGGTGTTAATGAGCATTTTAAAAGGGAGTAATCCTTAGTTCCATAGGTGGACGCCGTTTCGAGATATCGCCATAAAGGTGGACCAGGGGTGACCCTAGAATTTGTTTGCACAATATGGGCATCAAACGAAAGGTGTTAATGAGTATTTTAAAAGGGAGTGGGCCTTAGTTCTATAGGTGGACGCCGTTTCGAGATATCGCCATAAAGGTGGGCCAGGGGTGACTCTAGAATTCGTTTGCGCAATATGGGTATCAAACGAAAGGAGTTAATGAGTATTTTAAGAGGGAGTGGGCCTTAGTTCTATTGGTGGACGCATTTTCGAGGTATCGCAATAAAGGTCGACCAGGGGTGACTCTAGACTTTGTTTGTACGATATGGGTATCAAATGAAAGGTGTTAATGAGTATTTTTAAAAGGGAGTGGGCCTTCGTTTTATAGGTGTTCGCCTTTTCGAGATATCGCCATAAAGGTGGACCAGGGGTGACTCTAGAATTTGTTTGTACGATATGGGTATCAAATGAAAGGTGCTAATGAGTATTTTAAAAGGGTGTGGGCCTTAGTTCTATAGGTGGATGCCCTTTCGAGATATCGCCATAAAGGTTCTAGAATTTTTGTGTACGATATGGGTATCAAATGAAAGGTGTAAATGAGTATTTTAAAAGGGAGTGGGCCTTAGTTCTATAGGTGGACGCCGTTTCGAGATATCGCCATAAAGGTAGGCCAGGGGTGACTCTAGAATTCGTTTGTGCAATATGGGTATCAAACGAAAGGAGCTAATGAGTATTTTAAGAGGGAGTGGGCCTTAGTTCTATAGGTGGACGCATTTTCGAGGTATCGCAATAAAGGTGGACCAGAGGTGACTCTAGAATTCGTTTGTGCAATATGGGTATCAAACGAAAGGAGTTACTGAGTATTTTAAGAGGGAGTCGGCCTTCGTTTTATAGGTGTTCGCCTTTTCGAGATATCGCCATAAAGGTGGACCAGGGGTGACCCTAGAATTTGTCTGCACAATATGGGCATCAAACGAAAGGTGTTAATGAGTATTTTAAAAGGGAGTGGGCCTTAGTTCTATAGGTGGACGCCGTTTCGAGATATCGCCATAAAGGTGGGCCAGGGGTGACTCTAGAATTGGTTTGTGCAATATGGGTATCAAACGAAAGGAGTTAATGAGTATTTTAAGAGGGAGTGGGCCTTAGTTCTATAGGTGGACGCATTTTCGAGGTATCGCAATAAAGGTGGACCAGGGGTGACTCTAGAATTTGTTTGTACGATATGGGTATCAAATGAAAGGTGCTAATGAGTATTTTAAAAGGGTGTGGGCCTTAGTTCTATAGGTGGATGCCCTTTCGAGATATCGCCATAAAGGTTCTAGAATTTTTGTGTACGATATGGGTATCAAATGAAAGGTGTTAATGAGTATTTTAAAAGGGAGTGGGCCTTAGTTCTATAGGTGGACGCCGTTTCGAGATATCGCCATAAAGGTGGGCCAGGGGTGACTCTAGAATTCGTTTGTGCAATATGGGTATCAAATGAAAGGAGCTAATGAGTATTTTAAGAGGGAGTGGGCCTTAGTTCTATAGGTGGACGCATTTTCGAGGTATCGCAATAAAGGTGGACCAGAGGAGACTCCAGAATTCGTTTGTGCAATATGGGTATCAAACGAAAGGAGTTACTGAGTATTTTAAGAGGGAGTCGGCCTTCGTTTTATAGGTGTTCGCCTTTTCGAGATATCGCCATAAAGGTGGACCAGGGGTGACCCTAGAATTTGTCTGCACAATATGGGCATCAAACGAAAGGTGTTAATGAGTATTTTAAAAGGGAGTGGGCCTTAGTTCTATAGGTGGACCCCTTTTCGAGATATCGCCATAAAGGTGGACCAGGGGTGACTCTAGAATTCTTTTGTGCAATATGGGTATCAAACGAAAGGAGTTAATGAGTATTTTAAGAGGGAGTGGGCCTTAGTTCAATAGGTGGACGCCTTTTCGAGATATCGCCATAAAGATGGACCAGGTGTGACTCTAGAATGCGTTTGTACGATATGGGTATCAAATGAAAGGTGTTAATGAGTATTTTAAAAGGGAGTAAATCTTAGTTCCATAGGTGGACGCCGTTTCGAGATATCGCCATAAAGGTGGGCCAGGGGTGACTCTAGAATTCGTTTGTGCAATATGGGTATCAAACGAAAGGAGTTAATGAGTATTTTAAGAGGGAGTGGGCCTTTCTGGACCAGGGGTGACTCTAGACTTTGTTTGTACGATATGGGTATCAAATGAAAGGTGTTAATGAGTATTTTTAAAAGGGAGTGGGCCTTCGTTCTATAGGTGTTCGCCTTTTCGAAATATCGCCATAAAGGTGGACCAGGGGTGACTCTAGAATGAGTTTGTACAGATATCGACCATAATGTGGACCAGGGTGACCCAGAACATCATCTGTTGGATACCGCTAATTTATTTATATATGTAATACCTGCCAAGATTTTAAGGGTTTTTTATTTCGCAATGCAGAACTTTTTCATTTTCTTCTACTGAATATGGTAGGTGTCACAACCATTTTATAAAGTTTTTTTTAAAGCTATATTTCGCGTCAATAAAAAAATCCTTACCTTACCATGTTTCATCCCTTTTTCGTATATGGTATAGAATTATGGCATTTTTTTCATTTTTCGCAATTTTCGATATCGAAAAAGTGGGCGTGGTTATAGTCGGATTTCGTTCATTTTTCATACCAAGATAAAGTGGGTTCAGATAAGTACGTGAACTGAGTTTAGTAAAGATATATCGATTTTTGCTCAAGTTATCGTGTTAACGGCCATGCGGAAGGACAGACGGACGACTGTGTATAAAAACTGGACGTGGCATCAACCGATTGCGCCCATTTTCACAGAAAACAGTTAAAGCCATAAAATCTATGCCCATACCAAATTTCAAAAGGATTGGTTAATTTTTGTTCGACTTATGGCGTTAAAAGTATCCTAGACAAATTAAATGAAAAAGGGCGGAGCCACACCCATTTTTAAATTTTCTTTTATTTTTGTATTTTGTTGCACCATATCATTACTGTAGTTGAATCTTGACATAATTTACTTATATACTGTAAAGATATTAAATTTTTTGTTAAAATTTTACTTAAAAAAAATTTTTTTTTAAAAGTGGGCGTGGTCCTTCTCCGATTTTGCTAATTTTTATTAAGCGTACATATAGTAATAAGAGTAACGTTTCTGCCAAATTTCATCATGATATCTTCAACGACTGCCAAATTACAGCTTGCAAAAGTTTTAAATTACCTTCTTTTAAAAGTGGGCGGTGCCACGCCCATTGTCCAAAATTTTACTAGCTTTCTATTTTGCGTCATAAGTTCAACTCATCTACCAAGTTTCGTCGCTTTATCGGTCTTTTGTAATGAATTATCGCACTTTTTCGGTTTTTCGAAATTTTCGATATCGAAAAAGTGGGTTTGGTTATAGTCCGATATCGTTCATTTTAAATAGCGATCTGAGATGAGTGCTCAGGAACCTACATATCAAATTTCATCAAGATACCTCAAAATTTACTCAAGTTATCGTGTTAAAGGACGGACGGACGGACGGACGGACGGACATGGCTCAATCAAATTTTTTTTCGATCCTGATTATTTTGATATATGGAAGTCTATATCTATCTCGATTCCTTTATATATGTACAACCAACCGTTGTCCAATCGAACTTAATATACTCTGTGAGCTCTGCTCAACTGAGTATAAAAAAAGATTCTTTGGAAGAAGTTTCCCTTCTTGGTGAATCTGAAAAAAAGAAATAAGTACAGAGATGGAGAACAGAAGGTAGGGAGAACATTTTATATGTTGCATGGTATATAAGATTTATATTTACAGCAAACCTTGCCTTTCAATGCTCCTTATAGTCCCACTTAATTTTCTGTTGCCTTGAGTTCAACAGATGTCCGAATTGGAATAAATATTGTACGAAGTGGAATAAATTGAACATCAAAACGAAACATCCTGAAACCACTGAAGAAACATTATATAAATATTGTGTGTAATTCTCCCCATTCTCTGCTGTCTCTCCACGTAACCTCTCCTCTTTTCCTATATTACTTCCATCTTTCATCCTTTTCTGTATTTTTATCTCGCCCCTTAATTTTTCACCTCTCCGACCCCTTATCAGTGTTTATTGTTTCCTCCATCCTATTTTGTACTTCATCATCTTGTTCTCGATCTCCCTCTTGCCTCTTTCTTTGCGGCATCCTGCACATGCCGTTTTCTTACTTCCCTTCCACCTCATTTATGTTATCTATACAACTTATTTCTGCTTTCTCTTTTAACACACTTCCTATTATTCCTTTTTTCTCTTCGACTCGCTTACTCATTTTTTACCTATATTTTTTCTATATCCTCCTTTATGCCTTTCGGGTCTCCATCCTCTGTTTGTCCTCCTCCACTTTCTTTAACCTAGAGGGCAGTCCTTTCACTGATCTCCCTATCTTACTTTCCAATATTCGATATATCACCCTTGTATTTTTGCTCTCAATCTCAATCCCGCTCTAATTCTCTCTTCTCTCGTCCCTTTTTCTGTTCATATTTCTATGTCTTTTTCTCACTATCCCTCGTTTATTCTCCTCTCCTCTTTATTATTTATGTATCTCTACAATGCCAACACCTTCTGTTCATCTTTTCTTCATCCTACATCACACGCCCAATTTTTCTCTCTTTCCCCATCTACCATTGGTAGAGCGGCTATACCACAGATTTAACTCCTTATTGCAAAATTAGCGTTAACGTCAGCAAACTGATGGTACCCTATCAGTGCGCCTTCAGACCAGGTTATTCTATTGTCAACTTAATCTTCACTATATGCGAAATCTTGGAGAAGCCGTACCATTAGATAATCGACAGGCACCATTTTTTTGTCGACTTCAAAGCAGATGTCGATGGAGCAGAAAGAAGTTGCCTTATTCCCTTTTTTAAGTTTTCTGTAAACTTTTAAAGGCTTCTGCAATGAGCAACAGCATCAGTAAGTACTCCAACTATTGGCTGCACCTTCAGACAAGATGCCTCTCTTTCATGCCATTGCTTTAACCTGATTCTGGATATTATAATTCCAGCACCAGATCTAACGCACGATGTTACAATTTATTAAAAAAGCGTACAATAGGTACCAGCCCGTCTATCTCGGCAATGATTTAATATGACTATAATGAACTTTTGTAGGCTATTCCGGCCACCATCCCCTAGTTCCATGGAGAATTTGGGGTAGGCGGAGTATATCGTGCCAAAGACAGAGGATACGCCACAGGTAAATGAAGTTTACAAATGGGTTGGAGTGGCTATAAATGGCCCTGGAAGCCCCTTGAAAGGATTGAGCTACACAACCCCATTAAATATTGCTTGTTCCTGGATTATACTGGATCTATACCCGGCAAAAAACAATCAGCATTGATAACACTACATAAACAATGACGTACAATAAGTGGTGTGTGCTGATGATATGGATATCAGTTGGAAGGCTACTGCGGATTGGAATTCAACTATCTGGGAACAACCATTCGGTGCCGAGTCAACGTCAGATTTGAAATAAAATGAAATATAACTCTTGTTAACAAATGCTATTGTGGACTGAAAAGGCAATTGAAAAATAAAGACGAACAAAAAACTCGTTTTATAGGTCTCCCATCATATCTGTTCTGGGGAGAAATTCGCGTTTTATGAAGTGATAAAATGAAAAAGAATTTCAAACAAAAAATTAAATGGATGAAAATGCACTTTTTTTTTATTACTTCACAGAACGTGAATTTACCTTCTGGTGTATAACTTAGAATGACCCTTGGAGTACTCGAGAGAAATGTTATCCGATAGATTTAAGGTTTTGTTCGCGATACCACAAGCGGGCATCGAAGTAAGTAAAATGATATGAACATTATATAGCGGATAAATACCAAAAGACGCCTTTAGTTTAGGTTGAACTGGCCGGTCAATAAAGACTTCACATAGACTGATGTGTCCATAGTGTTACCATGTTTGTTTGACGACCAAACGGTAGAACCCCAATCAGGTGCCAAGACCAACGTTATAGAATAACTCCATCATCTTGCCAAATACTAGCAGTTTCCTAGGACAGATCTTAATTGTTGCCTCGAGATCTGGCAACTATGCCGCCCTAATAGCTGAAGCCTTGACCTGGTGAGCGCAGAACACGAACACAGAACGTGCTCAACCGTTTATTCCTGCAGCTCACACTTCCTGGACTTGCTGTTACTGACGAGGCTTGACTTATAAGCATGTGACGCCATAAGGCAGTGTCCAGTCAGTATGCCCAACGTGAGTCTTAAGTCTCCTCTCTTCAGAGATATGAACCACTTTGTGAGTCTAATATCGTAGGATTTGCACATTATCTTAGACATTTTGCAGCCCAGCGCTTTTGTCCACGCCTTTCCTGCTTGATGGAACATATGCAACTCCTGTCTTCGTTTGATTTCTCCCAAGCAGATTGGGACGTCTATCATCGACTCAGCGAGTGTTACACCCTCTTTTGCCAACTCATCGGCCTTTTCCTTACCTTATATCCCTATGAGTATAATGAATCTACGAGTTTAAGGTTTTTGTGTGTTTACTTTAATTCAGTTTGTAAATGCTTACTACGCTAAGACAATTTTAATTCATTTGCATGTCATATACTAAAAGTAAGGAACTCTTTTTTTTAATAAAGGTATAAAATTAATGTGAGTACTTGGTTTCGAATTTAAATGTGCGTGCCGGCGTTTCGATGACGAGATGACGATATAATGATTGAAAACTTTTTCTTCTTTTTGCTATGTCACTTGTATTTCGTTTTGTTTCGTTCTTTCGCTTTTGCTGGGTTACAAGCGTAGTTCGATTGTTTAGGTTGCCACAATCCCTTTATGACCGGGAACGCCGTAAAGATGTATGGCCCGGCGTAAGCGAAGTTTTTCCAATGCTTCTTTGTATTCCAGAACCCTTCTTGATGAAGTACTCTGTGAGATTATTGCCTTCATCGCAGCCTGACTTTTAATATATATATTGATGTGACTGCAGCTTAAGCACGCTTCCTGCAGAATTACTGCTGCTTTCTTCATTGTTATAATTACCGCCTGAAAAACGCTGCAGTAATCTGGCAGCCTGTAGGATCTACTTATTTCTGAGTTGACACAGTAAACAGCAGACCCAACCCCTTCCATTGTTCAGCAATTTCAGCACACCGGCAATTGTGGCCCCAATATCTCTTTCGAAGCTCAGGGACGGGAGCATATATTCCGTTTGCCGATATTAGATGGCGCTATGTGCACTCAAGCTGCCCCGAGGCCTTAAGCCTTGTTGCAGTTGCAGACGGGATGTGTAGAATGGCATGCAATGCTGCTGTCGGGGTATTAAGACGCATTTATTTAAATAAAAAAATGTCTCTGATATAAATATTAAGATTTTTTCTGGAACATGTCACTGCGTACTAAGGTTATGACAAAATATATCAACATCTTGGCGCATAATCATAGTCAAAATAAAATAGGTTTTAAATTTAGTTTCAGCTTTTTTGACAGATAGCTCATAGAAAATAATGTCAAAAAGCTGCAACTAAATTTAAAGTCTATTTTATTTTGACTATGATTATGCGCCCTTATCTTTAAATCGTCCATCTTTGATTGGCTACATAGCGGCCATTATGTAGAATTTTCTATTAAACTTTTCTTTTATTGAAGATGACTGGCCAAGTATTTCTTATCTTAAACCGACAACTTTGCCAGCAATCCGTTTTGTAAAGCAACGCCTACACCCCTGCCCATAATGACACGAGCCTTCAAAACCCCTTCACATTACTATGCCTACACTTTGGCTTATTGTTTAATGAAAATGGAAATCTAAATAAAACAAACACCAAAAACACAACGCAACACAAAGCATTCATTACAAGGACAATAGAACAAAACAGCTCACTGTCACTCAGTCAACCATGCAACCACCCGCTCAGGCATACATTTGTCCACATTGTCTATCATACCCGACTATTGAGGCATAGCAACGTTGTGGTCGCATCGAAGAATGGGAGACATCTTAACTTGCAAAATTGTTATGAAAGTCAGTTTGTTTTGTTTTGTTTGCGCATTTGTACAATTGCAGCAACCAACCATTAAAGCATTGAGCTATTCATTCATTCATTCACTCATCTATTCATTTAGTCATTCATTTATACGTTTTATACTTACTCCTTTTTTGCATTTATGCAGTTTGCTTGTTTATTCAGGCGATTTTATTGTTATAAATATTTTTCATTTCCGTAACAACGCGCAAAACAAAAGCAACTTTAACGGTTTATATGACTGTTGCATGAACGAAGATGTGTGGGTATAGTAACTATCGAAAGTCCTTATTATGCTTAAATTAATTGAAGCAGTATATGGCGTACGTACATACTTGTACATATTTGTAGTAATTATTAATAATAAGCATTCGGCGCAAATACTTCCAAAGAGACTGAGGTGGTGCTTTTCCCATCTTCTATTAAATTTTTTAATTTTTATACCCAGCGTGTATATGCACACTTTCATTGGATAACGTAATGACATAAAGGAATCGAGAAAAATATATCCCTCCTTATATAACAATGATCTGGCAGGATCGGGTAAGTTTTGATTGAGCCAATGTAATGTTGCTTTCAGTAGAATCACCATTCCAAATTCATATACATATGTAGTTACCACTACATACGGCCGCACTATAACAGAGATTAGCAAGCAAATGAGAATGCACAGATAAAATGCAAATTATCACAAGAAAGCATTTCATTCACGCGACAATCGCTAGTGCAAAAGCTTCCCAAATTGTTTATAAGGACTTAATAATATTTAAGTGGAAACAATTTTCAATTGATAGTGCATCGTGGGGCGCCACCTATGATAAGCTAATTCTGTACCGCAAACAATTAACTGGGTATATTTCAACCCACACCAGCCACCTATACCACTCCGCCATCGATTTCACCAACCATCGGTTGCTTGGAAATCGATCCACCAGTCAGTCGCCTGGAACTTTCTGATTATCGCTTTCACCAACCTTCAGTTACTCGCAAATCGATTCACTAACTCAACGATTGGTCAGCTGCGATTTGCCGGACATCGATTTTAACCAACTTTTTTAACTTGGAAATCGATAAACCGATTCGCCATCCGTGCATCAATGATTCCCGAAGCCTATCCACTGACATCCACCAATGCGGAAAATCATTATGTGACTCGCCAGATATTGATTCGTCAACCACCAATCGCCGTGTTTCGATTCCACCAACCACAGGTTGCTTGGAAATTAATCAACCGATTCGTCTCCTCCAATTCACCAATCCTATCCACCGGCATTTACCAATCCACCGATTCGTCATTTACGACTCAACGCGTATCGATTTCATCACCCACCGCTTGTTGGAAATGATTCACCGCATCATCTGGTGTGGCCATCACATCCCCAAGCCACCAAACGCTTGTCCACCCATCGCAATTCCCTCTACTGGTCGCTAGGACACTAGCCCCCTTCAGACCCATTCACCGTTTACACGAGCAACCGTAAGTTGTCCGTTAACCGATACACCATTCACCTGATCAGCCGTGTTCCGCCGCCTGTTCACCGATTCCACACCTGTCACACCTTACATCAATCAGCGGGTGAGTTCAGTTGGTATAACTCTCTGTCACGGTATGTGCACTTCTGAACCAAATGCGACTAACAAGGTGAATTGAATTCATTTAAAAAGAAATAGGTACCCTCTCGACTCTGTATCACTTGAATCCAATCCTAGCCTTCGACGAAACCCACCTTACAACCAAATCCGTTCGCGCATCCCTTAACGCGATAGCCTGAGCAACAGTTAAGATATCTTTATGAAATTTAGTATTAATGGACCCGTATTACGGATTACGATTAGGGTTGCAAAATTTTTATTTCGGGTTCCCGGGACAAACTTCAAATTTGAGCAAAATTCCCGGGATTTTTTAAAATTTCCCGGGACCTTTGAATAATAAGAAACACTTATATATTTGTATGGGTTGCTCATTCAGCGAAATAATCTTTAGATAGAATTATACTGTTTAAACTCATTTATATATAACAAATATTTTTATGAAACAGGCTAACAATTAACACGTTTACTGTGTTTAATGCGAATTCAATATTCTGTAGATTCATTTTCCAAGCGTTATTTTAAAACACCAAACTTCCCCATGCAAAATGAATATTTAGGTGTGCGAAATCTCAAACATTGACAATATTCAGAACCACAATAGGGATGAATTTTTCTCTTTTACAGAGTTGCATGCAATATGCTAATGAGGTGAATACAATCGAAGCCGCAAATATGGCCATGTTTCTTAGCAGATTACAATTTAATAATTTTGATATTGTGAAAATTCCGGGACATAGCATTTCCCGGCGGGACACTTCAAAATTTGTGAAAAATACGGGATGTCCCCGTCAATATGGGACATTTGGCAACGCTAATTACGATCCGTGATCGAAACTCATTTTTTCACAATAGCTCTGAAATGGTGTATAGGATTAACGACTTATGTAAACCAGCGACAAATAGTACTCAAAATAGTTTGACAGTTCCATAGTTATCGCTTGAGTGAAAATGAATAGATTGGTATTGAAAATCAGCGAGATCGACTCAAAAAAAAATTACTACTACTAAGAAACTGAAGAAATGCATTGTTTATCTTTAACAGCTGTTTCTCGCAATTTCTTTTTTGAGGCATAAGCCACCTTTTCATGGACCGAGTCACATATAGACATCTATATATCAAAATGATCTGGGCGAAAAAAGAAATTCATTTAGCCATGTCCGTCCGTCTGTCCGTAAACACGATAACTTGAGCAAGTTTTGAGGTATCATAATGAAATTTAGTATGTAAGTTGCTGGGCAATCATCTCAGATCGCTATTTAAAATGAAAGAAATCGGACTATAGCCACGCCCACTTTTTCGAAATTGAAAATTTCGAAAAACCGAAATAGTGCAATAATTCATTACCAAAGGCGGATAAAGCGGTGAAACTTGGTAGGTGGGTTGACCTTATGACGCAGAATAGAAAATTAGTAAAATTTTGGACAAAGGCCGTGGTACCGCCCACTTTTCAAAGAAGGCAATTTAAAAGTATTGCAAGCTGTAATTTGGCAGCTGAGTATTTAATGTTCGGTTACACCCGAATTGAGCCTTCCTTGCTTTTTTGATTTGGAAAAATGGAGAAAACGCGATAGTTCATCAGCAAAGACCAATAAATTGATGAAACTTGATGCGAGTTGAGCTTGTAACTCGAAATATAAATTAAGAATTTTGGAAGATGGGCGATGCCACTGCCCACAATTTAAAGAAGAAAATTTAATAGTTTTTCAAGTCGTTAATCAAAAACTGTTGTGGATATCATGCTTAATTTTTGCATGTAGGTTTTTCTTGCAAATATACCGCAGGTTGGGTTAAGTTCAAGTGGCTGCCGTCCGCATCTGAGCGGCACACTTAGGCCTTTATAGGCCCATTGTGAAACCACACGAGTTTGTTCCTACTATCCTAATCAAACCACTTCGTTGAGTTTGTGAAGCTAATTAAGCGTCGTGTATTGACCTCAGCTATATCAGTCAGATCAACGAGAAACATCTTGCCCATAAAACGTTGTTTTCTTCTATCGAGCGCTGGACATTCGCAGAGTAGATGCCTAACAGCTTCAGGATCTTCTTCGTTGCCACAGCTTCTACAATAATCATTAAATGGAGCGCCGGAAAGATCCCTTTTACCGAGGGTGAGAAGCTTTCGCGATGTCTTATAATTCCATTCCGGCCATGTGAGTTTTGCCGTGCGGCATCTATCATGATGCTTCCACATGGCTCCCGCTTCCATCAGTAGAGCCTCTTTTATCTTGAGCTTGCAGGTGGAGAAAGGTATGCCCAACCTCTTTCAGGATGGCGAAAGTGGAAGGGAGGTACCCTTTCTTGCAAGCTCATCCGCCATCTCCCGGAAGCCATACCAGATGCAGAGTAAACTGTAAGAAAACTAACAAAATCGGTGGGTGAACATGCCTACATAAACAAAATCGATAATTCATCACCAAAGACCGAAAATTGATACGTGTGTTGAGTTTATGACGACAAAAAGAAAACTGTAAGAATTTTGGAAAATGGGCGTGGCACCGCCTACATTTAGAAGTAGAAAATTTTAAAGTTTTGCAAGCTAAATACCAAAATCCGTTTATTTGATCATTTTGCAACTTGGCTGAAATATGGCTCTTGGTATTATATCTACATCTGGGCAAAACTGGTTGATGGCCACGCTTACTTTTATAAATCAAATTGTTTAAAGGATAAATCTTTCATATCGTGTAATGTTCGTGTCAAATCTCTTTTCTTAATATATGCGTAAGAGCACACGGCTGGGCTAACAATATTCGGTTTCGACCGACTTTCTCACTTATTCTTATTAGCCTTCAGGCACTCGAGAGCTACACTGAGCTTTGGAAAAATATTCGTTTCGGTGCAGCGAAAGAGATTCAGTAAAGCAAGCAGTTAATCAGTTTTAGCTTATACTTCAAGCATTTGTATTTGAAGCTCTATCGACATTGTGCACCACTGCTTAAGAGCCACATGTAACAACTGGCTAAAATTTATAAAAACGCGCTATCAAACAAGCAACAATTTAAATGTTTAGCTGTGCACTGTTTCGGTTATATGACCCAATCCTAACACCAAACCATATTCTTCCTTGAGGACATATGCGCACAAATAAATATGCTGGACCATTTTTATGACAGAAAAACGTAAAAATATTACGACATTTAAGCACCCACACACAATCCGGCAACAAAATTATTTATGCATCCAAAGAACATTTGACTGCCATTTGGTTACGTGCATCATTGATATTAGCAAATTGTTGCATACTTAAGCGCGTCTGTGTTGGTATTCAATACTTTAATGTTAATTTAATTCAACTCATAATTTTGCACTTTCACCTCGTTACACTAAAGCAAGTATGTTACTGCTTTTACTTGCCTTGCCCTCTTTATTGAGGCGAGGACTATGTCTACTTATTCGCTATTTAATGCGTTGCAGGGGGTGAAGCGAATGTAGACAATTTTATATAAATGACATTCATAATTGCATTTTTATGGTTATTTTGCTTGTAAAGCCGGAACTGAATGCTGTTTTTTTTTTTTAAGTTTTTCCTTTTTCGCTGAGTGTATGCTAGGGTGATCGGCCCGAATACGGTTTTAAGCCGGTTGTATCTTAACTTTTTGGCCGGTTTTTTTATCCTAAAATTTCGAATATCGAATAACCGAGTTTTTTTCTTCGGTTAACCGATTTTTCAGAAGGACTATAAGGCATTTGAAAGTTTATCAAAATACAGTAACATGTTAAATTTTTATCGAGACCTGGATCACTGTCCATTGGAACGTGGGGTAATTGTATTATTATCTTGTTTTACTGAAACGGCAACCACAATATATATATGTATGAGCTTATGTGTTCGTATGGTAGCACCGAAGACCAGCTGTTTTAATCGTTTGTAATACGTTTATTGGAAAGATAAAGCAAAAGTAAAATATTTTGGACGATTTTGTATATTTTGCCAAATGGCAGAAACGGACAGAAAACCTTGAAAAATTGAATAACGCATTACCTCCAATAAGTCCTACTAGCACATTGAGTGAAGGAGCATTTTCTGTCTCAAGTTTCATAAAGACTAAAGAAAAGAATAGATCGAGGCCGAAACTGTACTTTAATTTTAAAAGATTACTTGAATCGTAATAAGTAAAGTCTTCACATATGAGGACGTTTTGTTACCATAAATGAATATTATACTGTGAAATGAAATAAGACTTAATATTCTTTTGTTTACAACTGTATTAAATACACATTGAATTTGCTTTGTTTTTAATAAACCTATTGGTATGTTCACCTTTTATTTTTAGCTGAACGGAAATTTTATTAATTTAGGCAAGTTCTAAAAACCAGTTTATCCGGTTTTCCCCGGGTTTGAGAACTTAAAACCTGTTTTTTTTTTATAATTGCCATTTTTCGAATAATCGGAAAACCGGTTTTTGAAAAAAGTCGAATAATCGAACACCCTAGTGTATGCTCGCTAGTCAGTCGAGTTACTACACAGCTTGCTTTTATTACTTTGGCAATAGCTCTAGCACAAATGTTGATAATAATATTCATAAAATGTTCTATTCGGCTTGGCAACACACTCTGTGCACCATGTTTACATGTCTCTCGGGTGTTGTCAATGCCGTTATAAACATTTCCACAGCACTTATGATGGGCTACCTACATATTTACTATATATGTACCGGAGACATGGTGGCTCATATGTACTCATCCACAGGTGTGGGATCACCGACTGGCTTTATGGCAGTTAAAACTTATTTTATTCAATATTAAGAAAAATACTTTAATAGCTGTTATGAATGGCGTATCAGACATATTTAAGGATATGTGAGGATATGTGATACCGGTGTATGTAATTATGAGTGTGTAATTCTTAATTTGCTTATTATCATATAAAGATATCTATAAATGGCAACTTTTTTGTTACCTCATTCTTCAAGTGATACAGTGGGTATCCCTATCTATGCTATCAGAGAGGGGCAAATTCACAATATTATGTGAAGTATTTTTGTTCAGCAACAACTTAGCACGCATCTATCATTTCGACAAGTTACTGTACGCTGGAATATTTTTTATGCAATTCCGAGATATCTTGAAAATAACTCCTTGACTTATGGACAGTTTCCGAATCATATAAACTTTTAGTTTGTGATTATTTCCTGATCATTTTCTGAATAGTTAAGGTATATCAATTGATAGTTGCGAAATAACTTCGGAATTGATTTTGAATTGTTTTGTCATTGTGTTTGTTTGTTTTTTTTTTTTTAGAATACTTCTGAATCATTTCGACATTATTTGTATATGAAAAATTCTCCATCATAAAGGATCTCTTCTGGAATTATATTCCATATATCGGCGTTTATTCGGAACTACTCCGAGAGTGTTACGGGTTTATTCTTGCTATAACTTCGTGATTCACCTTGGAATGATTTCGGGATTACTTTATGGTGTATTTCGGGTTTATTTCTGTATAATTTCCGGACTATTTTCTGGACATTTCGTGACTATTTCGTCATAATTTGAGGCGTATTTTGGAACACTTTCGGGATCATTTCGATGTAAATTCGGGCCTATTTTTAGGTTCATTATGAATCTATTCAAGATAATATCACCACTTTGTTTAAAATTTCTGTATGGATGTATGGAACTGTACCATATATTCTTGGATCATTTTGGGACTACTCCGCCGTTTCCTGAACATTCAGGGACTATACTGGCATCAATTTGGAGGATCGCTTTCGGATTAATTTAGTTATTATTTCAGCAAAACTTCATTTCAGGACTATTTTGAAACCATTCTGGGACAGTTACATGATGACTTCATATCCACACAGTTTCGGAACAATTTTAGGGAAGTTGAAGCATCTCTTCGGGTAAATTTCGGGACTTTTTTTCAATCATTTCAAGACGAATTCGATACCATTCCGGACATTTTCAGGACAGCTACAGAATCATTTCATAAATAATAACAATTTATTTTATAATATATATAAGTAACTATTGAGAAGTTGTTCCGAAATGAAACCAAAAATAATCCGGTAGCGATCTTGAAATTGTTCCGAATAGGTTCTGATATAGTCTCGCAATATTCGCTAAGCCGTGCGGAAGCTGTACCAAAATGATCCGAGAATATGTGATGCAGTTCTATTCATCTAAAAATTGTATCGAAGTCAATCAATCCCTTATCCCCATATTAGTTAATATGCACACGCACAACCCTTCCCCCCTTTACCCTAAATCGCCCTTCTCTTCCTTAACTGAATAACACGATATGTCTAGCTTTAATTGATTGATCTGGTATATCCTATTCTTATGGATAAAAACGTTAAGTCCATGTAAAAGTCCAGCTTATACTCCCGTTTTTATTTTTCACCGCACTTTTACGGATATGGTTATATGTTTCGCTTTTATTCACTCTTACAAAAATACACTTTAGATTGCCGGCTTTCAGATAAAGGTCATTCTTATATAATGAAATATTGCCCATCACTGATTTATATCAGGATATCTTAGCTACGATCTACTTTTGCTTAGCTCCTTAAGTTTAAATAATATTTCTTTTGAGATTTCTTACAAACTTCTCAAACATATAAAGAAAAGCAGACCAGTTCACGTGCTGAAAAGAAGCGGGTAACTAGGCCATGTTGTTGTTTTTAATTAGCAAAAAATTGTTCATAAAAAAGAGTAAGTAAAAATGGCAATAAATAAAAAACTTGCCTTGCTGCTGAAGTTTTAGCACATCCAAATTGTATAAATGTTCTGTATCCTTTATTAATTTGCATGAGAGTGTGTCGATTAAAATTTTATACTCAGCTGAGCAGAGCTCACAGAGTATAACAGAGTATATTAATTTTGTTCCTATAATGGGACCCCGTAACGGCATAAACTATCCGAGATAGATATAGACTTCTCTATATCAAAATGATCTGGACGAAAAAAGTTCATTTAGCCATGTCCGTCCGTCTGTCCGTAAACACGATAACTTGAGTAAATTTTGAGGTATCCTAATGAAATTTGGTGTGTAAGTTCCTGGGCGCTCATCTCAGATCACTGTTCAAAATGAACGAACTCGGATTATAACCACGCCCACTTTTTTGATATCGAAAATTTTGAAAACACGAAAAAGTGCGATAATTCATTACCAAAGACGGATAAAGAGATGGAACTTGGTAGGTGAGTTGACCTTATGACGCAGAATAGAAAATTAGTAAAACTTTGGACAATGGCCGTGGCACCGCCTACTTTTAAAAGAAGGTAATTTAAAAGTTTTGCAAACTGTAATTTGGCAGCTGAATATTTGGTGTTCGGTTACACCCGCCCTTAGCCTTCCTTACTTGTTATTTGTATGTGGCTTAGTAGCATTTGTAAGTGTGTCAAGGCTTACTTTAATAATTTAATGTTTACTCAATTGAAGACAGAAGCATTCATATTTGTTGAAAGGCCTTTGTTTACATGCATGCAAACATAATTTACCTTAGGAAAGAAAACTTTAAAAAATGGTTGACATACTTGATTTTAATGAGAATAAAATTTAATGATTTTAATAAGTTGATATTAAAATTACTGGGTCATTGAATATTTTAGATCATAGAGTATTAACGCAATAGCAAGGTTGAGATGATGGCTCGTATTTTTTTTTTTTTTTAATATTGATTTTATCTGTTATAAAGATGATAATTAGCTCATGATCTTATAATGAGAAGCGAAAGTACTTAATAAGCTTTTCTATAAAAATACTTTTTTATTTGTTCGTTTGTTTTTTCTGTTTTTGGGTGAAGTCCGCACAGTGAAAGTGAATTTACTATAAATATTAAATGATATTAAACAGAAGTGACAAATAACTGTTGTTGGTCAAAACTTAAATCAAAACAAGTAAGCAGCTCAAAGATTGTTCGAAACGCAATATTGTATACCCAGCTGTTTGCTCTCATATACATACATATATATCAATGATACATCTAAATGGAAATGTCATGATTATGAAATAATATTGCAGCGAATTTAAGGAAATTTCTGATTATTTTGCAGCTGCTGTTAACGTTCAGATCCCTGAACTGTAGAATAAATAACTAATATAATCAGTATAGTAAAATGTTCTTTATTTAGACTACTTTGGTAGGAGTACTTCACAATTATAATAATACCGTGCTTCACTAAAAGCGTGCTAAAATCAAACTGATTCATGATTCCTCAGCTCGCGCTGCGTTTATACTCTCTTTTGCCTCGTTCGCCTATTTTTTTATAGGGTCTAGACTTTTCACGAAGAGACTTCTCGAACAACTGCTTTTTTATTCCAGTTTGTGTACCTGATATTCACGTTTGCTTCTAGTTGCATGCGTGTTTATGTGTGAGTAATAACTTCTGCTCTAAGCTACTTATTAAATGTATATATGTGAAATATTATCTCCGCTATAAACTTCGCTGTTTACATTCATGTGCGGTTGCTTATTTTGCTGTAGGTTTGCATTTATTTACTAGCAGCATAGTTATGTATTGAACTGCTGATATTCACCACAATATGAAAGGTGTGATAATTAAACATCACAGTAATGATAAGTAAGAAATTCTAAGTTCGAGTGAGAAGCTGATATTGGCAACCGGAACCGAAATTGAAAGGAAACTGAAATCGATATCGAGAAAGGTATTAGATCTGAAAATGGAGTTACATCCTGAACTATAAACAGAATTGAATCTGTAAACGAAATTGAGAGAAACCCGTAGCGGATAACGGAACCGCAGCCAAAACCAGAAATCTATACCTAATTTTAGCGCGAAACGAATTCTACGTGAAAAATTATAGGGGAAATTGAGGCGGAGGCCAAAACCGAAACCGAAGTTGAATACGCAGCTGAAACTAGACTCTAAAGCGAGTCCTAAATTGATAGAAAATTGGAACTGAAACCGTAGTCGAAACTGAAGCAGGTGCAGGAGAGTAGAGGAAGTTGCCGGAGCTGAAACTAAATTCAAAGTCGGGGCGGAAATTGACTGGAAACTGAAATCGAAAACGTAGGTGAAGCAAGTGCGGATCTGAAGCCGAAGAAGCCGGAACTAAAGCAGAAGCGGGTACTGCAGTGAAGCCTTAACCGAAGCCGAAAACAAGCCCTTAACTAAAACAAGAATTGAAATCGGGACCAAAATTGGAAGATACCCGGAACCACAACCGATACACGCATTCTAACCTTTAGGATAGGATAGGATAGGTTAGGTGGTAGCTGCCCTGATCAGGATAGCTCACTTGGACAACACGAAGGTCCGTTGTGATACCACATACACCAAAAATAACAGTGACTTAGATCTAGCTACTTAGAGAATCGTTGGGTAGCAACGATAAAGCTCCGAATGATACCGTTCTCAACTTTGGATAAATCCACGGGAGATCCAAGTGAGTCGCGACCGAACTACTTTCGCCTAGTTCTGGCAAAAGCTGGGCAATCAAGCATTAAGTGATTTGGTGATTCCACCTCATCATCCTCCATACAGTTGCAGCAGGATGCAGTTTCCAGTATATTGAGACGTACCGCATGTGAACCCAATTATTTCAGCAGACCTCCTGCCATCCACTTTCGGCCAGAAAGATCTTGCTACTCTGCAAGACGTGGTGTCCGCCCAACGTTTGCTGAGTTGATTCGAGGCCCAGCTATGGAGGAGCAATCCACAGGTGGCCAGCGGGATCCCGAAATCCCTACAGCCATTTTCATCCGATTCAGTTGTACCGATGCGGGCTAAGAGATCCGCTTGACAGTTACCCGGGATATCACTATGGCCCGGGACCCAGATAATCTCAATTGTAAAATAATTCGATGCAATCGCATGCGAGGCCAGGCACTCCCAGACCACCCTCGATCGCACTGTAGTTGAGCCAAACGCCTTGATAGCGTTATCAGAGTAGATGTTAAATTTCCTAACCGTAGTAGCACTGGATAGCATTCCATCCACCGTATCCTTAATCGCAGCAACTTCCGCAACGAATAAACTGCAGTGATCAGCAATCTTAAACTTGCGGCTTGAATTTAGCTCTTGACAAAAGACCCCCCCCCCCCCCCCCCCCCCCCCACCAACCTTTCTATCCAGCTTCGACTCATCCGTGAACAAGTTAACCGGTCCCATGCCCCAGATAATTCCTCTACCCCACTCCTCTCTCTCTGGAACGACTGGGGTGAAGGTTGTATAGGGGGCAGTTATCGGCATACAATAGTCCGTTCTGTCCGGGATAAAGTCGAAACTGGTAAGAAGGCTAGAGTGTCCGCGGTTAGAAAGTCCATATCCCATATCACGAAGCCTGACCAACGACCTTGCCGCGGCCGCCTTTCCCGCAATATCTACTGGGTATATGTTCAGCATGACGTTCAGTGCCAAGGTAGGTGTTGTTCTGAGAGCGCCACTGATACCGATCAGCGCCGTCCGTTGCACTGACTCTGACATTTTGGAGGTGCTCGCCGTGTCCAGTGCTTTCCACCAGACCACCACCCCATATAGCAGAATAGGTTTGACCACCATCTAATAAAGCCAGTGTACTACTCTTGGCGAGAGTCCCCATCTCTCTCCGATAGCCCCTCTACAGCAGTACAAGGCAATGGCGGCCTTCCTGGCCCGATCTTCCACATTGGGTCTCCAGGACAGTTTCTTGTCCAAAACAATCCCCAAATATTTAACCCTATCAGAAAGTACCAACGGTACCCCTCCAATCAAGGGAGTTCTGAAATCGGGCAACTTATATCTCCTTGTGAAAAGAACCAATTCCGTTTTCCCGGGTTGACCGCCAATCCACATAATTCAGCCCACCTAGCCACAGTATCCAGGTAGCCCTGCAGAACATCGCGCACGGTGCCCAGAAATTTGCCTCTGACTAGGATAGCGAGGTCATCTGCATAGGCAACCACCCGACAACCATTGGCTTCCAGCTCCACAAGAAGCTCGTTGACTACCACAACTCAGAGGAGACTAGATAGGACACCTCCCTGTGGTGTACCCCTGCACACCTTCCTCTTAATTATGGTCCCTCCCCACTCCGCTGCGACAATTCTGCCGCATAGAAGTTTGCTAATAAATTCAACCAGAGCCGCCTCGACTCCTAAACTCACCAGAGCTCTTTAGATTGCCCCCGGTAAGACATTGTTAAAAGCCCCCTCGATGTCTAGAAAGGCACCCAGAGCATACTCTTTGTGTTCTAGGGACGCCTTTATTTGCTTTACAATCGAATGGAGAGCCGTTTCCGTCGATCTGCCCTTGCAGTACGCATGCTGTGAAGCCGAAAGTAACCCCCGAGGTATCCGTTCCCATAGGTACAGTTCAATCAACCGCTCAAACGTCTTAAGAAGAAACGACGAGCGACTGATTTGCCTGAAATCCTTAGGTGACAAATGAGACCTTCTGCCGGCCTTCGGAATGAAAATAACCCTAACCGTGTGCCAAGACTTCGGGATATAGTTAAGCCTGAGGCAGTTAGTATAGATGATGACCAACCAGCGGCAGGAAATCCCTAAAGACTTTTGAAGTTGCGCAGGAATTATTCCATTCGGGCCCGGAGACTTATAGGGCTTGAACGACCCTATAGCCCAGGTTATTTCACTTTGCCGTATTGGAATGGCAGGCACTTCTGCATGGCCAACGACCACCGACCATGCAGGCGAAGATCCCTGCGCAACTGGGACATGGTTCATGGTATCCAGTAAAAGCTTTAGGGACTCCTCGCTACTCATCGACCAGTCCCCACCATCATCTCGCAGATACCCCAGAGGAGCGGGATTCCTAGAGAGTATTTTTCTAAGCCTCGCGGATCCATTGCAGCCTTCTACGTTTTCGCAGAATAATGCATCTCGCTTGGCTATCCTTATTTCATATTTATAAACCCCCAGACTTACCTTATAGAGCTCCCAGTCCGAGGGTAATTTACTCCTCCTGGCTCTGTTGAAGAGCCGGCGACTGGACGCTCTTAACTTTTAAATGGGCAGGACAGCTGAAAGGCGCTATTGCTTCCCGAGGTAAAGTATTCCACCAGAACGTCTATCTCAGATTCGGACAGGTCCGAACTAACGGTAGGCGCCGCAGGCATTAGCTCTCCCAGCTTCCTACAATACAAGTCCCAGTTAGTACTTTTAGGGTTCCTAAAAGATATTTTACCGGGACGTTCTTCGTTCACCGAGAACTGAATATATCGGTGATCAGAGAAGGAGTGCTCGTTGAGAACCCTCCAGCCAGATATCCGACCTTCCAGTTCTCTACTGACCAGGGTGAAATCCAGGATCTCCTCCCTTACCGCAGTAATAAAAGTCGGGTCATTCCCCCTACTATATATACAAAGTCCCGCAACTACCATAAAAGTAAATAAAGACTCACCTCTAGTGTTGGTATCCGAGCTTCCCCAGATGCTATGATGGGCATTAGCATCGGCACCCCTCTGCCTTGCTTCAGCGGTGATTTCGCCCAGTATCGCAGGTGGTGGTCCCGCTACGCCCCCGTGGGCGCATGTACGCTGAGACCATCCACATGTCATTACTTCCTCGCTTGAGGCACACCGTGGTTACGTCAGCATTGCTGAAATTAGAGAGAATAAAAGTTGTAATCTCTTTTTTAACAAGCACACAGGATCTAGGCCTACTTGCCTCCCCATGCACCAAGGTGTTGAATTTTCCAGTCCTTAATCCAGAAATCTTACTGCCGTTTCTACTCAGCCACAGCTCCTGGACAAGGACTATACCCACTCTGCCTTTTTCAAGGCAGAGCACCAAATTTGCGGAAGCCGCCTTAGAGTGCTGAAGATTGATTTGACGGATTTCCATCAAAACCGCTCTTCTTCTGCACCCCATCCTTGGCGGATTCGTGTTAGTCGTGTCCATTCTAAAAAGTCCCCCCTCAAGGCCACTATCCGGAGCCGATTGTGTAGTCGCCCTTCAACGGTCTCGTCGTTATCTATACCACGCAGGGAGGCCACGCGAGGGTTGACGCATTACCTTATGAGTAATGCGTTCAGAGCCAGACCGGACGGGAAATCTTCAACCGCACCTTCACCACCAACTTAACGGCGAGGGAGCCGGAACGTATCTTGAGGCCCGCCACGGTTTTAACGGGAAGTGGGCAGGTGCAGCATTAGCCTACCAGCCGTTTCGATAGGGTTTCACCCCGACCTACTAAGGTGGCAGAATACCGCACCTACCAGCCCAAAGTCATAAATTCCTAAACATAGTCAAAATCAAAGTCCCTAACAATCCAGTTCGTCACCGTTGTGTACCGATCTTGACCCTTAACAGGGTCCTCCCTCCCCTGAGCTCGGCACAATGCCTCAGGGGTGCGGGTTTTATCGAGTTGTCCTTTCTAGATGCGCCATTATCAGTAGAAGCAGCGGCACCTAATCACGCGTGACATTCGTCACTATGGCCGGTCTAAGACTGATAACAGTCCCTGATCCAGAGCCTGGAATACTTATGATATCCAAGCCAAGTATCTTAGTCCCCAATTCTGGCCTTTAAAAGTTCATAAAATTGTATATAAAAATATTTTAAAAATTTTTCCGAATGAATCCAATACCATCACTAATCTTCAAAACCAAATCATATTATGCACAAAAGAATAAGCTTTCCCCTCCTTCGGATATTTTTTAGTCAATGTGTACCGCATATACAACCAAAGGTCACACCAATAGTGAAAAACACTTAATTAACTTCGCCCGGAACTGATTAGAGTAAAGTCCATTTGTCAACGGTAATGAATTGACTGCGGCTAGAATGCAATGCAGCTTGGAAAATAAATTAAAAGAAAACTTAAAAAGTTGCAAGGCAGAACTAAATATTTGTTTTCCACCGTTTTAAGGATTATACACTTACCCACACTAACACATAAGTACATTACCACGTATGTAGTATATATAAACAAGTATGGAGTAAATTCCTAGGCCTGAGTATATTGCTCCGTCACAACACGTCAACCCAGTTTAATTATAATTAACTGCAATGAAGTGCTAACGCAAGTTTTAGTGCCGAAGTGGAGTTTCCTCACTTAAGAAGCGCTAAAAAGGGCACAAGAAATCAACGACAAGTTTACAAACCGAAGCAGAGCTGCAACTGAATAAAGTAATTTGTAGACAGGAGGTTCGTAGCAAATAGGCTGTAGGACTCCTATGAAACTAAGGCAATGACGTAGTGTGATAAATGTGTGTAAATATATGTAAGTGTGTAGTAGAATTTCTCATATTTGAAATGAACAATTACATGCTGCATGCCAGCAACACCTGCATTTCAAACATTTAAGCGGTTTCCTTTGTTGCTTTATAAGTGGTTATTTTTCCGAATGCTTTACACATTTGAAAAACAACAGAAGAAAGCTATAAGAAGTTGTAATAAAATGCTTTGGCGGTAATTTAATGGAAAAGAAATTGAGAAATTTCAACTGCATTATAGGCTTTTAAAAGTTTGTAATTAGAGTTGCAGTGTAGAGTGAAATGCCAGAAAAAATTAAGAACTTGCGAGCTGAATTGGCAAAGATAGTGATGAGGTTTAAAGATACCCACCAGAAGAACTACCTTTTGAGTTTTTGGAGCAGTAGGCCTATCGTGTTTAATTCTTTATTCCTATCTTTCTACGGAATATCTTGGCTATGCCCAAGTCTTTCGAATCTCATTTTCTAAAATATAGATGGCACGGCGTATGAGTAACATATTTTTGTTAGTACAACTCTTTGCCATCCAAGAAAGAATCGACGCATTCGCGCCTAGACAGCTACGTCACTGTTGACGGATTTCGTCTATTTGGGAACCAGCATTAAAAGCAAAAACAACGTAAGCTTGGAAATCAAACGGAGAATAAGTCTTGCCAAGACGTGCTACTTTGGACTGAATAGGTAATTGAAAATGAAAGTTCTTTCCCAGATAAACAAAAATAACGCTCTACAAATCGCTCATCATACCTGTCCTGATGTATGGCTCAGAATCACGGACGGTGTTGAGAGAAAATGAAATGGCTCTTTGAGTTTTCGAGTGAAAAATTCTCTTGCAAATGTATGGTCCTCTCGGTTATGCCGAAGGCGAATATATAAGGAGGTATGTATAATGATGAGCTATATGAACTTTACGTAGATGTGACAATAGTGCAGGTAAGACGCTCCCGTCAACAAAGTATTTCAGTTGACAACGCAGTTTGTAAGCAGAGGAAGGGAGAGACCTCCGCTGAGTTGGGAGTGCACGTAGAGAAAGACTTGAGCTCCTTTGGTGTAAGTTATCGCGAAACAGGTATAGCTGGCATGACTTGTTACGAAACGGTCAAATCGCTTACGCAGCTAACCAATTAATGATGATGATGATGACAGTTGTTTAAGTCATTTTGGAAAGGATTTGAGTTTTTTAACTATTTACCGGTGAATTCAACTGAAACACAAATAAATACTTTCATATAATAAGTGCTTGAATAGCTGAAAGAAATAAGTCTGTTGTTTTAGCAGTGGCAAGATACCCAATTCGAAGAGCACTTTCTCATGGTCCTATCAAGAAGTCAGCCATATGCAGAAAAAGAGCACAAAACGGCCCACTGACCCGTCCACGAAAATTCTCAAATTATAATGCCAACAATTTTTCGTTGAACCCCGTTCTCAAAGACAAATACCCTGAGCTCGCAGTTGAGGAAAGGAGCCTCCTGATGGAGAGACACCCACATCTGTCACCCTTGTCTCTTTTGAAAATGCTGTTGACAATTTGTGAGTGACCGCGCCTCTTGAATAGAACCTAATTACTTAAGTTTTACCAAGAACTAAATCCTTTCGAAGCAATTTTATGAACTTCCAATTGACGTCAGCAAGACAGGCTACTCATTACCTACTCCGCTAATTCTCTGCTACACCGCAGATCGAACATGATCTACAGTTTCCACTCTTAAAAAAAAAGAAAAAAATCAAAGCGAGAAGGTTTTGAAGGTTTGCTTTTCCCGGGCCTTGAACCCAGGACCTTCGGTGTGGTAGGCCAGCAAGGTTTAAGTTCAAGTTCATTTCAAATATAGAACATGATAACTCGAGTTGAGAAAATAAAAATTCAATGCATTATACATACATAATATGTCCCTTAGTTGCAATTTTTTTAATTTTAAGAGGAATTTCTAAAATTGAATTGGAATATTCCAACATTGAATTCCAATATTTTGAATTCAATTTATAACTTTCGCACTTTAAATGGAAATTCTGAAATTGGATTATAATTTTCCGAATATGAAGAGCAATTTTCGTGAATTGAAACTTTCTGAACTTATAATGGAATTTCTGAGCTTGAATTGAACTCTGATTAGCTCGATTTTTATTCTTCTGAATTTCTGTTGTAACTTTCTCAATCTGCACTTTAGTTTTCTCAAGTTGAATTATAATTTCTGATATTAAAATAAAGCTTCCTGAATTTAAATGGGAAGTTCTGAACTTAAATTGTAATTTATTGAAATACTAGAAGATCCGGCAGACGTTGTCCTGCCCTATATTTGGCCTATCTGCATACATTTTAATAAGCTTTTTCCGTCTGACTCTGCCCTCCCCCCTCTTCACTTTTTCCTAATCCTTTTTTTCACTCCTCCCTCCGTCTTTTTCGCTTCATCTATCTCCATCTTCGTCTCATTCTATTTCTTTCTCAATCTCCTTCTCATTCTTCTCCATCCCTTATTGCCTGTCCCAGAGGGTGGTATGTATTTTATTCCAGTCCCAGTCCCAGTCCCACTCAGAGTCTCAGTCCCAGTCCCACTCAAGTCTCAGTCCCAGTCCTAGTCCTAATCCCAGTCCCAGTCCGTCTCTGAATAATATATTACTCTGTAATAAAGCACTCATCAACAGCTTTCATTTGTTATCCATATTCTATAAACACACTCTAAGGGTACTCGGGTCCACTTTTCGGCCTATGGTCGATCGCAACCAAACCTATGTAGTAACCACCGCATGATGTTTACTCAACTTGTGTGAAAGTTTGAACAAAATCGACCGACGCATCTCTTCAAACACCGGCGACCACCTAACACACATTTTGGCCTTTTTTTAAATATATAGATTTTTATTTTTTACACTTCACTATAATATTAAAAAGAAATGCAGATTTTCGTTGCTTTTGAAATTCGGCCCTCTCGGTGGGCCTGGGGATGTGGTATACTTGATATCATTCGCTATAATATTTTTTATTGATAAGCACATTGTTTAATTAAACACCAACCAATTACACGGAAGTATATCCGCACCCCTGAAAATATGAATACCGGTGCGTATACGTAACATTTTATTATTACGTATAAACATATTTAAAAAATTGCAATAAAATAATATTGCGACTGTAAACTGAGATATTACCTACCCTATCTTTCAAGTTAGATCATGCTACACAAGGGGTGCAAAACAAATTCAAACTCGGTTCAGTAGTTTAGGAGTCCATTTGCGCCAAACATAGTGACACGTGATTTTTATATTGAAATATTATTTTCATTTTTTGAATTTGAATTATGCTCTTCTGAATAGGAACTGCAGTTTTAAGAACTGGAATTTAACTTTAGGAATATGAAGAGAAGCTTTCTGATTCTTGCTGAGCTTCAATAACAATTTTCGGAACATAGATTGTATGCTTCGGAATATGAATTGCTAGTTTCTAAATTTAAACAGAAAAAGCGTTGTAACAAAAAATAACAAAAAACATGAAATATATTGCCGAGGATTAACCGCGCTTAAAAAAAAAAACTTTTCTTTAATTGAAAAACTTTTGGGATGCTTTGGCTGGGACTTAAAACTAGGACCTCCGTTCGGGTAGACGGTGCACGCTACCACCACAGCACGACGTCCGCCAACAAAAACTGATGCAGGATTAATTATAAAGCCATGTAAAAAACTCGCATACATATAAGTACAAAATAAGATCCATTTGCATTATAAGAACCTCCCAATTCTGTTTTCCGAGCACCAACAAAGTTCCAGCCAAATAGCCGTCATTGCATATCAACAAAGAGCGATCAAATGTCAAAGGACACATTCTTTTGTCAAAAAATTAGAGCTCTTTCATTTATTATTATGTTTTTTTTTTTTATTTGAGCTAAAACTCATCATAGATAAATAGGCGAGTTGACTAGGGTTGAAATAAGTTTTTGTTTGTTTGTGAACAAGCAGATAAAAAATGTTGAAAATTGGAGGCATTTTTTCAAAGGCGTACTAACAAAAGCAAAATACATCACAAAAACAAATATATAGATGTATATTTGAATGGAGTTTGCAACTTTTCACAACATTCTATTCAGCTAAGTATATGCCTGCTAAATAAACTCAAACACATCCATTCCCCATCCAAAACCCAACACCCAAATATAAACGTCATATAAAAAATGTATCACATTCGCTTCCATCTGATATGGATGTCTGCATACGTGTGAGTATGCCAATTGAATGTCTCGCATGCATGAAATATTAAAATGCGGAAACATTGATGACAACTCAACAAGCGCAAAACTGGTGGATGAGACAGGCGAGTATTGAAAGAGTCCAAGCCAAATCAAGCGCGCCAGTTGCTTTAAAAGTCAAGAAATGCATAGCAAACCTTTAGCAATATTTAAGTTCTATACTTAAGAAAACCAAACAACCAGTTGCATACCCACATGTACACACATACATATGCACATATGAAAAGCAATAAGAGCGCACGACATCACGAAAAATTGTTATTGCAGCTCATTTGTTATAACAGTGAGTGGCCTTTAATATCATAGACTCATCGTGTGACTGTTGATGTGGACACGTGACATATTCACAAAAATAAGCCGCAGATGACTACACGTATAAATGCGATAAATTGAATGGCTTACATTTGTATAAAAGAAGTGGAAAGGCGTATGTGTATATCTAAGATCTTCACACAAATAATGTGGATGAGTTTTTTAGCGTGGGATGTGGGTGAATGTCCATTACACAGGACTTTTTATACGATAAAGTCAAACAAAAAATCAACAAAAGAGGCATAAGCTATGCTAGTAAAGGTTGCATTAAAAATTCAACAGTTAGCAGCAAGCCAATAGCTTAAGGATCAGCGATGTTTTACACACGTAGCTACTTGCCTTCTTTCTCTCATATAACTCTAGCTCATCTTTCCATGCAAATGCCTTTGAGTGCGCCACAAAGTATGCCATTCATTGCTGAATATGTCTGCATTCACGCTTTTAAGCCATTGAAAAAGATATCTTATTGCAAATTCATCATTAAATGATTGATGCAAAAGTGAAAAAGAAGTGAATTGTCCGAATTGTTTGTTTATTTTTCTATATCGTTTGTACTTAAGCCTTTAAGATTCAATGGGTTTCTTTTAACCACTGAAAGCACTCAAACATACACTCAGAAAAAACCTCTTGCCTTACAAGAGTAAATCATTTCCTAAAAAAATATTCCTTGAATTGAGAAATATATCTATGGAATTATTGTGGAATTTCTATTTTTGAATTGTCGTCAAATGGCGATTATTTAACGAACAGCTATCGATATGTGATTAAAATTTATCGGTTTGTTATCGGAGTGTTACTAATTTCTTGTTTATGTGTAATCAATTCGTCATCGCAAAGATATCGGCTTGTGTTCGAAAATTTATCGATTTGTTATCGATCAATCGGACATCAACCAACTAACCAAACAAAAATAACAGGTCAAGTGGTACTTTTTTCATGATGGCATTTCCTTTTTGTTTTTATTTTTTTTTTGCATAAAGTTTATTGATACTTTACTGCGTGAGAACGTCTAAGAATTCGGAAAAAAATTACGAAAAGTTTTATCCAAAATATGATGTTTTCTATTTTTGAGCGATTATGTTTTGATAAAATATAAAGTTTAACTTTGATGACTTTTAAACGGTTCAACTTGGCAAAATATCATATGAGTTAAGCGGGGATTGCCCGTATTGGTTTTGCCTTTAAATGTATGAAAACATTTATTTGATATCATCTTAAACTTTTTTAGTACCCAGCAAATATTTAAAGTAAAAAATGAGCCAGAAATTAATCGTTATACGAAGCTTATTTTATTTATTTATTATTATATAGTACATTATTATATATTTAATAGTACAAAGTGAGCGAATTTTTCTTCTTGCAATGGTCGTCCGATATAAGCCCAATTTCACATATCATATAAGCCTTAATATGAATACAATATGACTTCGAAGCGGCCCATACACAGCTCATATTTTGCTGCTTATATGACTCTGTTGGGACTCCTTCCCATGCCACTTAGGTGGCTCATTGGCCTAATATAGTGCTGTTTATATGCTACACGTTGGCGATGGCGACTACCGAAGAAGATTTAATGATGAGCTGTACGAGCTTTAGGCAGACATCAACATAGAACAGCGAATTAAAATGCAGCGGCTACGCTACCTGGGCCATATTATGCGAATGAAAGATGACGCTACGGCTAAGAATATATTTTTTATCGGAAACCGCCTATGGAAGCAGCGCAAGAGGGAAGCCCCCTCTACGCTGGAAGGACCAGGTGAAAAACGATTGGTGTGACCAATTGGCGCCAGTTGGTAGAGCGAAGAGGCAACTGGGGAGCCCTTTTGGACGGCGGTTAAGCGCCAACTAACGTTATGCGAATATACAATAAACTTAACTTTTATTTAGAAAAGAAAAATGCCAAGAAAATTAATTAAATTTTAGTCATATAAGAGTCTATTATGAGAAAACTTGTATTAGTGAACAAGTTTCATCAATTTATTGGTACCCGAGTGGAAAAAGTTGTACGCATGTATGAAATATGCATGTTGTATCAATGATCATATGTTTGTAAAAATGCACTTTTCTGAATTTCGTCAGCATGTATAGAATCTGGGACTCTTTGATTTTTCTTTATTGTCTTGAAAAATTGCTCGTATTTACGAAATGCATGTTAGGTTAGGTTGAACTGGCCGGTCAATAAAGACCTCACATAGACTGAATGTGTCCATAGTGTTACCAGAATTTGTTTGACGACCAAACGGAAGAACCCCGCTCAGGTGCCAGGACATATGTTATAGAATAACTCCGTCGTCATGCCGCCCCTAGTAGCTGGAACCTTGACACGGCGCGCGCAGCACACAAACAAAGAACTTCCTCAACCCTTTCTTCCAGCAGCTCACAGTTCCTGCACTTGCTGTTACTGACGAGACCTAACTTATAAGTATGTGACGCCAGAAGGAAGTGTCCAGTATTAGCCCCTAGTCTTCTCTCTTCAGAGATATGAGCCACTTTGTGAGTCTAATGTTGTAGGCTTTGTACATAATCTTAGAAATTTTGTAGCCCCGCGCTTTTCTCCACGCCTTTCCTGCTTGATGGATCTTATGCTTCCTTTTGACTTCTCACAAACGGATTGGGACGTCCATCGTCGGCTCAGCGAGTGTTGCACCCTCCTTTGTCAACTCATCGGCCTTTTCGTTACCTTCTATCCCTTTATTATCGGGAACCCAGTAAAGCTGTATGGCCCTTCCTTAGCGAATTTTTTCCAATGCTTCTTTGCATTCCAAAACACTTCTTGGTGAAGTACTCTGTGAGATTATTGCCTTCATCGCAGCCTGACTTTATATTGACGTGACTGCAGTTTAAGAATGCTTCCTCCAGAATTTCTGCTGGTTCCTTCACTACTATAATTTCCGCCTGACACAGTAAACAGCAGACCCAACACGAAATATATGTACTTGAAACAATTATTTTTTTCCAAAAGCGCTTCAGGATATAAATAACTAATAAGAGTTTGAGCAACTTGGAGCAATAAATTTAGAATACATCGAGAATTAAGCCGCGGAGCGTTTGGCCCAGAATGCTTTGCCGTTATTGGACTGTTGTGAAGACAATTTTCAGAATGGTAGGGCTTGACCAAACGGGTAAGAATTGCGCATGTATTAATGTTTAATATAATCCAAGTTGATTGCTTCAAGTTGCACCATCTCTTATCATATCAATTTCATTGTAATTGTAATTATATATGAAGTATTTTGATCAAAAAAGAGTGTATACATGTTTTTTTGGTGCTTTTGTATGCATTCGGCATTAATACAACCACATGCATACATACTTAGGTAGTATAAAGAGAGTAATATAATGTGCATGCTCTATAAGAAACTACACGTGTTAAACAGATATAAATGGCTCTAATTCATGCTTCAAATATCGATGTTTCATGCACACATTTATCAGACTCATAACTATAGGCCTTCCCAAAATGGTTGAGATATAGATCCTTCAATTTCCTAAGCGGATACGTCTTGTAAATTTTAAAGGGACTAACCGCTAAACCACAGAAACACTTCTACTAATCAAAAACTCTCCATGTAATTTGTATTGAAGGAAAGAAGTAAATTGTTACATTCACACGTGCCCCACTTTTTCAAACAAACTCATAATTATTTTTCCCAGACAATGGTTATGCAGCTATCATAATTATAGTTGGATTTTCTTAATTATATTTTGAAAATCTTTTCGCAATTATTGTACTAGGGTGAGGCCATCTCAAGTCAGCATCGCATTTACCAAGTGTTCGAATAACCAAAATTTTCAATTCCATTTTTTCACATTAAAGCCTTATAAAAGGGTAGGAAATCTTGTTAATTTTTTTCTCGAAATTTTTTACCGTTAAATTTTTATAACCAATTGAATTATGTCGCATCAAATCGGTCAAACATTTTTTTCTGAGAAACTACAGAACCGATTTTAATAATTTTTTTTTTTGACATTTATAAAACAATGCACTATAATTTTGAATTTTCTTTTTATACACAAATTATTTTTTTTTTTTGTTAAATAGCATTAATTGTTATAAACAAATTACTATATAACTAACTTCTGCGCCTCTGAAAAAAAATTAAATAACAGTAAATTTGTGGTATTCAATTATATTTTTATTTCTAAAAAAAAAAAATGGGGGCCCAGCAATAGTTTTCTGACAATAACGTTATATGTGCGAGTGCATCCGCCGCTTCCCATACTACACTTCGCATGTTATGAATATTTTTCTATACTATCACGTTTATCTTGTCAGTAGCTGAAATGTGGTGGTTGCTAGCAAGTTATTTTTTTGATGACTATAAATAACAGCATGACAATTATACATATAACACTTTCTTTTTTGTAGCTTTTTTGCAATAGAAACCATACGACGAGACACATTAAAAGTTTCACGAATCTTTCTGATGGTCCACGTTTTTGGAACAAATGTCAATATATTTATTTTGTCTCCTTGAGTTTTTTGATTGTTAAAGGATATTCTTAGTGCTTCAATATTTTCATCTTCAGGTGGCATCTCACTGCTTAAACTGCTGTCGCACGTTGTTCCTATAAGATCGAGCTTAGCTGCCAATTTTGCTTCCTCCTCTTTTGAAAGTTTTAAAATGCGCCGAACTTTTATTGGGCTCACATCACATTGTTCAGACAAATTATTTATTTTATCCACGCTTATTAATTTTCCAACAATTTCACTATCGAAATCTGAATCAGCATTTACATCATCATCAGGCACAATGATTTTTTCGGAGAACTATCACGCGAGATAATTGCATCTTTTTCGATAGACATATTTTCCAGTTCACTAGATTTTGCTTTCAACAAAGCACGTTTGCAAGAGCGACATATGTATTGACCGATAAGACCACTTTTCACTGTAATTTTCAGTTACTTGCACTAAATCCTTGTAAACGCGACAGTGATTTTCTTTTGCAAAGGATTACAACACCGGTGTGGATTTGGCATTTTACTAATTAACGAAATTGGTAAATTCACGTCAGTCGACTTATAAATTTATCTGTTTAGAAACTATTATTCACAATATACTTTGTTTTTGAAAAAATTTACGTGATATAGGTAACAAGTCTTTATTAAAATAACATCCGCTTGCGACTAAATTTTTAAATTCAAATCAAAGAGCTTATTACTTAAAAATCAAAGTCGTACGATTATGCAGTTAGATGCACCAAGCTATCTAACTGCTCAGTTCTAATGAACTTGACCTATTTAATATTTCTTAGCTAATTGTTGTTGTTGAAACAGTCTCATTTCAATTCGCCAGCATACATACCTATATACACACATTAAGGAAGTAAGTCATACTTCCCCCCCTTCACGGCGGATGCACTCGCACATATAACGTTATTATAAGGAAACTATTGCTGGGTCCCCTTTTTTTCAGAAATAAAAAAATAATTGAATACCACATAATTTACTGTTATTTATTTTTTTTTAAGAGGCGCAGAAGTTAGTCATATAATAATTTGTTTATTACAATTTATGTTATTTAATAAAAAAAAAATTTAATTTGTGTATAAAAAAAAATTCAAAATTATAGTGCATTGTTTTATAAATTTCGAGAAAAAAATTAACAGGATTTCCTACCCTTTTATAACGCTTTAATGTGAAAAAAATTTTTTTGGTTACTCGAACACTTGGTAAATGCGATGCTCACTTGAGATGGCCTCACCCACTATGAAGGGCAAGATAATCTCTGCAACTGTTTGCTTTATAATATCCGGCAACTTTGTGTTGTCTACCAAACAAAGGTCACTTTAGCTGACTCAATTCACGTGTTCAGCGTTCAACGCTTACATACATTAACATTTGATATTTCACAACCACTAATCATGCGGTAGACACGCAAAATAAATAAATAAATAAATAAATTACACTTGCAATAAATACAAAAACACTTGTAACTGGTATGTCGACCAAAAGCTCTTTGGTGTATTTGTTAAAAAATTTTGATTTCATATGCAAACGAATACTTTTATTGCCTTACAACTGTCAGATCTGATTAAATGTGAGAATGCAATAAATGAAATGCGCTTAATTGTCGAGTGATAAATGTGTGCTCTGCAATGGCAGATTGTTGGAGAGTCACTATGCACAAGCTCGTTGTGATTTCTATTGTTGTTGTTGTCCACCACGCATGTGATTATATTACAAGCGCTTGTGCGTATGTGTGTGTGTGTCAGTTTGCCGCAGGTCACTTAGTTGTTACTGACCATTGCGTGCACCTTTGTCACCGATGCCGACAAACATCACTTCCGTCTCGTCGCCATTTGTGGCACTCAAATCGCGTAATTATTTATGCTTCCGGCGTTCACACATACAAATGCATAACTTTGTATGTCAGCACCTGAAATGCCTTTGTATGAATGCATATATGATGTACGCGCCAAATATTTTGACTGTATCTCGTTAAATGCAATTGACTTTTGTGACTGGCAATCTATTTATGTATGTACATTTGTATATGTGTGTAAGACTGTGGTTGCGTCTGCCTCATGGTGTGCATATGTCAAATGCATTTGCTCTTTTTATATTATTTAATATTATATATGTATTCTACAGTAAATTTGTTAAAGCGCGAATATATAGGCATGAACAATAGGGTGGGCAAAAAAAATAACAAAGACAATCTGTTTCCTTTAGTATGATAGAAATATTGTTCAGGACATCCAATAAAGGCTATCTTTTCTGTGAAAAATTATACCCTCATGCTGCACTCTTAGATTTTAGCTTTTGAACTAGGCTACCTATCGCTATGCGAAATGGATATATTTGCCGGTAGTGAAACTCCTTTTCTTACTCAGTGGAAGCTACACACAAACTCACGGGAAAGCTGAAAAAATAAACAGGGCGAAGCAATTTGAAGATAAGAAAACGCCATTAAAAAACAAATCGTATTTGCAAATTTTCAAGGTTTTATAAACAGCGCCCAGGCCTCTAACCGTTATTATCGCTATGTTATATTGTATAGAAATTTAACGGTCTTCAAAAGGGTCTCAAAAGATTTTTTGCTAACTTCACTCGTTTAGAAGTTAATCGAGGTTAAAATTCAACCTCAAATTGCATGAGATTTCCCATACGATTTGTATGGAAAAGCTAAGGTCACGGTGAGGCAACTTTAAACCTTAAATAAAAACGTGAAACTTTGAAGACTATCTAACCTTGATCTATGGGTATCAGTATTATGAAGTACCAGATCGGAAAACCCACCAAGCTACTGGGCATTGTCTTGATAAGAAATTAGCGAACGAAAGTTTTGTTTCAATGATCAATCAATGACAAACTGATCAATGTCTCTAGCAGGTCCAAATGTCTACTGGGACCATTACATTGGACAACAAGCACTAAACAAAAATTTCCGCATGAGCATGATTTGGAAGCTGATCGGAACAATGAACGAAAATGCAACAACAAAATTCTGCATATGACGGAAGGACTCAAGACCGATGTGCAGAGTGTATTTAAGTTACGGAGGTACCACTTTTTATCATTGCTAAACAGTAAAGGAGATTATGAGGCCGATTGCTCAATTCCATAAAATGAAACGTACCGTGGGACTATGATAAAATAAAAAATATTTTATTTCGGTTGAAAAAGAACATTGGCTCAGGAAATTATGCATTACTTGTCAATGTGGTCTAAGCAGTTGATTAGAAGCGTGCCTTAACGCTTTTGCAAAATATGTTCGCAGCCATGCCTACCGTGGTTACACTAGTCTTAAAAAAATGCGATCACAAACCGACAGGTCAGTATGCCCTGATCTTACAAAAGACTGATGCCCACATTACCTTTATTTTGCAACATTATTATGAATAAAAGAAATATTCAATTTATTTTCCTATTCCGAAAGCCGAAAAAATACTTATCGTTCATAATAATTATTAGGCAACTTGAAAAATAAACGTTAACTTATTATTAAAAAAAATACTTAAATTTTCGTTCGAAAATGATTACAAAGCAACGTTTTTGATAAATTTTTGAACCCGGGCTACGATTTCAATTTCAAATTTTGAAATAATAATTAAATTAGGTATCTGTTTTTAATGCCTTGAAAAGAGCTGCTCAACCCCTAGCACTTTTGTTTTTGTTATGCCCTGAATCATAGGCACAAATTCACAATTTGAGTATGAAAAAAAATTTGATAACACTCCCGTACACCTTCACATATAAATTCGTTTCATATGAAAGTGCCTGAATTTCATACATATGAAAGTGCAAAGGAAAGCATTTGAAGCCAAGGCACTTTGGTGTGATATTAAAATTTACACTAACAAATTGACACCAAAAATTGTTTCAAGTATATTGTAGCACTGAAAAAAATTTTATTTCAAATTTTATTCATTGAAAGGGACCATCAAAATTCTTTAAGTATTTAAAATAATTTTTTATTTTTAATTTATAATTTACACCAACTAAGGCATGACGTGGCTTAATGCGTTTCTAACACTTCAACCATCGAAGGAGTGCGGGTTCAAATCCCACTCCCGGGAGAAAAGGCTTTGAAGAGATTTACAAGTTATAATCGAAACAGCTGTCGCCTTGTCCGTCCTGATGTCACGTTGTTTAAATTTTTTCCAAATTATAAAATTAAAAATTGCTTCAACTAAATGTTTTCATACATTTAAAGCAATACGGGCAATCCCCGCTTAACTCATACAATTTTTTTGTTGGTTTGTTTTTTTCAATTTTAAAAAGTTTTAGTGTACATATAATTTTGTATATGTATTGTGATTTGCACTTCAATATAAAAATTTTTGAACAGCTCTGGTCTTGGAAATATGGCGGCCGCCATGTTGTGATGGTAGCGTCCTCTGCCATCTGCACCGAAGTCCTTGGGTTCACGCCCCGGGCAAAGCAACATCAAAATTTTATAAACAAGATTTTTCGATTAGAAGAAAATTTTTCTAAGCGGAATCGTCAACCGGCAGTGATTGGCAAGAACTACGAGCGTATTTCTGTCTTGAAAAGTTTTCAGTGAAAACTCATCTGCCTTGCAGATGCCGTTCGAAGTCGGCCTAAAACAAGTAGGTTCCGTCCCGCCAATTTGAAGGAAAAATCAAGAAAAGCAGAAGAAGAGAAGCTCTGTCTTAAATTGCTTTGGGTGTTATCGCGCCTTAATTTTTTTTTTTATACCAAAGAATTTTTTTGGCCCACCCTAATGTACACACATTGGTATGAATATTCAAAATATGAACAAGGACATACATTTGTCAGAACGTATTCGAATGCGTTACTCACAGAAATCTTTGTTATTAATTTTAAATAATTAAATAGTTTACTTGAATAATTTTCAGTTAATTAGCGCCAACTTGAAATTGGGTCATACATAGACTCAAATTGAATTAATTTAATTAGATTTGTTTGGACTTTAATGAGTTGCCTGCAGACAATTTAAAATTGTTAATTTCCAATAATGTTTCAATTTGATTTAATTAAGTGTGTCCAGTGAAACCTTTAAAGTGCGTTAAAAATTTCCCAGAAGAGATTATCTTAAGCATTCAGGAATACTTGTCCATTGCACTTGAGTCTTTAAAGAAAATTCTCGTAGAAATTTTTCATATTTTGGCAACACTCGATTAGTTTAACTAAGTCTATACTGGCTGCTTCATAACATGTCTTATATATTAGCAAAACTTCGGTCGCTTTCTCCTTGAAACATGCAAAAATTTTAAGTATTTCAACTATCTTATAGTCAGAGAAATACTAACCAGATTCTAATCAATGGAACGCTCACCATATACACTCATCGGACCACGTTGTGGTTTTATTGCAATGACAAGGAATATGGTTTCCTCCGAAAGTTTCAGAGAGTTTTATTGATTTTGTTTGTTCTCTTTAGGACTTAAATAGATCTGGTACGCCCGTACGTAGCATCTCAAGGTTATTTAAACAAAGATTTCATATTAGGACTTTAAACCCTATTTTTATTACAAGGACTGCATCGTCCCAGGTAGAGCAGCATCAAAAATTTAGAAAACGTTTTTTTCACTTTGAATAATTTTTCTAAGGGTAATCGCTCCTTGGCAGTGGTTAGGCAAACACTCGTAGTGTATTCATAGTATAAATTGAAATAAGAAATCTCGGCCTAAGTTTTCTCGGACGTAAATCGCGCCAAGTATTTTTTTTTTACATCGCAACTATTTCACGCTTATTTCGAAAAGAAAACAGCTCTTTATAATTTTGGGATAATCTGCGGATAGTTTCGGTATTGCTTTCTGGATTTCTTTTGCAATTACATTCCGAATTCTTCGGAAAGTTTTCTAAATTCCTTAGAATTAGTTCGAGATAATTTAGGGCCCACGAAATATCATTTAGAGGCTATATCATTAGGAGACTTTTCGGGGACTATTTTCGAAGCTGGAAAGATGGATCATTTCGGAACCCCCCTCGATAAATTTTTTTAGACTAATTTAAAATCTATCCCAGGATCACTTGGGATTGGTTTTTTTTGTTTGTAAATAATTTGCAGCGGACCCCTTTCATACCTTCTTCAAAAAAATTTGAAATTACTTTCGGCACCATCTTGGGCCAGTTATATATTTTTCAAATCTATCTATGAGATTGCTTTCAAGATTTTTTGCGAACTATTTTCGACAAATTTCGAGTTTGTTTATGGATGGTATCGTTAATATTTCGGGATAGCTTCGGGATAATTTTGCGTCTATTCTTGGATTGCTTTACGCTTATTTTATATATAAAAACTCCTCACTTGGGGATTTTTGTGGTATTGTTTTTTTTTTTTTTTTTTTTGTTCGAAATTAAATTTATAAATCACTTCCGGATTAGTTCTGGATCACTTCGAGAATATTTTCAAACAAATTCGTAACTTGCGGATTATTTTAGAGATTATTTCAAGACTATGTATCTGCCCTTGGAGTGCCAAAGTCAGTTGAGACACATCTCAGCACGACTTGGAGATTTTTTCGGACATTTTTTTCGGATAATTTTATTTTACGAATCGCGTTGCGATTATTTTTAGCCTGCATAAATACAGATCACTCTGGTACTACCTTCAAACAATTTTTAAACTGCTGTTGGGATATTTTTGGGCTATTTAGACATATTTTTGGAGCTAGCAGTAGAAATGTTTTTGTGACTTTTTTGGAATTACTCCGGAGCGATGTTTAAATCATTACGGGAGCATTTTAGATAAATTTTCTGATAAATTCGGAATTATTTCAAAGATGATATCGGGACTTTCAGGATAATTTCGAGATAGTTTCGGGACTATCTTCTTATCTTTTAGAATCGGCCCTTGAAGTGACTAAGCTCATTTCTCTTGTGGATTTTTCCAGAACCTTATTTGCTAATTTTATTAAATTTTTATTTCGGAAACCAGATCTCTGGGCAAGAAGCTATACTTCATATATTTATTTCTTTTCCTTGATCCCGGTTTAAAGTAATAAACGCAACGCCAATATAGTAAAACGATAATAACAATAACAATATTAATTGCAAGATTTAATTATTTACACAAATTCCATATAATTTTAATTTTTCTCTTGTTCTTCATGTTACTGAAGCTGACATTTATGGTTCATGTTGGTTGCTGGTGGATTTAGCTGTTGTTCATGTGCTTATAGTTTTTGTTGTTTTTCTAATTGATACAGTTGGCTACTGTTGCACTTGTTATAATTTTAACAGTTGTTGTTATTGCTATAAATTGTGTTGCTATAAATCATTAACAGATTTTAACGCGTTGAGCACATATTTTATTAAATATAGCGAACCTACCCAGCAGGAAAAAATAAAATTTAGGGTGGAAATTTTCTAGAAACGTACTATTCGGTAAATCGACCTATTTGTTTTCTTACTCGGAAAATTTGTTTTTGTCGAATTAAAATTTAGTGTTAAATATCACTGAAGATTTTTTGTAAAATAAAAGAATTCGCTGGCGAGTTTTCTGCCAACTAACAAGCAAAGGTTGTTTCCGTACTACGTTTTAGAAAAATTTAGGCGAAAGAATTTGCTAATTAATTTCAAGATAAACTCACGTGTGAATTTTAATCGAAATTTGTGGTGAATTAGAATTCAAAGTTGAATCGCGGAAGTCTTAGTGTAGCATTTTAACGAAACTATTAAATTTAGCTAAAATTATAGAAGGCCCAAGTTCACTGCTGATGTTTCAGGCAAATTTGACGGGAATTTAAAGATAGTATTTGGGGAGGGAAAAACTGCACAGAAATTAAAATAAGAATTCACAATGAATGAGTGTTGGCTGAATTTTGATCAAATTTTTTGGAAAATTTCGCTAGCGAATTTCTCAGACAACCTGCCATAGCTGCGCATATAGATCCATTTCGAAGGGTGCTAAGCCTTCATCATCAGTACGCTTTAGGCATGCTGCGCTAACCATTTAGCCATACAGCGGTGGTTTGTTTGACTGGCAAATTTGCTACTTCTATTCCTTTTTACCAATTATATTTATTCAGTGTTGCGCCATCTGGTGCAAATCACAGATAATGCTGGATTTTTGTTTACTGTCAATTACTTTGTTTGACATTCCCAAGTGCTCATGGTTTATTAACAATTGTTTTTGTTTTTGTATTTTTTTAGACCAAGGGAATTGTTGAGTTTATTTATTTGTAAGAGCTTTTTGGTCGTTCAATTTAAAGCAAAAACTTTAGTTTTTCTTTTTTTCTCCGACGCGTTTCGACACGTTATTGTGCCTTCTTCAGGGAGACCATGTATTTATTTTGACAAGAAAACATAATTAGAAAATATTTTTCTAAATTGTAGTACATACATACCATAACATAAATTGTAGACTGCAAATTAACTACCCATCTTTACAAAATATGTATACATTTAACATAAACAAAATTTTTACATTTAAAAACCATCTACACTCTATCCCAGCTGTTCGTCAATTGTTGGTTATCACACATTTGTATGCACAGCTGATATTATCTACATCCTCTTTGTAGTTCATTGCATTATATCTCTGCTGTTGGATTCGAAGCCCTTCCAACGTTAACCTTTTCTTTATTTTGTTTCCACATCTATTATTCGTGTATTGTCGAAATCAGCTGAGTGATCGAATTTGTTACTGTGCTGCGCCAAGGCTGTCGTCATCTTTCTATTTTTTGCGTCTGCTTTATGTTCGCCTATTCTCACTCCCAAAGCTCGCTTCGTTGTTCCTATATATATTTTATCGCAGGGTTCGGCTTCTTTGCCATTACATTTAATTTCATAAATAACGTTGTGTTGTTTCTTTTTTGTTCTGTCTTTAGTTTTTGTAAATATTGTATTAAGTGTTTGATGTGGTCGATGAGCAAAAGCTATAGTGTTGTTGGGTATGTATGTGCCTAGCGTTTTCATGTCTGTTAGTCCTGCTATGCCGGTATATATTTTCTTTTGGTTATCTGCTTTTGTGTTCTGATTTGAATGTTTGCTATTGTTCATTTTTGTTGTGATCCATTTTTGTATCAGGGTGCTCAGAAATCCGTTTTTCATAAAAAGTTCTTGATTTTAACATTGTTTTCTTTTCTGAACTCCTGGTCGCTGAGATTATAAATTTTTTCAATCAGGTTCAACGCAGTGTTTCTTTTTTGAGTCCAGGGATGATTCGAGTTAAAATTAATCATCCTGGACGAGGAATCATTTATCAATAGGCCGATAAAAACAAAAACAATTGTTAATAAACCATGAGCACTTGGGAATGTCAAACAAAGTATTTGACAATTAACAAAAATCCAGCATTATCAGTGATTTGCACCAGATGGCGCAACACTGAATAAATATAGTTGGTAAAAAGGAATAGAAGTAGCAAATTTGCCAGTCAAACAAACCGCCGCTGTATAGCTAAATGGTTAGCGCAGCATGCCTAAAGCGTACTGATGATGAAGGATTAGCACCCTTCGAAATGGATCTATCTGCGCAGCTATGGCAGGTTGTCTGAAAAATTTTCTACTTACTATTCCAAAAACAAAATACAAATTTTCAAATTTAGAAAAATTAAAAAATAACAATAATTATCATTAGAAACAAATTATTGTTCTGGCCTTGAGCTCGAATCGAACCTTGAATCATTTATCAATAGGCTGATAAAAACAAAAACAATTGGTAGCGAATTTCAAGATTTACGCAATTTCACATGAGAAGTTTAAGGCGGATTCGGCGGGAGTCTAGACCAGTTTATGGAAAAAAAAATTATACTCCCATGCTTAAAACCAAATTTTACAGGTAATTTTTAAAGGAATTTTTTTGTTTTTTTTTTTTTTGGTGAAATAAGATTTCCTATTAAATTTTGCTGGACAATTTTATAGCAATTCTAGTTGAAACAAGTAAGGAAGGCTAAGTTCCGGTGCAACCGAACATTACATACTCAGCTGAGAGCTTTGGAGACAAATGTTGGAGTAGAATGTTGACATAATTTACTTATATACTGTAAAGATAAGAAGTAGGCGTGTTCGTCATCCGATTTTGCCAATTTTTATTTAGAATACATATAGTAATAGGTGTAACGTTCCTGCAAATTTCATCATGATATTTTCAACGACTGCCTAATTACAGCTTGCAAAACTTTTAAATTACCTTCTTTTAAAAAAGGGCGGTGCCACGCCCATTGGCCAAGCTTTTACATATTTTCTATTCTGCGTCATAAAGTCAACCTACTTACCAAGTTTCATCGCTTTATCCGTCTTTGGTAATGAATTATCGCACTTTTTCGGTTTTTTCGAAATTTCGATATCGAAAAAGGGGGCGTGGTTATAGTCCAATTTTGTTCATTTTAAATAGCGATCTGAGATGAGTACACAGGAACTTACATACCAAATTTCATTAAGATACCTCAAAATTTACTCAAGTTATCGTGTTCACGGACAGACGGACGGACGTACGGACACAGCTAAATGAATTTATGTTTTCTCCCAGATCATTTTGTGAGCTCTGCTGAGCTGACTATAAAAAGTGTAAGGCAAGTTTTTGATGGATATTATAGTGAATTTTTTGCAAAATTAGTTTTAATATTTATCTAGAAAATTAAGAAACAATTTTTAATATAAAACTATTGTGGCAAAATTTCGGTTAATTTTTAAGTGAGTTTCATATTCCAAAGCAGACAATTGTTGAGTTTGAAATAAATTTATCGTGGAGGGCGTATCTTTGGGCTAACTGAAATTTACAGTTGAATCTCGTTATCATTAAATATACTTGCGTTGGTCAAAAAATGTTCGTTCTGTTCAGAGTGATTCAAAGTATCTAAGTTGCGGAATTAGAAACTACTTCTTACCTACAAGTTGAAAAGGAAATCGCCGTGTTGAGTTCGCAACGTTTGTATGCATTCGCTGTATGCAAAAATGCTTTCACCGAACTATTAACACTTCTATATATATCGCTTAGTAACGAGTGCGTCGTTCATCACATAAAGTTTCCTACACGGCATTTAAATGCACACGCTCAGATACAAACACTCTTAAATATACATAAACTTTCAATTTGTACACATTCACGCTACAGATGTAAATATTTAAATGATGCAAATAATTTGCCCTGTGAAATGCACAATTTAAGTTCGGAAGTATGAAGATGGGCGCTAGGGCGGTATACGACACCTATAGCCGTTTTGTTTTGTTTTGAATATTTAATAACGTATAAAATATTTTATATTTTAAATTGTCATTAAATAGTATGTAAAATAAAATAAAAATATTATACTCTGATTATACATTTGTTTAAGTGCTTGCAATCCTTTAAATGCTTTTTCGTGTGCGTACGTCCCCCCTTCGTAATGAGACACCACTGTGTTGGGCATGCAAACAATTTGTGGTCGCTGACTGCGTGAAAAATGCAATTATTTTATTTTGTTTATTTCGATAAGGCACATACATATAAATTATCGCATTTATTGTATCATCAGCAACGATAAAATACAACAACAGTCATAGGGCTTAATTTCACGTCACTCATATGGTAATAGGGTTTATGACTCAACTCAATAAGTAAATTTTTTTCCTATGAACCAAAATTTGTATAATATGAGAGGATTTGCTTACTTTTTTGAGCGCCTGTAAATCTGAGTGCCATTCTGAATTCGGCCTGCGAAGAAAATATCCCATACAATTATTGCTATATAGCCCCGATATGATCCTGAAAATAATACCGATAAAGTCCAAAAAATAATTTCAGAAAAGATCCCCATATTGTAACGCACACAAACATGCAATGGTTCATAGAATGAATAAAATACTGGACTTTTTAAAAAAGGTGGGGCCCAATTGTCCCCTAAAAACACTTTTAAGTAAATTATCTATAAATAGTATTGAAATAGTTCAGAAGCAATCTCGAAATTATCTGGCGACAGCTCAAAAATATTTCGTATCAATTCTTGCGATATGATTCTCCAACAACCTCATAATCTTTTCGAAAACATTGTCAGTAAGCTCCGAAATAGTGCGAAAATTGCCTTAACACTATATGGAGATAGCCCCGAAGTAGTATCGGTGATATAATTACAAAATGAATCAAGAAACTGATACGTAACAGTTTCGAAAAAATCTTGATCACAATTATTATATAAGAAAGGCTTTCGGCTCAAAATAATAACTCCCATCTATGCAATTTGTAAAGTAACTTCCAGCGAGAAAAATTACCCAGTAAAGCGTGGGAGACTCCTTTATTAAGTCATGTGAGGTATCTACTACGTACGTAGAATATTTTCTATCCATCTAACTTTACTGTGAACAGCTGGAAAGGACTGATCTCTTAAGCAGATGTAATGGCACTAACAGCAACCACAAAGCGTCCTTAGACTATCTTCGAATGTATGCTAAACACATTGAAACACGCGGAGGACATCCTTTTCACAGACTTAAATGTAAACTCTAGACAGGTTGTAATGCAGTTAGACTGAATGCAGCCCTACTGTAAAGCGCCATCAGATAAACGTAACTTCACTGTAACATACACAGCTAGCACTCAAGTTCTCATCATAGAACTATCGGATTGAATATGTGTTATCCTCCCCCGAAACGATCTTTTTGGCTGTCGCTTTCAGCAACCTTATTGCGCACTCGTCAGATTGCCTATTCACATGACTCAATATTCAATACTGCGCCTCGTGTGATTTGGCATGCACATAAGATTTGCAAACAGCTGTTAAGTCAACCCATAAACGGCTGGACTATCAACGGCATCCTTAAGGAGTTGGCAATTCTTTCAACAACTTTAGCCTACCGATATAGTTGAATCTCAAAGTTGTTTTTATTGTTGCTGTTGTAGCAGTGCATCGCTTCATCCAATAGGTGCGATTTCTAACAAATTATCATCTATCTCCCCTAATGGGAGTCCAAGGATACTTGTAGTTTTAACTGGGGTAGACCAGAGATAAAGGGCTGTTAGAGGCGTTGATTCCACATTGAAAATGAAAATATGGTTTGTATTATGTGGGGACATGTTACAAGCAGCACATACATTCAGGGGCGGATTAAAGGAGGGGCTAGCAGGGGCTATAGCCCCGGGCCCCAGCATCGGGAGGGCCCCGCGAGCTCGAATAAATAATATCATATTACGTATTTGCGTACACGTAATTTAATTTTGCACCTCAAAATTTATATACAATAGTAATATGGAAAAGAATACATGCACTCGTTAAGAATAAGATAATATAAGCAAGCACGTTCAGAGTTCGGACTATAGTAAGTATATCATGACATATACTCATTGCAATCTGAACCCACATGCTTAGATTATCACAAAAACACCATCGATGGCACTTGGAGGTTTACCGCAGAAGCCGGTCGAACGTCGATGCATGTTTTAGTTCGCGAAAAACGTCATAGTTGCGGCGCTTCAGAGGGCGCCGCCGTTCGGCGAGCGGGCACCACGCGATACATGGCGGAACGATACAAGGTGGCAGCATGGGACAGCTAATTATACGCTTTTTTTATTTCATTTGATACGTCAACTTCCGACGCAGTACGATTTTGACATTTGTCCATCGAATTTACAAAAACAAAGTTCATGGAATTTTTATTTATATTTGTAGGTATGTCACCATGCTGCCACCTTGTATTGTTCCGCCATACTTGTTTAATGTTTATTTTCGCTGAAAAATAATGAAAGACGAAATGACGAAGTCCGTACCAGTGATGGACGATATGGCGATGTTGAACTATCTGTGAAAATAGATATGGCGATTTTTGAATCGCGGCTATTTTTTATAGCTATAGCGATAGCTATAGCGATTTTTAACAAGCGAATGCGCAATTTGTATTCTTGGATATAAAAAAGGAATGTTTAAATTTGTTAACCGGAGTAGATTGAATGGCATACATTAATTTAGTTAAGTATACAAAATATATGAACCAAAATTGCAATAAAAAGAAAAAAATTATGTAGCTTTTATTGTAAACTGATCTAATGTTAATTTTCTGAGATATTATGATACAATATTATTAACTGGCTGACGACATTATGTTCAGTCTCGTATTACACTCAATGAGATGAAACTAGCGGAAATAGATGTATGTGCATCTTTGTTTTATAAATTTTGCTAATTGAAAATGCTTTGATTTTTAAATGTAAGTTGAATCAACCCGAAATAAATCTCTATATGTTACACCATAAAAACATGATTTATTTACTATTATTTTTATACCACACCGATGTATTCAGAAATACTCCGTATGAATTTATTCTGAAAGTTATATTTGGCTGCATAATGTTTTTATAGTAAAGTGAATTAATTTTTAATGAAAAATGCAGAGCAAAAATAAAGCAAATTCTTCAAACTATTATAATTTTTTTGGATTATTATATTTTTTGGGAATCGTGCAGCGTTTATATGTTTTCTTTAGTGCATCAACCCATCGATGGGGCATTTTATTAGCTCAAAAAATTAGACTAACAAGCCTATCGCAAACGAGATGATCATGTCGTGGCGATGCAACAAAACTTATACACCCCTATTGCGAGTGTCGACTGAGAATAGATAATCGACTATTAAGCGATTATCGATTATCAACCCTATTGCTAATGTCGATCGCTCGCTCATTTATCGACTGTGAATACTCTTTTGATCGATTGTCTTTCTACAGCCATTTTGCAGTCGTTGAAGCGTTTAAGTAATAGAAAAAGTGAAAAAATTTAAAAATGGAAGAAAAGAAGTAAAAAAATTTGAATAAAAGTAAAAAATGTAAACCTAAATAATAAAAAGTGGTTCTTTTAATTGCAGGTCAAAAGTTGTAAGCAATAAACGGCAAATCGCAAGACTGGTGCAGCTAATGCAAGAACATCCTGATTTAGGCAAAGGCGTGTGTGGGAAAGCCCAGGGAAAATCAAGATGGGAATTGATAGCGGGTGAGCTCAATAGCTTAGGACCACCGATGCGTTCTTTGGAGAAGTGGTTAAAGGTAAACAAATTTGTATATAGGGTCCATAAAGAAAATACTGAACATTCCTTTGTAGGTGTGGACGGACTTGAAAAGTAAAACGAAGAAAAAATGGAATGGAGTGCCAAGCAACTGGTGGAGGCCCAAATAACGTCCATACGTTTTCGGCGATAGAGGAAGCTATTATTGGTTTTTTAGGTATTGACGCCTATATTGATCCCCCTGGCGAAGAAATTGGAATGGGCAATGTGGTGGTCCAATCAAGAGTTTGTGGTAGGTCGACTGAAATTGTTGAAGATGAGCAGGAAAATGAAGTACCTGAAAGAAGCGTATCATGTGAGATCCAGGAAAGAGCTGCACTACAGGCAACTCCAGCAATAAGGTCGAAAAATATAAGCGAAAAGGAAAAAAGGTTAGCACTGTTGGAGAAGCAGATTGACATTCAAAGTAAACATTTTAAGGCCCTGAAAAGAAATACATTAGGTATTAAGAAAAGTGTTGTAAATATAGAAGGATACATGAGGAGGTTAGTTGCGCTAAATTTTGAGGCTGTAACTTTAAAGCAAGAGAAACTAGAAATTGAAAAAGAAAAGTTTAAACTGCTAAAAGAAGAAATTATTAATAAGAAAAAGCATGGGAGAGATAAATTAAGGTTGAAAGAACAGATTTTGGAGTTGGAGAAGGAGAGAATTACCAAAGCACTAATGTGAATAGTAGTTTTAAGGCAATGTGATATTTTAAATGTAAATAGTAACTTTGAAATAATTTGATTTTTTATGTAGATAGTAGTTTTAAGATAAATTTTTTATTCACACCTGAATTTGTGATATTTTTTTTACATGAAGTGATATTTTGATTTATGTTAATAAAAAACATGAATTTTTTTTAGTTAGCCTTAGTTAATTTAAAATAAGTGTACTCTGAATTTAAAATGGACTGAATATGAATTTAAATAAAAATTGTTTGTTATCATCGTAAAACTAGAAGTGCATATGTTGTAAAATATTATTTCTAACTGCCCTAGCTTCTTCGTTTGCCACTGAACCACCTTCATATGTTGTGCTATCTTGGAAATCGTCATTCGGGTTTTGATAGTCAGATATTTCTTCATCTGATAATTGAACATTATAAGATAAACAAATGTTGTGAAGAGCTGCGCATACGCTTATTATTTGTGTAGCTTTCTTTGGCTCATAGTGGAGCGCACGAGCCCCTAACAAAGACCTAAATCGATTTTTAAGGACTCCAATAGTACGTTCCACAATATTCCTTCCTTGGGAATGTTTTCTGTTAAACATACATTCTGCTGTTCCATCTTCTGGGTTTCGGTATGGCGTAAGCATATAAGGTTGTAGGGCGTAACCTGCATCGCCTAAATGTTTACATATTTTACAACCATAAAATTATGAAAATAAGTTAAGCATTAAGGACTCCATACACCTCCTTGCTAACGTGAATATATTTCTTTTGTCTAATATATTTTTTGTTACACCGCTTTTTACAACACAAATATCTTTCTAATTGTTATATTCAAAACAATGTATATTCTTATTTTCAAGCTCACACATAAATTTGTACGTATGCAATGCCATTGCATGTAAAAATCTAATGTTCGTATTACCGCCCCAAATTTCTAGTTGAATCACAGATTTTGTTGAAAATGGAATATATTGGCTGCAGTGCTTTAACATGCAAAGGGATTTGTTAAATCTACACGACAGCAAATTACCCTGACTGAATTTAAAACAACATTTTTTTGTGTGTACAACAAGCACATAAAAATGTTCAACTTCTTTTGCAAATATCTCTTGACAAAAGCAACATTTTTTATTTTATATTTCGGATTCGCAATACTGGGTCCAAAACACATCTTTTGACACCCCTCCAAATATTTTTGGGCGGGTATTAAGAGCGTCATGCTGTCGTATTCATTTGCTAAGAATTCATATGGAATACTGTGCCTTTGAGTAGACTTCAGAAATCACCACGGACCATTTTCACGTTCACAAATAGGTGTATGGAGTACTTTACATACCCAATATTATATTTCTTTCACCCCTACGGTAGTCATCTTCCAATCGTGGTTTCAATGTGGACATGTTGAAAACGTTTGCATCGTGCGTTGCCCCCGGATACTTGGCATTGACATAGCGGATTCTCATGGCATTATCGCAAACCTATGAAATAACAAAAATTATCAACTCCACGATATTTTCTTTGTAAAATACTTACTATCATTGCATTCAAACTATAATATCCTTTGCGATTATAGTACAAATGCTGAATGTCCTTTTTTGGAGCAACAATTTTGACATGCGTCCCGTCTATGCAACCTATCACGCCTGGTATTCCACTTTTTTCAAAAAAATAAAGCTTTGCTTGACGCTTTTCCTCCTCAGTATATTGAATTGTCACCCAATTTCTGCAAACGTATTCCTCCAAAGCTGGGAATACTTCAGATAAAACTAGGGATACTGTAGATTGGCCGAATCCTATATCAAAGTCATTGCCTACACTCAGCTGGTATGATCCGTGAGCACAGAACCGTAAAGTTGCTGCAAGCTTTAAAATTGTTGGGATAGATGTCTTTCTAACACCAGGTTGTAGTTTGGCATCTAGCAATGCCAGTAAATCCGCAAATGCAGCTTTCGGTAAACGAAAGTTTTTCAAAAATCTGTATAAATGGAAGCTTTAATAAATTTTTAACTTTAAGACAAATTAAATCCAGATAGTTACATGTGATCTTCCATTTCCAAAGGATTCGACGAATCCCTCAGCTTGCGTCTTTCCCTTGCCAGCTCTATTAGCCTTGTATGTGCATCTTCATCTTCCTCACTATCACTTAACCATAGCTCAACACAATCCATTTATAATATTTATTATAAAATATCTAATTTAAATTTATTTTAAAAATGTTTTGTTATTTTGGTTTTATCAAACACGGCAAAAATGTAAACAAATGGTAAACATCTGATTGCAATTCAGCGAGTTTTCTTCTTTCTCGTCTTCTTGCAGCGAGTTATTCACAATGGTACAAATTTTTTTCGATCAAGTTACACAATACGATACAATAAAAGACAATCGACTCGGTCGACAAATTTCTATTCTACTGCTGATCGACGCTCGCAATAGGGGTGATAGTAAAATATTACAGTGGTATTTACGGAGCTTTAGAAATATTAGCAAATGATGTTAATCAAAAACGTGACACACGACAAGAAGCTTTAGCTTTGCTGAATCATATAGTTAAGGTGGAGAATGTTTTTATGGCGATTTTCTGGAATAGCATTTTTCAAAGATTTAACGCGATTAGTCAAGTTGCAAAAACAAAGTGAAGCGTATAACCATATTATCAACTTATTTAGTTTTCTTACTCAATTATTATTCATAACATCAGATGAATTGGAAACTAAAGCCACAAATTTGATAAAAGTTTATTCGGATAATTTGCAAAATGACTTATTATTAGAAGTCAAACAGTTTATACCCCGCTTGAAACTACAGCCAAAAGGTTTTTTCTTTAATAGAACAGAAAAATTATATAACGAAACAGAACGAATTCTGTGCCCTTTGCAAGTTCTTAATTGGATTGAAAATGTGAATATGATCGAAGTATTCCCGAATATCTACATCGCTTACAGGATTTTGGTTACGACTCCAATAGCAAACTGCGATTCTGAAAGGTCATTCTCGGTTTTAAAAAGAATAAAAAATATGTATGTATCAACTGTGTTAGATGAACGATTGCCCGCATTGATGGGGTTAAGCATTGAAGTTGATTTACTTCGATCGATCAATTTTGATGATTTGATAAGTGACTTTGCCAGAGCAAAATGAAGAAAAAAATATTTTTAATTGTATAATAATTTATAGTTTTTAATATATAAGTACCAAAGAAGAAATATTTGCGATAATAAATTATAAAAATAATTATAACAGTTTTTATTTATTTAAAAAATGATCATATTTTGCTCCTCTTAACTGGGCCTCATATTAATTTTAGTCCCGGGCCTCATAAATCTTTAATCCGCCCCTGCATACATTATGTATGTAGGGGTTGATTCTGGACTGGAGCGAGTTAACCCTGTTGCAGTATCCAATTCTAAGTTGAGCTAGAGTGACGCGCGTCTACCTGGGAGGTTCCTTTCCTCTACTCCGAGTTTAGGGTATTTGACTTTGGCGCGGTTCGCCGGGCCATTGCTAACATAGAAATCCGACGCGTCTTGGTGTTTATCCTCGAGGACCTTTTTATGCTTCGACATCAGGGAGGTGGGGCCTTTTTCATTAGATGCTTTTTGAGATATCTCAATCTCGATATCACAATCTTTACTTATCAATTTTTGTTGTTATATCGGCCTACTGATTTGTAAGATCGCGGGTTGGAATCGAGCTCAAGGCCTAACAATAATTATTTTATCATTATTATTGTTATTATACATTTTTTCTTAATTGAAAAATTTTTTAATTAGAATAGAAGAAAGAAAGAATTTTATGACATGAATGAATAATATGACACTATGGCATCATTGCCATGAACCAAGTCCAATTTTCACAGCTATTCTGCAACAGATGTCGCAGTACTGTGAATATCAGTTGGCAAGAACCGAATAGAAATAGAAATTATGAAGATAAACAAACAACCGTTGTGATAGCTGAATGGTTATAGCACCGGCGCCTAAAACGTTGCAGATGAAGGAATGTAGCAGTTCCCGAAATGGATCTATACAACGAGCTTTGGCAGTAGTCCAAATTTTTTCTTTCTTCTATTCTAATTTAAAATTTTTTCAATTAAGAAAAAATGTATCATAATAATAATAATGATAAAATAGTTATTGCTGGGCCTTGAGCTCGATTCAAACCCACAATCTTTACTTATGGTAGAAGAAGAGTGTAACTTAGATGGAAAGACTCGAGACACTTTGAACCATCTTCGATCGGTAATAGGTTAAACTCTTACCCTTTAACCCCTAACGTGAGCTATGTTTGGCCTACAAGAGGAGAGTATTTAGTTTTGTTTTTACTAAATTTGAAACAGAAAATCTGATATTCTGCGAAATCGATTACACAGATCGCTAGGTATTGAAATTGATTGCCAAATTGTAGGTCCTATGTTCAGGTTCCACGAAGAGCAAAATAAAAAAAAAACTTTTTTAAACATCAAATATAAAACATGTACGTCCGTCAATTTAAAATATTTAAAGTCCCATACCACAAATGGAAAGATATAGTGGCAAATTATTCTTATTATTATGCTATTAAATCCATTTACATCCACACATGTTTCTACGTCCATACATGAAACTTTTGCCTTTGTAATTTATTTTATAGCATCATTGGGAAAAATCAATGAAATGTGCCGAGTTTATTTAATTAAACAAATTGGCGGCTATTTGCGGTAATAAACTTTAAGGATCACAAGTGTCTGTTAAAATTATTAAAACGCACACACACCAGCACAAAAACATAATGTATGCACTTATAAATATAAGCACAGGTTATTAAGTTATTTGTTGGTATCAGCTATTTGTGTCCACGAGCAAATGAAGTGCAATTCAGTCGACGATAAAAGAACTGGAGTGCATGATATACGATATGAACATAAGTATGTTGGTATGTTTCAATAACAAAAACATCAAAACAAAAACAAATATTTTGACACTGAAACTTGCCAATCTTTTTATAACAATATCCAATGCAAATATGTTAATATGCGTACATAATTATATGTATCTACATGTACAATGTACATACCCAGCAAAAAATGGTATAAATGGTTTTAAGCAATAAGGAATACTGGTTTCACTCCAGATAGATAAACCGTAGAATATGGTAAGTATATTACATCGTGCATCTTATAATAATGCCATATTTAGGCCTATTTTTGCTACAAATAAACCTTTACCCTAAGGTCAACCAAAAGTAAGGGTGTCTAAGTTCGAGTGTAACCGAACAATATATACTCAGCTTGAGTTTAAATTGTCCAGTTCATTTTAACTTTTTAGAATTTTGTTATGAAGGATATATATTTGAGGCTCTAGAAATGTTGTGTAATGATTGATCGTAATAGGGTCGTGGCACGGACTATTAAAAAAATTTCTCATATTTCCTCTTACAATAAAACTTCCTAATGAAATATCATTGATACAAAACTATTTTTCGCTAGCTTATTATTCTAGTATACGACCCTTTTAAATATCTTTTATATAAAAGTGGGCGTGGTCTTTAACCGATTCCGTCCATTTTTATTAGAAATATTTCCTGCTATAAAGCAGGAATGTATTATCTACCAAATTTATTACGATATATTAATATTTCTTCGAGTTATGGCTTCCGAAACATTGAAAATTCCTTAGTCAAAATAGGGGCCGTGCCAAATTTTCATATTGTCTAACTCTTTGTTATAATTCCATTTAGAAAGTAAAACACCATTGATATTAAGCTATTTTTTGCTAAGGTATAGCTTATTATATTCGTCTTCAGAGGACTGCCCTGTTTAAAAAACTTTCTCTTGTCACGCAACTTGTACGTTGGAACTGAAAATAAATTTTCGATGACAGATTACCAATCTACGCTTAAATAATATTTTGAATTAGGCGATTATAAAGATGAATCAAGGAATTTAGTGTCAGATGGTGTCTTATATAAGTCTTATGTATCATTTGAAATTTTATCGTTGCTGCCCAACGATTCTCTAAGTAGCTAGTATATCTACGTCACCGTTATTTTATTGTATGTGGTATCACAACGGAGCTTCAAGTTGTCTAAGTGAGCTCCTCTATCAGGGCAGCTATTTATCTTTTTATAACGCCCTGTGTATGCCAGATACTTAGTTGGTTATAAGCCCTATGTAAAAGGTCCTAACTAGCAAGTAGTAGCCAGCCTTATGTAAGTCTAATTTTATACTATACTATATACATTTTACTATACCTAGTAGCTTATAATAATTCTTTATGTAAGCCTTATTTTATATGGAATATAAGCCTTATGCATAATGTTATCTTTCAGATAAACCTGATGATATAAATACAGCAGGAGTTTTATAAGGAATACTCCATACAATTTATGTTCTTTATAGAATTAAGTCCTGTTGCCATAAGCTTTTTGAAATAAGTCTTACATACGGTTAAAATTTTTTCCTGGGTATATAGCGGTCATTGAATATGTATGTATATATATTGGCGTGCCCAAACTTTATTTCCTTTAAGTGCTGATTAATTTAAGTAAGTTTATGGAATATTTAATTGAAAAGCACTTTACTGCGCAATGAATTTAAGATAATTTTGCCATCGTTAATATGCAATTATTTTTTTAGCAGAAATGCCAAATTTTTACCAAAATATTAACATTCTTAAGCCGTGGTATTAAGATTAAATATTTTCCATAAATTCAACGGATATTTATACTTACGTTATTATGTAATTTGTCTGCCTTTTAACTTAAACGAGGTTTGATCTGCAAAAAGGAAAATATATTTAGATTAATTTTTTATTTAACTAAAATCAGGATAAACAAGTTTGGAATTTTAAGTTATTTTGAAATCCAGCATTATAAATATTAATTGAGTTAAGTACTTTTTTAAACCTTTTTGTACTAAATTGGAAACCTCTGTTTTTTTTTATTCGGTTTCAATTTGAACAGTAAATCAAAATCTTAAAATTCTTTAAAACCACGGCTCAATTATATGGTTGGCTCATCTCATCAGCTGGTTTTATTTTTTTCATTTCACTGTCATAGGAATTGTCAAAAGGACATGTCAAACCCAAAATGTAATCAACACCTTGAAAATTATTTAATGCCGTGGTGGTCAATTTTTTATTCAAAAATAGTTTCACAGCACTTTAATTTATTTCTTTAGTAAACTCATCTTACTTAATGCACAATTTTCCCACAACACACACGATTTGCAAAGTTTTATGTTTTCTATCCATTCCTTTCGCCTAAAACCAACACGCAGATTTTGGCAATCAGAACAATGTTGTTGCTGTAGTGATGAGCCAACCATGTAGTTGAACCATGGTTTAAAACAAAGACAAAAATGTTTCATGAATACAAAAATAGAAATAGTTAGTTTTGAATTCAAACGAAAGCTTTCCAAATCTTAAAATATTAAACTGTATAGATCATGGTAAAAACATTTGCAAGGTTTCTAACATTTGATAAGTTTTTCTGCAATGAAAAAATGTCAAGCTTCTCAATTGCCCACATGCATATTTATGTTTTTTTTTTTTAACAAAAACAAACTTGGGCATGTTATTTTGTTTATTTTTATTTTTCATTTTGTTTGGAGATTGATTTTTAAACATTGAATTGATTGACTGAAGATAGAACGGTCATACCTTGTAGGTGTTCTCATTATGGTAAAGACGTCTGCCTTCAAAGCAAACCACAAGAGTTTTAATTTGATGCCCAAAATTTTAAATTAAAAAAATTTCATTTGTAAAAAGTGTTGCTAGTCAAAGATTCTTATTCGAAACATTTTGTTATGTAATGTGTTTATGATATGTTTACTCATAAAAATGGGATAGCTCAGTAGGTGGAGCACGCTTCTGGAATCCGTAGCACGCCGATTCGAAACCAGGTCAATACCCAAGGATTTTATTTTTATACTCAGCTGAGCAGAGCTCACAGAGTATATTAACTTTGTTCGCATAACGGTAATCCGTAACGGCATAAACTTCTATATATCAAAATGATCTGGGCGAAAAAAGAAATTCATTTAGCTATGTCCGCCTGTCCGCCCGTCTGTAAACACGATAACTTGAGTAAATTTTGAGGTATCTTGATAAAATTTGGTATGTAGGTTCCCGGGCGCTCATATCAGATCGCTATTTAAAATGAACGAAATCGGACTACAACCCCACCCACTTTTTCGATATCGAAAATTTCGAAAAACCGAAAAAGTGCGATAATTCATTACCAAAGACGGATTAAGCGATGAAACTTGGTAGGAGTGTTGACCTTATGACGCAAAATAGAAAATTAGTAACATTTTGGACAATGGGCGTGGCACCGCCCACTTTTCAAAGAAGGTAATTTAAAAGTTTTGCAAGCTGTAATTTGGCAGTCGTTGAAGATATCATGATAAAATTTCGTAGGCACGTTACTCCTATTACTATATATGTGCTAAATAAAAATTAGCGAAATCGGATGACGAACACACCCACTTTTAAAAAAAAAATTTTTAAGGGAAATTTAAAAAAAAAAATTTAATATCTTTGCAGTATAACAGTAAATTATGTCAACATTCGACTCCAGTAATGATAGGGTGCAACAAAATAGAAGGGTAAAAGAAAATTTCAAAATGGGCGTACCTCCGCCCTTTTTCATTTAATTCGTCTAGAATACTTTTAATGCCATAAGTCGGACAAACATTTCCCAATCGTTGTGAAATTTGGCAGGGACGTAGATTCTATGATGATAACTATTTTCTGTGAAAATCAGCGAAATCGGTTGAAGCCAAGCCCAGTTTTTATACACAGTCGTCCGTTTGTCCTTCCGCTCTGCCCTTAACGCGATAACTTGCGCAAAAAACGATATATCTTAACTAAACTTAGTTCACGTACTTATCTGAAGTCACTTTATATTGGTATAAAATATGGCCAAAATCCGACTATGACCACGCCCACTTTTCCGATATCGAAAATTACGAAAAATGAAAAAAATGCCATAATTCAGTACCAAATATGACAAAAAAAGATATGAAACATGGTAATTGGATTGGGTTATTGACGCAAAATATAACTTTAGAAAAAACTTTGTAAAATGCGTCTGACACCCACCATATTAAGTAGAATAAAATGAAAAGGTTCTGCAGGGCGAAATCAAAAGCCCTTGGATTCTTGGCAGGAATACTGTTCGTGGTATGACATATATAAAAAAATTAGCGGTACCCGACAGAAGATGTTCTGGTTCACCCTGGTCCACATTTTGTTCTATATCTCGAAAACGCCTTCACATATACAACTAAGGGCTACTCCCTTTTAAAACCCTCATTAATACTTTTAATTTGATACCCATATCGTACAAACACATTCTAGAGTCACCCCTGGCCCACCTTTATGGCGATATCTCGAAAAGGCGTCCACCTATAGAACTAAGGCACACTACGTTTTAAATAATCATTAACATCTTTCATTTGATACACATGTCATACAAACACATTCCAGGGTTACCCTAGGTTCATTTTGCTAAATGGTGATTTTCCCTTATTTTGTCTCCAAAGCTCTCAGCTGAGTATGTAATGTTCGGTTACACCCGAACTTAGCCTTCCTTACTTGTTTTATTATTGCTTGTGTGTATTTCTTTAGTTTCAAATTGAAACCCATTTCTTTGAACTCATTTTCAGTAATAGCCGTTTAATCTATATTTGAAACCACACTTTGGTCTGGTCATATAAGTAGTACAAAAAAGTTTTATATTTAGGCTCAAACTTTTTACGATGTAATTGTGAATCGTTATGGAATTCCATTCATTAGAATTCCAGTCTTATTTTACAAAGTACAGGTATATCATAAGACTTACCATCTGACGCCCGTTCCTGTGTTATCTAAGTCCGTGAACCCGACATAATAAATAAATAAAGAAATGTAAGGCGCGATAACCTCCAAAGAGATTTTTGGCCGAGCTTCTTTTCCAATTTACGCCGTGTTCTTTTAATTTTTCTTACAAATTTTGGGGACGGGACCTACTTGTCCTATGCCGATTCCGAACACCATCTGCAAGGCAGAGAAGCTTTTCATGGCAGACATAGACTCGGAGCGCTTGCCAAACACTGCCGAGGGGCGAACCCGCTTAGAAAAAATTTCTTCTAATTGAAAAAACTTATTTCTAAAATTTGTGTTGCTTTGCCCGGGGCGTGAACCCAGGATATTGGGTGTGGTAGGCGGAGCACGCTGCCATCACACAACGGCGGTCGATATTACCATCAACGCTCACCCATCGGAAAGCGGGCACAAGACGTAAGAAAAGAAATAGCTACATATACAATATCCTCGGATATTTAACTTATTTCTATTTTCTATGTTTTATGTGTAAGTATCTTTGTTCACGGTTTAGGGGAATCCAGAATGTAAGCGTAAAGGAAGTTTAAGTGTAGCGTTATATTTGGAATTGGTATTCCGTATGATGGAATACAGAATGTGAATGTAGAATAAGTGTAGGCGTAATGTATGGGCGTGGTTGAAGGACACTAAAGGAGAAACAACGAAACAAGAAGTCCCCCGAAAAATGTGAAACCAAACCCGAAACAGGAATTGGCAGCATTACCGAAATGGAAGTCATACATCGTGCTATAGGTTTGTTAACGGTTTTTCATCGAGAAGAGCTATCGCACTAGTATCGACGGGTTACGAGTGTCCTATCCATTTCTTTTCTATGAGTTATCGATTTTTAATTTTTTTTATCGTTTTACTATTCGCGTAATATCGACGAAGTATAGATAAGTTATGGATATTTTATGTATTTTAAGTTTGTAAACGATAAAAATATTATCGGCGAGTTAACGTTTTTTAAGGTTTATGCTTTTTATAGCAAAATTATCGACAGGTGATCGGCGTGCTATGGAAAATGTATAGATTTTTAACGATTGTATTCGGTTGCCTGTGATGAGAATTTTCTGAAATTGCTATTTTATCAATTTTTTTTTGTCAAGTTTAAAGAGTAAAAATATAAGGTCAGAAGACCACGTTTACACATGCCCTAATCTACAATAAATCGTCAATAGATAATATACGCATTTACATATGTTTCATCCCTAGAGACTAGATTAATAGCTGTAAAATTTTCACGTTTATTTTATTTTGTTCTTCCAATTAGAGATTACACTCTAGAGATGGAACTTTTTTATGAAAAAAATTCCTCATCTCTATAATTTTTTCATAATTACCGATTATTGAAGGGAAAAATTTATACGGGAAATCTATTTAAATAATTAAAGTTTAAGCACGTCTACGTTAATAGCCGAACTGTTTTGCACCATTTACACCGGATTCGGAATCAGTTGGTGTTGTTTTGTGTGTGTTATTTTGAGTGTCATTTCCTGGATTAAATTCAAGAGTATTTTGGCACGGTTTCTTAGAGTTATTTCAAATCACATTTCGAAACAATCAAAAAGCAAGGTCCCTTAAGCTAGCCCAACCTTTCCAGCCCAAACAAAAAACGAAAACGTATTTAATTAGAGCATATTTAATGCTAATTTAATACGGGTTAAGTAAATTTATTACACTTGTTTTTTTAAAAATAAGTTTAAGTTAGCCCAACCCTAGATATTTTTTAGAAAACAAGTGTAATAAATTTAATTAACCCGTATTAAATTAGCATTAAATATTGTGCAATTTAGTACGGTCTCGTTTTTTGATTGGGCTGTAAAGGTTGGGCTAGCTTAAGGGACCTCATAAAGCAGCCCAGAAATGAACCAAATGTGATCATAATTTTATCACGAACTATCATAAAACTTTCCCATACCGAAATGGAAACCCTACCTAATTTGAATGAATGTACTTTCTTGAGTTATAACTTTGTTGTTGACTTTTATAACCCATTTAAATTTTAAACTCTTATTTTCAACATTTATGATGAAAGGTATAATTAGGAAGTTATCTCATTTTAGATGTAACCTACTGTAGATTAGTACTTGTATGTATCTATATGTTTATGTACATTGGGTATCGAAGTACCTGCAACGTAGCTGATAATTTCTGTGCCATGACTCACTAGCTCTGAGAGCAATAAAAATTAATAAACGAATAAAAATGCAAAAACAACAAATCAATAATAGCTGACTGAAAGGTTTTAACAAAATAGTGTAATGTATGACTGGGCATGGAAGAAAATATTTTTATACATTTCCATATGTACATACATACGCATACTGAGGGACCACAATGAGCGTACATAAATGAATGAATGAATAAATCATTCAAGCTCAATCAAAACAAAAATTAACAAATTCTCAATTTAGTTAGCGAATAATGAAAAAATTTACTCATAGAGAGAGAAAGAGTGCAGACCGACTTTATGTTTTTAATTCAACAAGTGAAGAGGGAGCCTAAAGAAACAGCAAGATATAACAACAGTGTCCATCTCATTAGCCATCACTGTGCGCTCAAAAGATCAACACACGATCAGAGTGAGAGGATAGTAATCACATTGCTTCCATTTAAAACTCAACGATTGTTGGAGTGAGAGCGTCAACCTGCTAAGTAGTACTTTCTGCTGAAACGAATAAGCAATACTGCTGCAAGATCGAATAAGTATACTTATATCTCTGACGCTAGTGAACTACACGCTCAGCAGATATAACTTTTTCTTCAATTTAATATTCATTGCTTACTAGTTTCTGTAGAGATTTCTAAGCATTTGGTTGTATTTTTCTTTTGCTGTTATTCTGTTGTCGCTAAATTCGCTCTGTATTCTGTAATTCATCACGACCACTGCAGAGATTGAAAGTATCTACCTACGAAAGAAAGGAAATCAAAGTGTGTGTATGGATAAAACGTCAGCCAATAAAAATAAATTGGCAAATTTTCAAAAACCCAATCATTTGAGAAAACAAGAAATTACCTACTATTTAATAATTGAAAGGTGTGTGACGCGATTTAATGACATTGAAATTTTTGTTTAGGGCATAATTTTGGATTCAAATTATCTATGTGGTGGTGAACTTCTGAATTTGATTAGATGTGTAATAGTGACTAGTGAAACTGGTTACTTTTCAGTTGCTCTAACGACAAGAGTGAAAATTTATAAATTTAAATAAATTTTGAACACAAAAAACTAGTAAGCTAATCAATTGTAGCATACACGCAGTCAAACACATATACAAAATACAAGTGCATTCCTCACAGATGCAAAAGTTATATACCTCCCCGTCATCCCATGCAATGACGCTCGTGGACATGTCAACTCCAACGCACCAACACAAACAAACTGGAAAAACTGGTTGATACAAGTAGATAATTCTTAGAATGGCAAAAAACACTGTGCCACTACAACAAAAACAAAAAAATCAAAATTACGAATTACTTAAATTATACAATACCTAGAAAGGCAAACAAAACTTACTAAAAATAAAAAAATACATATAAAAAACATAGAAAAACAAATATTTGTACTAAAATAACAAACATATTACAATAAAAAGGAAAACAATTATTATAACGCACAAATTTAGTACAAGGGTGGCTAGAATTTATAAAAAACGCTGCCGCTCATTTTAATAAGTTGAAAAAACTTCTCAAAAACAGTGTCTATAAATTTTGTCAGTGTTGAAAAATTCGTATACAAAATTGAGGAAAAAGTGTCTATGGCGAAAAATCAGGGTTGGATTTTATATAAGGTGCCACGATTTTCAAACTTTTGTTGATTAGTAGGGGTAGAGGGGGTCCTAAAAATCACCAAAACGGAATCCGCAGCTCTAGGAAAATCTTAGTTTATGAAATATAAGCTTTTTAATTTCCAAATTTGGTAAAATTTCAACTTAAGTCCTGCACTTAAAATTCGGGTCGCACATGTAAACAGCTGTATCAAAACACGCGTATTTGCGTCAAGATTCAGAATCCGAAAGCAGACACTATATTTTGTATCTCGTTTAAAAGTTATTCGCGGAAAACCCGTCGATACTATTGTCCCTCTTTTCGTTGTTGCAATTAAACAAACGAAAACATATGAAGGTGGTGAATAGTGTTGCCAGCTCCGCAACAATATATTTTATCTTGGTAGAACATTATAAGGTGGTGGCACGTCGACATAAATGCAAACAAACATACCCTATCAATGTATTTTGATTTTGTAAAACTCTTTGACGGGTTTGTTTGGAGGTGAGTCTTTATGTTAGTTTTCTTGTTGCCGGTGTCGGATCGGTTAAGGGTTTTTTTTTAAGTGCGGCCGAAGGCCGCCTAAGCAGAAGGGAGTACTACGCAGAAGGACATTACCGTGACGGTAGCCACCATTGTAAACTTTACCAAGTAGCGCAACTAACAGCGGATCGCTCAAAATTTGCACACACACACAAACACCACTAATGGCCGTATTACGGAAATCTTAGGGAAATTGAAGTTAAATTTTTAAACAAACATAAAATGTTATAATTTTGGAATATATATCATCTAGGACACCTTAATTGCAGTAATTGAAAGAAAATGTTTGCTTATACTCAAGTATTTAATTATTTTTACTAAATTTATCTTTAATATTGATGCAATGATTGATCCAATGCAACTCTGGTCTTCCTACTGTTCTTCATTCCACTCCATTCGAGTGCCTATTTTCACGGCCTGCGAGTGCCTTTCACTCTATTCGCAACATAACCTCGAATTAAGCTGACAAACTATATAGTAAACAATGGTAGCCACGATTATACCACACGCCTGGAATTGGCATGGCGTAGCCCAGGGTTATTTTTTATAAGCGCGGCCGAAGGCCGCCTATGCAGAAAGGTGTTCTACGCAGAATTACTGTGCATGGCCACAAAAAAAGAGCTTTTTCAAATTTTTGGTAAATAAAGACTAGAAAAGTTAAAGATATATATACATCAGATAAAAGGTATTTTTATAAGTTATTTTTCGAAATTTTTGAAATCCATCCACTAGTTTCGGAGATATTTTGATTTGAAAAATTCATAATCTCGCATTTTGACATGGAATTACCCCCACACCTTTCATTTGCACCAAAAAAGAAATATACCGTTGGAATCAGCATAAAAATCTATAAAGTCCGATTTTTTATTTTTTTTTTTTTGACAAATGTCAAATTTCTAAATTCTTATCATAAAAAATTTTAATATTTACTTAAAAATCTCGCGTTTCGGTAAATCAAATACATTAAATTCAAATTATTCAGAGAATTACAAAAACAAAATACATTGATAGTGTATGTTTGTTTGCATTTATGTCGACGTGCCACCACCTTATATTGTTCTACCAAGATAAAATATATTGTTGCGGAGCTGGCAACACTATTCACCACCTTCATATGTTTTCGTTTGTTTAATTGCAACAACGAAAAAAGGGACAATAGTATCGACTGGTTTTCCGCGAATAACTTTTAAACGAGATAAAAAATATAGTTTATGCTTTCGGATTCTGAATCTTGACGCAAATACGCGTCTTTTGATACCACTGTCGACATGTGGGATCCGAATTTTAAATGCAGAACTTAAGTTGAAATTTTACTAAATTTGGAAATTAAAAAGCTTATATTTCATAAACTAGGAGTTTCTTAGAGTTGCGGATGATAATTTTGTGATTTTTAGGACCCCCTCCTTTTAAGTGTATACATATTATTGTCAAACGATATCGATATTTTTTAGTCGATAGTCTTATCAGTTAAATTTTTTCAGAGATTAAACTTAATGGTTAACCAGAAAAAAGATCAGATTCACTACGGATAACAATCGATCTCCTAGAACAAAAAAAGGCTTTCTCAATGAGATGTGTTTATCTTTTTTTCGGTACTTCACGGTGATTAATTTTTGTATTTAAATGTTTTTTTACGATCACTGAAATCGTTAAGAGTGACTTATTGCTCAAGGGTTTTTTAAAACTGTTATTTTGCGACTGAAATAGGTTTCGTCGTCTGCTCTGTTCGAAAACATAATAGGGGGACTCATGTAACCGTATAAATGCCTTATAAAGTGTGTAAACGTATAGATTTGTGTAAACGCGGTAAACTCAAAGGAATGCAACCTTGCAGACATTACAGCAGGCATTTTCATCAGAAATCTCCAACATCAGCTAGGCATTTACAAGAATATCTTAGTAAAGACGTTTTAGTTTTGATTTTTCACTTAATCTTGGCATTTTTTAATTTGTATAACAATCAAAAAAATTTTGTTTGGCAATAATACAGCTGATAAACAATCAAGTTTATCAAGAGTATTTCTAGGTGCGTTCATATAACAGCGTGTGTAAATGGATATAATTTTACACCTTATAAGTTTATATGCTTTCATGAGTCCCCCTAATGTAAACTTTACATTCCATAATAATAAGTTTCAGCAAATAATTGTTATTCTTCTAAACTTAAACTAGAAAAACCATACTACGTTCCGATCGTATCTGTTTTCGGTGTCATGTAGATACTATTTTCAGGAGCGGTTTGGGATTATTTTAGGACTGTTCGGTGATAACTTTGGGATCATACCGACTCTTTTTTTACTTCCCTGGACTATTTTGAGATAATTTCGGATTTTTTGGGAATGTTCTGGAAATATTTCTGTTTTATTTGCATGCTTATTTCGACATTATTTCGGAAGTATTTTGAGATCGTTATTTAATTCTTTTGAGATCATTCCGGAGCCATTTTGAAATTAGAGGATTATAGTAACGACTATCTCGGAATCGTTCTAGCTCTATTTTGAAAATATATAGCAGGGTTCGGAAAAATTCAATTATGAGTAGAAAAAATAATCGGGTTGTTAATGTTATCGGACTGTTATCGACATGTTATTGGCTTGAAGCGACGATCTATCTGCTTGCTATTGACAAAAGCTGTCCTCGAAGAGTTATCGGTATATTATCCGTGAATTGCGGACCTACTATCGGTTTGTGAAAAAATATCGATTTGTTATTGATTACCGAACGAAAATACCTATATCGAGTTTTAATCGAAAATATAATTTGTAATCGAAAGGTGATCGTTATACACGATATATATATAATTTATCACCAGCATCATAAGTTGACTCTTAACTGCATGCTTCGCGATAACCAACCCTGATCGAGAGTAACAAAGCGGATCAAAGTGCACCCACTACACGATTAAATTGGGCGCTTTCATCGAACACAATTTTTGTTGATACGTTGCAAATATGTATCTTTCCCTCAGTTGAGTGATAGAAATTTTGTTTTATGAAGGGCGAGTTGATCCAGCTGCCAAATAAAATCATTATTTTTAAATTTTGAGGAAAAGGACTACTGAAAATATTTGGTACACTTCATAATATTAAGAGAAAAAACTGTTTCCATAGCTAACACTTTAAAATATCAAGGAACTAGCAGACAGCTGAATAAACACGTTGAATGAAAAAAGTTTGCTCAGAAATTTCACGTAAAATTCTAACCATTGTGTGGAACTAAAAATATATAATATATAATACTTATGTTAGTGTAATGAATTTAATATGAAAGAATTTTAAACTTATTAAAATGAGCTGCAGTCTGTGGGAAAATGACATGATCAAACATCAAATCATACCTAAAATATCACTGGCGACGAAAAAGACAATAATTTCCGAGCCCAGAGAAGACACAGCAAAACTTTAAAAAAATTTAAAATAAAGAAAACACTTACACACACCAAAGACCTAAATCAAATCATAATTCCTAATATTACGCAAACATTTTGAATTTGTTTTAAAAACTCAAGAGTAGTGGAGTGTATCCCGTGTTTATTCTGTGCCTTCAAAATAAGGAGATATGTACATATATTCGCTGAAAAAGTTCAAGATTTTTGCTTCCCAACCAAAAAAGGAAAAGTTATATTTCATATTTCGTAACACAAATAAAGAAAATGGTCTTAAAATCTTTTGAGCACATACAGCAGCGCACAGAAAAATAGCAGTGACTAGTTTTTTTTTTTATCAAATTGTGTCAATAAAATCGATTTTTTAAGAAAAAAACATATATGAACTTAGGACCTGAAACTATGAAAACCTTTCTAAAAAATATTTTCGAAAAAATCGAATTTTTACGAATATTTCAAACCTATTATATGGATTTTTTTGAGTTTTGTTTAGTATGCAGTTTAATAGCCAAATCGATTTTAGTCTAGCAAAGTATAGGTTGATTTTCTCCCTTATTAAAAAACATGTGTATGGAGGAAAATATACAACACCCTTAAAAAAAACATCAAAAATCAATGCGAATTTCGAAAGACAAAACTGCATACTGAGAAAAACTCAGAGAACTCCAAATAACTATTTCGAAACTTTCGTAAAATGTTCTCGAATTTTCGTATGTTGCAACCTAAATGGAAATTTTTCCTTAATTTATCTTAAAAAAAAAAAAAAACATTTAGATAACGAAATCTGATCAAAATTCTTGATAATTCTTTGTTAAACAGTGTAGTTATTTTTAAAATAACAAGATTTATGTAGTCAATTATAAACATTTAAACATTAAAAAAAAACAGATTTTTCAAAATTTATGCCCTCTTTCAGGCATAATTTTAAAAAATGATGATCTCTACTGAGCATTGTTTAAGTGTAAAAACCGTTAGCAAACTTTAGGGTATGTGTGTGAAACCAGGCATTGAAGTCAAAACAACTTCAAAACTAATAAATATAAAATCATTATAGGTAGTGATATCCAAAATCGTGCATTTTCAGATCAGAGAACTTAAGAAGAACTTAAAGTAAAAATTTTTTAAAAATACCAAACATAGATCGAATCGAGGAAGTGAAAAAAGGACAAGCTGAAAGTAACACATACATATATAAAAACGTCAAAAATACGAAAAGAACAAAACAGCATTTTGTGAAATCAAAAAGTTTAGTTATCCAGAATAATAATAAAAAATAATTAAAACAAGAACAGCAAGAAATTACCAACAACGCGCACAACCTCATTCAACAACAAAACAACTTCAGCTTTACAAGCCCTTACTTCAAAGAACTACAACTACAACACCTACCCAATATGCAAGCAATCAAGTGCGTCGTCGTCGGTGATGGTGCTGTGGGTAAGACTTGTCTACTTATTAGCTATACCACAAATGCCTTCCCTGGCGAATATATACCCACAGTCTTCGATAATTACTCGGCCAATGTAATGGTCGATGCTAAGCCCATCAATTTGGGACTCTGGGATACAGCAGGTCAAGAAGATTACGATCGTTTACGTCCACTCTCATATCCACAAACAGATGTTTTCCTTATTTGCTTTTCGCTAGTTAATCCAGCATCATTTGAAAATGTACGCGCTAAATGGTATCCAGAAGTACGACATCATTGTCCTAATGTACCAATAATTTTAGTTGGTACAAAATTGGATTTACGCGATGATAAAGCGACAATTGAAAAATTGAAAGAGAAAAAACTTACACCCATAACATATCCACAGGGTTTGGCGATGGCGAAGGAAATTGGTGCAGTCAAATATTTGGAATGTTCAGCATTGACGCAAAAAGGTTTGAAAACGGTATTCGATGAGGCTATACGTTCGGTGCTGTGTCCGGTGATGCGCGTGAAGCGATCACGTAAATGTTTGTTATTGTAAGAGACAAGCGTGAGAAGAGCGGATAAGTGATAGTTAGGCTTTTGAAAAGTGAACTGGCATTAGATAAATGGTAGTCCTACCAATTCTCTGCTTCTTGCGTTATCTTTTTTATTGTTTTTTATAAATTTTAAGTTTTACACTATTTTTTTTTTAAATAGCTTTGTCATTAGTATCTTATTTTAATTATATAATATTTTTTTTTGATATTTTAAAAACAAGTAAAGCGTCTTATTATATAACACATAAGCCGCATTATGCAATACGAAGATTATGGCACATAAACGCTTTATTAAAACATGAATATATGCAAATTTTGTTTAGATAAATAAATATACATGTATGTATGTATGGAGTGCTATACTAAAACGCAGCTATGGAAAATTAAAAGTGAAGAAAGTGGATAAAGGCAGTGAAATTACAACAAAATTTCAATAACTAATTAACTTAGTTTACACACTTTTATCCACACCAATAAAACTGACATACATATGTATAATTGCCTACTGGTGTACATACCCAGCATTAAAACCAGCAGGTTAAAAAATATGTTTGACTCCAAACCAACTGAACATTCAACCGCTAATGTGTCGAAATAAGCAATTCTCCAATAAATATTTCTGTTCAGTCTTAATTTAAACATTGTCGTAATGGAATTGTATCGATATTCTCTACTCAAATGTTTCTCAACTTGCACTCAAGTTGAGGGAAGTTTGTTTTTTGTAACCTTAGAAATTATTTGTAAAGTGTTTATTGAGTGGTTCAACATAAATATTTCAAAGAAAATTTAGATAAGTGCTTCACTTGGGAGAGATCTTGTTTTTTTTTTTTTTGTTGTAGTGGTAAAGACACTGCCGGCAGGTTGTGGGGAGTATTATCGATATTGATGATCCTTTGCCAGATACAGATCCGATACGTTCCGGCAAAAAGCACCATCATGGTCTCGAGCCCTTTTATGAGAGGTTTATTGGTGTGGCGAATACAATTTGAGTACACTTGAAAGTTTTATACGCAGAGTGACGAATTTTAAAAAGCCCTGCATGAAATCGCATCCCACTAAAACCTTCCCATTGAGGTTAAATATAAGAGAAGCGCATAAACCCTAATATTCACATGCGGAAGTCGCCCGAAAAGGAGTATCATAGAATATTCCGCTTCAACTAGGTGACTCACCCTTTCCCTCATCACTAGAAAATTTCAATCGTGACATGAGGTATTGTGATCTAGCTTGATTCATTCTTCATGAACCTCAATTGAATACAATACAATTATTACCCGTTTATCATTAGTAAAGCTTCTACATTTTCTCAGCCTCGCTCAACTTCATTCGCTCCTGTAATAACAAGAGTCAATGGACCTAGTATATTATTGATAAAGTTCACCTCGACCTCGTTTCATAAAATCGGTGCTACGTATGTAAGGATTAGTCGTGAGTTCTGGCTTGAGATCCTAATTTTTTCCTAGCGTTCTTTTGTTGGTATACATAGCCTCATAAGCTCGTTTGATTGTATTAGGTGTATAAAGAAGGTGGGCTAAGATTTGGAATGTTCAACCTAATGGTGAATAGTGCTAGTTTTGTCTTTCCTATAGTGTCCGCCCTCCTACTTAGTGTTTTCAGTGATTCCTACAGTCACGCTGAGCACATCGAGCCACAGACCCGTTAGTATTATTAACTTCAACACTTTAACCCCATTTTGTTCATATGCAGGTGAGTGGCGACGGGACAAAGCCTTCTACACCGACTTCACTAGCTCTCAGTATAGCGCTAATAGTTCGGGACGCCCAATCTCCCCCTGTAGAAATTAAGGTAAACGATGATCTATTCGAATTAGAATATCTCATTGTTAGAGTTTCTTAAATTGAGTAAGTTAATTACATTATTGATAATGCATACCGAAAACCGTTGGTTGAAATTCCAACAGATTGCATCGTTAAAAGTTTCAGTATTCCACTTGTGTCTTAAATAAAAAAGGCTAGATTTATGATTTACTGGAATGTGTTCAATTCTGAACTTTAAAAATTTTACAGCATAAGTTTGGTCTAATTCAGACTATTTTGATACCAAGTTCGACTAGTTTGGGTTTTCACTGCAGGGTTCATAAATCCATAAGGTATACTAATGTCGGTATGAAAAAATGTTTTGAAAGCATACGCGCGGTTATCGGTGTTCAGTTTATTTTTATTTTTCATTAAATAACTTTGTTTCTTCTTTTTTCAATTCAAACATGCTTTGATATACTTAATTTGATATACGTACATATATGTATGTATGCATATCTTAAAGTTAATTTGTGTGCAGTTATACTTGAACAAGTTTGCACACACACATAGAGAGCCAAGGTGTGCATATACAAAGTCTTGTAATTATGACAAAAGCCAGACCAAAGCAAAAGCTCAATTTACTCATTCAGTTCGTTGTTAAAGTACTCAGCTCAAACCACGCTAAACGATTGTGTGCGAAGCCAAAGAGGGGGGCTATTCTTCCTAATACATTTTTTGTTTCTTGAGAATGCTGAGAATGGAAGATTGCATGAGAATGAAGCTGTAAAATAATGTTCTTAAAAAATTTTTTTGACCATATTATGCGCAATTTTTATCAGAAACGCTACGGCCAGCTGCAAACTTTTATTGGATATTTCTTTCTTTCCCATAGCGGGCCTATACAAGATGGTAGCACGGTGGTATACATACAAATATAAATACAAATTCTATGTACTTTTTTTTGTAAATCGATGGACTAATGTCAAAGTCATACTGCGCCCGAAGATGAAGTGTCAAATAATATTAAAAAAGTACCAATCAGCTGATTTCCAGCGAACACATATTCCTGGTTCCGACATGTTCTTTGCTACAAATACAATTTGCTTGCGGCGGCCACCGTGGTGTGATGGTAGCGTGCTCCGCCTACCACACCGTATGCCCTTGGTTCGCACCCCGGGCAAAGCAACATCAAAATTTTAGAAATAAGGTTTTTAAATTAGAAGAAAATTTTTCTAAGCGGGGTCGCCCCTCGGCAGTGTTTGGCAAGCGCTCCGGGTGTATTTCTGCCATGAAAAGCTCTCAGTGAAAACTCATCTGCCTTGCAGATGCCGTTCGGGGTCGGCATAAAACAAGTAGGTCCCGTCCGGCCAATTTGTAGGGAAAATCAAGAGGAGCACGACGCAAATTGGAAGAGAAGCTCGGCCTTAGATCTCTTCGGAGATTATCGCGCCTTACATTTATTTTTATTTATTGTATATCCTATCACAATAGATTTCCAGAATTTAAGTTGCTTGCAAGATGGGTCTCTGAGTTTGTATTTTTAAAACATCAATTTAAAATTGTATTTATAAATAAAAACAATACAGCAAACGTCATTGAAAGGTTGCCAACCGCACCTAAGTAAATAAAACTGACTCATTTAGTACATAATAGATATTATTATATGGATATTTATTTTTTTTTTTTTTTTGTATACTTGTATTATAATAGTAAAAAAAACAATTGTTCATGTGGAGAATTAAAACAGATGCGTTTATACAGGTTTTTACAAGATTATTCAAAATAGTTCGCTTATTTGGCAAATCTAATATTTTTTTAAACTCGCCAAATTCCTTGAAACTGGTAAATTATATTAATTTTTCAAGTTCTTATAACTATATTTTCAATAAAAACGAGGTAAAATGAAATTCTTTTGAGTTTTCACAATTGACTTGGGCCACTTAAAACATTGAAAACAGTTCAAATTTCATATTCCGTGATTGTGTCGTTTCTAGAGCAATTTTTTAAATCGGGTAAATGATTCCACACAACATATTTTCTATGTCAAAAACGAGCCTCTAGAAAATGGATCACAATTTGAATTTGACTTGATTTTCATGAGTGTATCTATAGTACTGAAGAATAAATAAAGTTAACTAGACAACCTGAGCTAAAAAACTAACATGTCGTCCTGCAAGTGGGCCTTTAAGTGTTTTTTGAAATTTTTTTTCAGTTTTTTTCACACGATTAATAACCTATTTAAATAAAATATATACAGGGCGCTGTAGCTTCCGAAAAGATTTTAGGCCGAGCTTCTCTTCCATTTTTCGTCGTGCTCCTTTTAACTTTTTCTACAAATCGGAAGGACGGGACCTACATGTTTTACGCCGACATCGAATGGCATCGCCGCCACTACGGTGGCCGCATCAAAAACGTATTTAATTTACTTAAAAAAAAAGATTACACGAAAGACTGCGAACCGAGAGGTTTACTTCCACTCCGGCTGAAGAAATAAAGAGAACATATATATTTGGAGCTCACACCTCGATCTTTAATGCGCTAACTCGTCGTTTTTGCAAGAAAAAAAATCACATAAAATGTCTACCGACTAACGAAATCACCAAGCAGGTGTGAGTACCACTATTGTGTTCTCAGTACTCAAAACATACAACCAGCACCGTATTTTTCAGCTCCTTCGTTTCTAATATTTCCTTAATGCCTATAATTATTTGAAGGAATCACAAACACTTGAGGGATAATAAAATTAGAAAGCAAATTTTAACAACTGTTCTGTGAAGTAAACTTAAAAAATTTAATATTTATGAAGCAAAAAGAAAAAATAAAAGACTAGCTTGACGGATTTACCCGAAAATAGTTTTTTGTTTTCTAATGCATTACTGAGGTTGAACAAAGAATACAATTATGTTTTAAAAAAAGTATCAAACTCCCTGAGGAGGAGATAGCGTCAAAGCGCGTAGGACGGCAAATGAAGATTTAACTTTGTCTTTTCATTTATCGGTCGTAAATTTATATCCAAGCAAATAATGTGGGTTTTCTCTGCTTAATTCTGCGAACTTTCGTTAGTACCCTCTTATTTATTGGCGAACACCGAGGTTATAAAGCGACTACAATAAATTTAACACTTAAAGAAAAATCGAACTAAAAAATTATTTATCGACCATTAGAACTGATAAGATTTGTTGGTAGCATATAGTTAGTCGTTACTTATATCATTGAAATATACCCGCCAAAAAATTGTGAAAGCGATAAAAATCAATTTGAACTATTGCGCGTCCTACTTGACTGTGTTGCTTTAAAGAAATAAGGAAGCAAAACCTCCTAACCCCAAGGAAATCATGTTCTATGTTACTTTTACTGTCTACAAACGCTCATGGAAGCGTTTTGAATAAATTTGAGCCGCTAATATACTTTGATGATTTTAAGCTGTCGATGTATGTCTCATCAGGGAGTAGGGAAACACGTTTTTTTTTAGAAGGCACAATGGAGAAGCAGAATTTTTTTTTTCATCTTAAAAGAAAATTCTCACTCCAATGCTGAAAAAATCGGTATGTAAAATAATGAGTTTCTAATTATCAATTCTCTGGATCATTGGGAGTCGTGAATGCTCTGGATTATTGGGAGACTTGACAAACAGAGATCGTGATATTTTTGTACAAATGAGTTGCGATGGGTAGATGTTGCCGTTGTGTTTCATTTAACACATACATACGGCTAAAGGCCAAGCAGCGACATCTGTTTTTGAAAAAGTAGGTTTATTAAAGGAAGTGTTGCCAAATTAAAGTAAAAAAACTAACAAGTTATCTTTTTCACAAATTGAACCAGACTTCTATCTAGAATTATCTGGATCCACTTGCCACTTGCTGCTTCTAGATCTGAAAGCTGTATCATTCCTAATAGCTGCGGTTTTAGCCGGACATGAGCACAAAACGTGCTCGATCGTTTACTCCTCCAACGCGCACTTCCTACATCTGCTATCACAGGCAAAGCCTAATTTAAAGGCATGTGACGCTAGAAAGCAGTACCCAGTCAGAATACCCGTCATCAGTCTCCAGTCCTCTCTTTTTAATTATAGAGCTAACTTTGTTATTCTAAGGTTGTAAGACCTAAACATAATCTTCGACAATTTACAGCCCCGCGCTTTGCCCTTCCCACTTGATCGATAATGTGCACCTCTCGGCTTTTCTTAATCTCGCCCAATCTGATTGGGACGTCTATGGAGCAAGCTTCAAGGGATGCGTCCCTTGTAGTTAGTTCATCTGCTTTTTCATTCCCATCTATTCCCATATGCTCTGGGACCCAGTATAGATGTGTTTTGTTTAGTTTGCAGAAAATAGAAAATATATTTTTAAATCTTAATAGCTAGCTAGTAATATAAGATTGAATCATTAGCCACCAGTACCACCGAAATTTTTTACTAAATAAATAATAAATTATAAAATGTATCAAAGGCTTTTATAATGAGCTGCGAATGCAAAATACTTTTGTTCCCCAGCAAACATCAATAAAACATTAAGGGTTCTTCACACACAAACAAAAGGCCGACGTCTCAACGCACTCGAAAACATGGAAATCTACAAACAGAAAACATTGCACGGTAGAATAATAAACGAACAGATAAACACAATTTCTAACACAATATGCGAGTCTTTAAAACTTGTTTACAAGATACAAAGCAATCACACAGGTACAACAGACAAACACACAACAAAAAGTAAGCACAAAAGAATTAACGCACCAAAACAACAAACCCACACAGAAGGTCAAACGACTAAAATTACGGACTTTTACCTGCCTCAGTCAGCCACACAAATCGATCAGTAAAAACCACCCTCGGTTCTGAGTGAGCACACATACACATAACTAAATATGCACAAGCATCAATTTTGACAATACCTGCTCATGTACCTACGAACTATAAACACAGGACAAACGACAACAACAGATCAGAACGAAAATCAACACTGATGGTGGCACAACGTCGAAACCGGTTTGTCCCAAAACTAAATTTGACAAGTGATGACGGAAAATCGTTCCAATATACATCATTTATCCACCCTGTCGCAAAATAAGTCAAAATACTTTTCTTAGCCACTGTATGTATATATACACATTTACACACACATGAGCAATTAATTAGCTGGCACACATATTTGCCACGATTTTCCCTTCTTCTTATATCTATGTTTGGTATTTAGTAAAGAATCTAAGCAATTTTCATGTTTAACCCCACAAGGTCAGAAACGACATGTATTAATGAATTGATCGCGAGCACAATCTGCGGATACGTACATACATACAAAAAGGAAAGAGAATTGAGAAGAGAAATAGTACTGAAGATAGATGCAATTTGTTTACATACGTCTAATACTATGTTCAAACAGAAAAATAAATTGAGGCTATTTCGATTTAAATTGAGTGGTGTTCCTACAACTCTATTTAGCTTACACAATAGTAATTTGATAGCTGGTTGGCTCATCTCTACAGTAACAACATATCTTTGTTGAGACTGTCAAAATGTACGTGTTGGTATTATGTGAATGGAATGGAATGAAAACATAAAACTTTGAAATTTTTGTATGTTGTAAGAAAATGTGTTCAATGTTTTGGTTTCATTTTGATTTTGCCATCTTCTTTTGACGATCCCTACTCCAGTGAAATGAAAGACATAAAATCAGCTGATGAAATGAGCCAACCATATAGTTCAGCCATGCGTAACTGACGTTTAAGTATACTCAATAAACACACTTTACAATGTTGCATTTGCAGTTTGAAACAATTTATTACGCAATTTTTTTTAAATTGGCAATTTATTATTACAATTTATTATATGAGAAATTGCGTAATAAATTGCCCAAACAGTATAAATTGCCAATTTGGTGTGTGTTTGAACCTAGTATAAGACGTTAATTCATTAAATTACTTTATACGCCTTTCATTAAATTACTTTATACCTGTTTTTACCACCATTTTGCATGTACATAATTTAAAACAAAGGTTGATGTGAACTACTGGGTACAAATGGTATGCACATAGGATTTAAGAAAAATATTATCGGTGGCAAATGTTTAACAAATAGAGGAAATATAAGAAATGTGTTATTGAGCAAATTTTAATGGCTTTTGTCTGGTTTTTGTTAATGAGTATCTAAAACGAATGGTACAAACTTACATATTTTTCAGTTAATAATTAAATCAAAAAGTAAACAACAATGTTGGAATAAATTTTAAAAAAGAAAAGAAGGAAAATAAGCACGTTGTTTTAATAAACAACCAACCGAACATACGCAAACATATCCGTACCACCTGAAAATGCAGATACGACCGAAATCGGTACATTAGTTCACTTTTGTTAAATACAAATACTCTGCGATTTCCAAAAACTTTTATCAAAAAAAAAAAAACAAAAAAAATTTAAACGAAGATAAAAATCAAATGCATTGTAATATCATGTATGTATATGTAAATTTGTTTTTATTTGATAAAAAAATATTTTTTAAATTAACTTATTTATTTGGAAAATAAAATTTAAGAAATTTAAAACTAATATAATAAACAAATAAATTTATAAACATGTCCAATGCAAGATGCGAAGTAAAATTGCATACAAACAATAAACAGAAAAACTCACGAAAATTCGAAAAAGTCAAATGAAACAAATATCAAAGCAGATAAGTTCAGTATGTCTTCCCAGCGTACTAAAAGTATGTTTATTAAAAAAAATTTGCGTTAAAATTGTGTTATAGGCTTGATACACAGCACACTTTTCCGAAGTAAACTCGCCTAAATTAGATACCATTTCCATGAGCATGATTGCTGAATAATTTTTTCTGGTATACTGCGTTTCATCAGAGTTGAATTTGGAAGTAAGTTATTTATCTTTAAGCTAACGAAATGCTCATTTTCTTTAGTAAGCTTGGACTGTTAGTTAAAAGGCAATAGTAGCCAGCATCCAGTTAGTTTTCTAGCTCCGTATCACGCTAAACTCTAACGAGCTTGAGAAGCAAAGGTCGTGATATTTTTGTACACACGAGTTGTGATAGGCAGATATCGCCGTTGTGTTTCAAAGCAGCCAACATCTAGCGACATATAAGTTAAAAAATAAAAACATTATTTTGCTCACAAATTGAACCAAACTTCCATCTGGCTCAAATCTTTGTTGGATAGACTGGGTTGGTCCCCATACAAAAAAAAAAGTTGCTACTGTCCGTCACTAAATTTGAAGATTATGTTAATTTTTTTGTAAACGCGTTCAACAAATTGAAAAACTAAAGGTGACAAGTCAGAAGTCAGAGTCTGACTTTTCACCTCGTATAACAGCTGTTATACTAAATTTCGCAAAAGAAGTCAGCCCTTGAAATAAGGGAAAAAAGCGAACCACGCCCACATTTTTACTTTTTAAATTTGCTGAACGCATAAATAAAATTTCGAAATGTAGAAGTTCGAACTTCGAACTTCGTAAGCCGATATCTATTTTTCGGAGGCTAAGTTCGAAAAACGGAGATAGTACTTTGTTTACTTAAGCCTCAATCTCTACAAAAAGGTGGGTTCTGTCTAATACCCAGAAAAAAAGTTGATTTTATCGCATAGCGTTATTATTATAAATACTAAACCGCAGGTTTGACTCACTTATTTACTTTGACTTCCCCTATTCATGATATTTGGCATATCTTTATTAACTTTTCCATGCAAACCCTGTAATTTTTCCTCCAAAAATATAATGAGTTTCAGGTCTAAATAACAGTTGCAATAAATATTGAAAGTGCTATAACTTCTTTGTTTATTATTTTAGTAATATGGTTTCAAAGTAACATTTTCTTGTATTTTTAGTTACTTTCGTTTGGTAAGGAAAAAACATACATTATGGGGGGTAAAATTTTGTTAGCTGACCTAATCATGTGAAAACGACTTCATAGCTTAAAGGGACATGAAAAGGAAATGTGAAGCTTCTCAAGACCAAAATAATGACATATAAATTTTAAAAATCGGACATCAAATAACCAAGTTACAACGAAAAAACGTTTTCGGCTGTATTACGAAGGATCAAAAAAAATTAAAATAAATTTTTCCGAAACCCTCTCAACATAATCTTCAAATTTAGGGGCGAACATTGGCAACTTTTTTTTTTGACCCAGTCTATTGTTGCATTAACATGCAAATTTATTTACCTGGCTCAGGATATTTACGACGGTATTATGGCTACTGTAAACAAACAAAATTCAACCGTTTTGTTGGTTTTAGTGTATTCACAATAGATTTTTGCAATTTTTTCATTGTGAATTCACACATGTGGCGAATGTTTGAAAAAAAAAAAGAAACATTTTTCACTTGTATAAATTCACAATAGCCATTTTGTTGGATTTGTGTATTCACAGTAGATTTTTGTAATTTGTTTTACATAACTTTAACAATTGCCGTTTTAACTAAAATCTGGTCACCCTGTGTTGATGAAAACGAAAATACATATAAAATGAAGTTATTTGAAGCATTTTAACTGATGAGAGCTAGTGAAAACGGGCCTAACTCTAAAGTTTACCCGTATTAAGTGGCGCTCTGTATCAATCTGTATAAATCTTGATTTTTGTAAATGCGTTTGAAGTATTGTTTAATATTAATTTTTTTTTTAATATTTTGTGGCAAATGCTTGTTTTTAAACATTAATTAAAAAATAGCTAAAGCAAATTCGTTATTATTTCGATTTGATTGCTGTTATATTAAGTTATGTTTTTTTAGTTCTTAAGAACATATAAATACAACGATAAATGCTCTTTATATAACAAAAAACTAATTTAATACAAATTTTTATTAATAAAATGCAGCAATACATAAATAAATAAAGGGAGTTCAGAATTTTGTGTATTTGGTGTTGGAAACGTTGCTAAATCAAATGAAGGCTAGGGATCGTGAACAACTTTCTTTCGTTTTAAATTTTTTCTTTGCATATTTTGTTTTATTTTGACAATTGTTTATTTGCTATTCAAAACTGAAAAAATAGACTATGGTTTTTGATTTTGCGTATATGCCATGACGTAGCAAATGCATAGCCGTATAATTTTTTGGATTTTGTGTAAAACTACTACACCAGCTTGCAAATACAATGATGCTATACCATTTGCACAAAACTCTGAACTCCCATATAGTGTTTTTCTATTGTATTATATATCGTCTATTCATAATTACACTGTGCGGCAACAATAAATTACCTGGGAAGTCACACCATTTTACTAATAGATGTCCAAGTCCTAATAAGTACTGCATACAAGATTTCGCCCGGACATACCTAAAATCGTGAGCTACGGTTTTTCGTGCCTTCGGACACTTGCGATCCTATAACTTTGTTGGCTATAACCCGATTTTCAGTTTGATTCCGAATCATATAAGAAGAGACGTAGACCTTTCCAATAGACCTTTTTAACAATGAACAGATTTCCTTCACGGGTTTCCTCAACTTTGGTTCTATCTGCATGCACTAATTTATAAAAAGACTATACCTTGCCTTTCTTCAAAACTGGAAATTTATCTTGAGGTCAACGAGTATGAGTGAGTTATTAAAACAAAATTTGAACTTTACAATAACTAAGGCAAGACGTAGCTGAATGCGTTTGTAACCATTTCAATTATCGTAGGAGTGCGGGTTCGACTCCCACTCCCGGGAGAAAAGGTTTTGAAGAGATTTACAAGGTATAATCGAAACAGCTGTCGCCTTGTCCGTCCTGATGTTAAGTTGTTTAAATTTTTCCCAAATTATTAAATAAATTATAAAATTAAAAATTGCGTGAAATAAATGTTGTCATACATTTAAAGCGATACGGGCAATCCCCGGTTAACTCATATAAGTAGGCAACATTTGGTTAATTCGTTGTAGTTCTATAAATAGAACAAAAACAACAACAAATACCAAGTTTCTCTGAAAAGCGCCTTACAAACATGCATAACTTTAACACATAACTACATACGAATTATGTGATGTGTGGAAGATAATATATGCGAAAGGCATGAAGTAGCTGAATGCGTTTATAACCATTTCAACTATCGTAGGAGTGCGGGTTCGACTCCCACTCCCGGGAGAAAAGGCTTTGAAGAGATTTACAAGGTATAACCGAAACAGCTGTCGCCTTGTCCGTCCTGATGTCACGTTGTTTAAATTTTTCCCAAATTATTAAATAAATTACAAAACTTGAAAAAAATTTTAAATTGTATCAAAACGACTAAGAAATGTTGCAGACTAATATGACTGTAACTTACGTAGATCTCCACTGATTTCGAACATTTTAACAATTTTTTTTTCTTAAAATGGTATACACACTTTTCAGGATATGTGTAAACATTTGTGTGTATTCATACAACAAGCCAGTTAATAAAAAAAATCGGGATATCACTATGGCCCGGGACCCAGATAATTTTAATCAAAAAATAGATCGATGCAATCACAAGCGAGGTCAAGCACTCACAGACCACCTTCGATCACACTTTAGTTGAACTCAAAGCCTTGATAGCCGTTTGACTAACCGAATAGTGTTAAATTCTCCAATCCTAGTAACACTGGATGGCATTTCATCTACCGCATCCCTAATCAGGACAACTTATATTTAGCTTTTGACACAAGAGCCACCCACCAATATTTCCATCCAAATTCGACCCATCCGTGAACAAGTTAATTGGTCCCCTGACCCGGATGAGTCCACTTCCACATTCCCCTCTCGGGGGAATAACTTGGGTGAAGGTTGCACAGGGAGCAGTAATCGACACATAATAGGATAAAGTCGAATTTGTAAGAAGGCTAGAGTGGCCGAAGCCATAGCCCACATTACGAAGCCGAAGTACCAACGATCGGGACGCGGCTGCCTTTCCCGCAGTTTCTATTAGACGTATTTTCAGCATGACCTAGGAGTAATAAAACAGTGAATTGCGTTGAAGTTTTTAGACCGTCCAAAACTACTTGTGCTGATGTAACTGGCGTTGAGTCGTATCGTAATAAAAAATAAATAAATAAATAAATGTAAGGCGCGATAACCTCCGAAGAGATCTAAGGCCGAGCTTCTCTTCCAATTTGCGTCGTGCTCCTCTTGATTTTCCCTACAAATTGGCCGACTCCGAACGGCATCTGCAAGGCAGATGAGTTTTCACTGAGAGCTTTTCATGGCAGAAATACACCCGGAGCGCTTGCCAAACACTGCCGAGGGGCGACCCCGCTTAGAAAAATTTTCTTCTAATTGAAAAACCTTATTTCTAAAATTTTGATGTTGCTTTGCCCGGGAGTTGAACCCGAGGCATACGGTGTGATAGGCGGAGCACGCTACCATCACACCACGGTGGCCGCCGTATCGTAATAGGCAACAAATATTTGAAGTTAAAATTTTTGGAGGTGACTTAAAGTATTTCTGATATTAATTTGCTTTTGTAAAGAGAATTAATGGAAGGAAAGGCGATTTAGTCGCCACTACTTCGCATGCGCTTTTCTCTGCGCTCCCTTTCAGCATGCATCAATTGCGTCATAACAAGGCAATCTTGTTCACAGCAGTCCAAAAATCCATTTGTCTACACATTCGGGGAACTAAATTCCTATGGGAGGCTCCCCTAGAAAAACTTTGTGTACAGCGAGTCTTTCACCGTGAAAATGAGGGTAGTGAAACAGTACATGTTCTGCGCTTTCGAATTCGGAGAGACAATGTGGATAGAAAGGATCCTCCTCTATCCCACGCTTATGTAGTATTCCTTGAAGCCGCCACTCAATATCTGTATGAGGTGGTAATTTAGTTCGCCCTTGTTTTTGCTTGTACCATTCCACTATATTCCGAACTAACATGAAGGTCCAGAGTCCTTTTCTCGATTCTTCCCACCGTTCTTGCCACTCAACTAATGTTCGTGACCTTGCTCTTTCCTTAGCATCTAAGATGGTTGGCTGATTCCAATGTCATACAGATGGTCCATTTCACCTGATAGTAGTACTGGTATTTTCCTGGATAAAACATGGATCGCGTCGTCGGAACCCGTCCAATAATTCGTATAGCAGTAATATGGTAGGCTGATAGTATGTCTTTTTGGTGGACCTTTAGGTCCGTGCCATACCGGTGCTGCATATAATATTATCGAGCTGGTTACGCCGATGTTGGGCATTATTCGCTGCAGGGCTCCAATAACTCTAGAAACTTTCTCCCCTACCGCCCTGAGCAGCTCCTTAAAAGTTAGTTTTGAGTAAATGTTTACGCCTAGAAATTTTAATAATTAGAAAGAATAATAAAAAAATTTAGCGTTGATTTTGTAAATTTCTCATCATTCTAGGATTGAGCGTTTAAAGAAAATCAACTAAGGCATTCTTCAAAGCGGTAGCCGAAATAGGACATGTAGCAATCGATATATGGTCTAATATGTCCAACTGCCCGACAAGCATAAGATTGCTCAAAGAATTTCTTAGTCTGTCAAACACCAATTCAGAGTTCTCTGCAGAGGGGATCGATAAGATTTGCAAGCTCTGCCTACCATGAGGTGCGGCTCCAAGATGTTTTGGATCAAACAGTTGCTATATAAAAGTGTAACCGTTTCTTAAACTCGTTCCCTGGTTGCCTGCTCTGTTGAGTACCTTTCCCTTTTACCGTCACGTAAAAGCCGCTTACAATGAGGAAAGAAAGCAGGCCTTGAAGGAGAACTTTCTTTTCTGATGAAGTCTACGGCAAAAGTGATAAGAATCGTACGCTGACTACACGTGTTTAGGTTATTTGCATATTTTCAAAGTATTGGTTGGGTGCTTGATGTTCTTGTGAAGGCAGCGTTAAATAGGGCACGCAATGGACGAGGATGATCATAAGAATAATCTGACCTTGCGATGTCTACCACAGAGATCCAAGGAGCGAAGCTTAAACCATAGCCACTTTATTCATGTTGTGGTGGAAAAGATACTCCGCCACAAAGTAATCTTTATAACGCCTGTTAAAAATCGTTTCACAGCGATCCGTTCGCGCAGTCGACGTGGATAAGAATATTGTCTCTCAAAAGTCAAGAAAAGCAGCTCGTAAAATAAAAAGCTGATGATTCAGCTATCACACCTGCTAACTAAAGCCGGATTCATTGGTGCCGTATGTCGTATCGCTTTATCCGTATCCCTAACGTAATCAGCTGTTTATCGTTACGACGGTAAACCAAAACCCAATTGGTTGGTACGATACGGAAAACTTTATATGACGGTCATTTTTTGGTATAAGACTTCGCCGAATGATCGCGGATGAGACGGTGTTCTTGTGAAAACGGCTCACTGCGTATTATGCGCCGAATTTCTCCATACCGCTAGCGGATATGACTCCTTGGGCCCCTGGATGGCAAGATGTCTGTAAGGTTTCTGAGCATTTGACAGAAACCGTTTGTTCGGCGTTTCTTTTCTCTCCTTTATGGGGAGGTAATCCCGCCTCACTATGTAAATGGTGTTCTGGCGACATACGAAAGATCCCCGTGGCAGTTCTTAGTTCCCTGTTTTAGCAGGCCTACAGCTTGCTCGGCGACCATATCGAAGACGGATAGCATACCAGCTCTAGCCAATTGCTTTATAGGTAGCTATGAGCGATTTTTTACCTTTGCGCCAAGTGCAGCCAGCGAGGTACTTAAGGATGTTATGTTATGGCTGCATGCTCGTAGGTCATTATCGAATGCCGCATTCAATATTTTTGGATGCCGAGTAGTCGGTAACGTAGTGAAATTGACGTGGATTTTCAATATTCCCCCCCCCCCCCCCCCCTGCACGCTACTTTGGGCTGACCAGAAAACTGAAAACGTCACCTCTTGACGAACTAAAACCTAGCCACAGACGATGCTCTGAAAGATATATGATCCTTGTCGTGAAGATATCGGGGTATATAAAAGGTAGCTTAATACTGGCATGTATGTGGTATACACAGCATATAACATTAGGGTGGTTACAAGGCATATGGTGAATTTTAATTTTTGCTCTATCTTTCGTGGCACCCTCCTAAAATATGTTAATAGATCGGAAAATGATTATTGTAAAGTTTCAGGCCAATCCGATAATGTTAAAAGGTGCTTCATTCAGGTCAAAGTTAGGAAAAACCGCGGTTTTTTCAGAAAAAATGCCGGGAACTTGACTCGTATACCATTGAATATTGTAATGTCAATAGACGTTTGCATGGAATTTAAAAATTAGGGATATCCACTATGACCTGATCTGAAAAATGCTAAATACTGCTAAAAATAACCGTCAAATCGTCAAATCGTCGTCGATCAAAATCAATACAAATAAAATTACCTATCGAATGGTGTACGAGTCAAGTTCCTGGCATAAATGGTTTCACTTTTACTGACGAAATACAAAAAAAAAAAATTTTTAAAAAATCGCTATTTTTCCTAACATTTACCTCATGAGGCATGTGTTAACATTATCGGATTGGTCTGAAACTTTGTATGTATCATTTTCTAATCTATTGGCATATTTTTTGTGGGGTGCCCCTGCGGAAAATCTAAAATTGATTTCTTGTGGCCACCCTAGTATAACATCCTTTCGACACCCTTATTTGAAAGCAGTGATTTCAGAAGACAGGTCGACGAAAACTGGCGTAATATGCTAGACAAGCTTCAAATTCACCTGAATAGTTAAGCACCATTTAATAAATTTATGATGATTAACACTAGTTCTGGCATAGTTTAGAACTAGTTGAGTTAAATCATGCTTAAATACATACGCACATGTTTATAAACTTGCTAATGTGTTTTGTGTTTGTATAAATAATCACACCAACTGTGGCATACTTTTAGGCCCTCAATTTTAATTACGCGGCCATGAAGTGTCATCGCTAACAAGCAACTTAAACGCTAATTAGACGCACAGCACATAAATGGAAAATACTCATATTTTTACTCACAAATATTATGCAAGTATTTGATCCTCGTGCCAAAAACCTACAAAATTACTCACGAAATGATTTTTTTCAGACTGTAAAAATGACATTCAACACGAAAATATACTCTCAAATAAATACGTCATCCATATGTTTGTAGATTGTACAAATGTACATACAGACAAGCATAAGTAGATTTGTTGATTGATTGTTAATAAATTGCATGTTGCTTGATGCTCATTAGCTTTGCTACGAATTCGATGAAATATGGATGGCGAAATGAAAAAAGAATATCGAATGTGAAAATAAATGAATGTCATTACAGTACATACATATTTATACACGTACATATGTACGTATATAAGGCAGTGGCATAGATAAGAGGGCATCAAGGGGATCAATCCCGGACGGACAAATCCTGAAGTTCAAAGTACAAGAGATTATTTTCGTGTAGAGGTGTTCAATCCTGTCCTAGATTTTTACATCATGGATCTTGTAGAAGGTTTACTTAACATGAAAATATACTAGACGGATTTTAGGCTCTGAAGCATGATTTGAATGAAATGGAAAAAGTAGCTGATAATTTCATCAAGACAGTCGAGTTTTATCAGGAATTTCTCGCTGCGGGGCCACCTGCTGTTTTTGCCGGATTAGAAGTGCGGAGCAGAAATTTGATTCGATATCAAACCTGAAAAATCTTTGGATGCGCTTGATCATTGTACAGAAGAAAATTTTCCCAATATCAACGTATTGCTGAAGATATTAGCTACTTTACCGGTATCGAAATCAACCGCGGAACGCACTTTCTCACATTTGAAACGGTTAAAGACGATTCTGAGAAACACGACAAAAGCAGTAAGTGATTATAATTGCTTTAAGATCTATGAATTTTATTCTAAATTTAAAAAGTTAATTTTTGCCTCATTTTTTATTGTAGAACCGCTTGAATGGACTGGCTGCTCTGGCTACTCATCATGGCATTGCAATCACAGCTGACGAAGTCATAGATAAGTTATCGAAAAAATACCGAAAACTTGATTTCCTTCTTTTATTATTGAAAGATTTTTTGCATATTGAGGGCGCCAAAGTAAAAATGCATTCCAATTTTTTGTTTGTTTTTATACAATACAACAAGTGATTCTCATGATTATAAAAAAGAACCAATAAAACTAACTTAAAAGTAAAAAAAAATTGTCAAATTAAATCCCGCTCCCATCACAAAAAGCTATCTACGCCACTGATGAAAGATAAGATGTGAGAGATATGTAAAACCAACCAAATGTTTGCAAATTGGCATAGAATTATGAGTTGTATTACAAATACAAAATATAAATAAATACATACATACTACAAAGATTATGTATGAAGCTTTAGATGCATTGATGCATGCTGTGTGTTGCACGCTGTTGAATTTTGTACATCAGCGGGTGGTACTCGAGTTACGTAGTGACACCGTTACACGTGGTGTTATATCTGCGGCCAATTTGCGTCCCCAGCATATTGGGTGCATCATGTATGCTCGCATATTTCGATGATGTGAATGAGGGGGTGCCAATTTCAATGCCAGTGGCAGAAATTTATGTAGCAAGAACAATAATGATAATACTGTAACGAATTTAGTGCAATTTCTCTTATTTGCAACCTTCTGCTAACGCTCGAATCACTAAACTGTTGAATAAATAACTCCAATTTTCAATAATGCAAAATGGCCCTTATGAAAGTACTTCACAATAACACTCCTATTGCTCGCCAGATAGCGTATTAAATCAACCTGATTGTCGTGCCTCTACTGTTGCTGCCTTTTAAACTGTCTGGTTTCCTCGTTGCATACTTCTAGGCTTTTCACTTCTAGAACTTACTACTTAGTTATCAGCTACAAAAGCACCAGCCACAACTACGTTTATAGCTTCTCATATGCGCGTATATACGTGAGTAATACTTGCACAAATTATTGCCTTCTTTTGTGAGCATCTCAGATAAGATATATGCACGTGTTTGTGCGTCTCTTCTCCGCTGCTCGTATGTACATATGTGTAGACATAATGATTGATTCGTTTATGTAGATACAAGTGACTGCCTGCTTTATTGTTGTTGTGGCTTCATTTACTTAGCATCAGACTAGTGATGTGAGTATAACTTAGTGTCACTAATCTTCGTCACACTGCCCACCACCTAAGTGTGATCGTCCCGATCAGACAAATCTGTCGATCTAACCGCTGCTAGCCTCTCCAAATGAACCACCCTTCTGTTTCGTTCTTTCCTAATTGTTTGTATGCGGTAGATGACATCAGTGATCCTCTTCACAACTCTGTACGGGCCTTCATAACTGCACCAAAATATGGATGGAACACCTTTCCGCCGGTGAGGGTTGTATAGCAGTACCAAATCTCCCTCCCGGAAACCTTCCGAATTATTTTTCTTGTCGTACCTGTGTTTCATCTTACTACTCATTACCCTTGGCCGTCCCCTCACACTCTGTTGTTTGGCCAATGAACTACTTCGTAGAGCTTGCGCTAGACGTATTGGCTTCGCATGATCAGTATCGTTCCCACGTTTCACAAGAGTAGTGCGCCCCGGCTTGAAACTACCCTCGCATTCTTTCTGCGAAATTCGTTCCTTCGTTTTTGTGCATCCATTTGGTTTTGTCAATGCCAGTGTTTCTCTCGCAGGTACTTTTGATTTCGCTTTATTCGGCCCATTCGATCCATTAACCTTTGCCTTTAACTTTCGTGGTCTTTGTCGAGTCTTCTCCACCAGTATTCGATTACTACTGAACCCTTTCTCCAAACTGAAGTTAAGTGGTATATCCTGGTTCTTATAACGCATAATCATTCTCTGCATGTCGATCCTGATGTCATGGTCAACTAAGAAGTCCACTCCCAATATGACTTCGTCAATAATCTCCGCTACAACGAATTTGTGTAGAACCATGACCTTTCCAATTAAGACTTCACAGATCACTTCTCCCAGGTCTTGGTTATACTCGCCAGTGACCGTACGCAACCTTGCTCCAGGAATGGCTTTACTCTCCTGTAGACCAAATCAGATCGAATCAAGGAATGAGATGCGCCCCTATCTACAGTCAGTACACGTTCTTTGCCACCCACATTCCCTCTGACGTTAAGACTGCTTGATTTCCTTTCAATTTGGGACACATATATCATAGGACATTCAATAGCTTGGGCAAGTTTTCGATCTTTACATCTGACTCGCTCTTGCTTATCTGCTCCAGCTTTGCGTTTACGGCCACCCAAGTTGGAACTACCAGGACCGGTGCTGCAAGGACGAGCAATATGACCTGGGTTACCGCACTTGAAACATTTGATTGCATCATTATTCTCGGTTGCGTTCCTTTTAAAGCTTCTAAAGTTCCGTCTACCCACTCTGGCCTTTCTACTTCCACACGGCGTGCTTTGAAAACTCGCTTACACAGAAGTGACGTTTTTTCCTGAATTAGTGCATGGGATACTGTTTCAACAAATGTTTACTTTGGGCTTGCGTATGTAGCTCGCTTTGTTTCGACGTCCCGTATACCATTTATAAAACTCTGAATCTTTACCATTTCAGTGTATTCCACGGGTGCGTCCGCATTTGCTAGATGGGCCAGTCTCTCGAAATCCGACGCAAACTCCTGCAAAGTCTCATTCGCTTTTTGATAGCGATTTTGCAACTCAATTTGATATATCTGCTTCCTGTGTTCGCTTCAGAATTGCCTCTCTAGAGCGCTCATCAATGCTTCGTAGCTGTTCCGCTGCCCCTCGGCAATAGTCTGTAAGATTTCAGCAGCAGATCCTTTCAATGCCACGAATAGTGCAGCAACTTTATCTTCAGCACACCAATTGTTCACTGCTGCGGTCTTACAATTCCGCGGAAAAATTCCTCCAATTATTTTCTCTTTGGGAGAAGAATAATTGGGGAATAGGAATTTCGAATTTTCGAAATCAGCTGTTTTGTCAATTGAAATTTCGTTGCGCATTTCTTATTTTGTTTAAAAAATTGAAAAGTTTAATTATTGTTGCGAATTTGTTTGAAATTAAGAAATAAGGTATAAAACATGCGCAGTGTTGCATTTCATGTGGTATTCACTCAAATGAGTAATGAATTGGTGCCATAGCAACATCAACAGAGGAGCATAAGAAGAAGAAGACGGCGAGATAACGCAAATACGCCGGAGTTGCCTGCTTTCATTCAGCAAAGCAATTTTATGGCGGCCAAGTCGAGTTGGGTTCTAATTTCTATTCTATTTAAGCAATTTCTGGACGGCTGCATCAAATATACCAAGAACTCTTCCGTTGCTTATGATATACTTTTCGACTCAAAATACAGAATATTGTGGTTGCTGTTGTTGTTGTATAACAGTGAGAATATTGTGGTAGAATGTGCATACATATTTTAGCACAAATTTGTACAAATAAGTGTTCTTTCTTAAAAGAACCAATTGCCTTTAAAGGCCGTAACACAATGACATTTTTCATATAGATGCGTTTAACACAAGCTTATGTATTCCAATAACATCGCCACAATCAACCAAGATGTTGCGTTTGTAAATATGAAGGAACTTCAGACGTGTCAATTGAAGTTTATTACGCCTTGCCCATTGACATACAAAATTTCGCGAAGCACTGTTCTAAACATTCTCCCTATACAAAAAAAATACTTGCTAACATATTTTGTGTAGTATTCGATTGTTATATTGCAGTTTTTAATTGTGAAAAATGTTAGAAAATTTATCAACCAATGGGAAAAATAATTTCACTTGCAAAGTGTGCCAAGACCCTTAGCCAAAGCAAATGTTAAATTCTTCTTCTTATGATTTGATTGGAACAAAATTGGGGAGATGGCTACTTTTCAATATCAGATTGCGCCAGTGTCGCTCATTCTACGGTTCTCCATAAAAATACGTGCAATCTACTCATAATGCATAAGCTTGTGTTAAACTCATCTATATGAAAAACTGCTTATGTGTCGGAGCTGTAACTATTTTGATGTGTTCCCTTTAATTTAACAAGTCAAAAAACTCCTATGAAATGGCAGAGAAATCTCCCTCTCCCTCACATTCATAATACCTACTTTTCTCCCATAACCGGTTTCCGCTTTTTCGAACATTGTTCAGAATAGGAGGAAAGGGAGAAGTGAAAAAACTCAGAAGAAATTTTTATTTAGAATACGAGGAATGGGGAAGGGAAAAACTCGCACCGAATTTTTGTTTAGAATTGGGCCTATTGTTAAAATGAATCGAATAAATAAAAATTTTAAAAAGTCATAAAAAGTTCTTTAAGCTCAGGCAATGTTGCGCTTAAAATTGTTGACAAGTAAATTTCAAAATTTATCAAAGCATGCAATAAGTATGAAAATAGCATTTTTCGCGTACTTTTTCGCCAAAAAGGCCACGCCAATCAGATAGGGACAAAATTCTTGCACCATGAAGCGGACGCATAGGCAGACAGACGCACGCACAGTGTTTCGTGTAGAACAAGCTAGCTGGACAAAATTATTTTATGAGATTTTCCGTTTCATATGCAGTCATTTATTACAACTACGTCATTTTTTTCAGCCATATGTTCTTTTTTTTATTTTTTTCCAAAATTTTACTTCATACGCATACATTTGCTTATTTCATATACAGTAACTCGTGTGAATAAGTGACATAGATCCAAAAAAATTTAAAGGACTTAAGAATATTACTTTATTGTACTTAAATTGAATGGACTACAAATCTCAATACTGTAAAAAATTCTAAAAATTCGGAAAAAAATTAAAACTTTTTATGAAAATTCGTCGAATTTTTCAAGCATTTTTTAAATATAATTTCGTTTTTGCTATAGATCGCGACACATTTTCTTATGGGAATTAGTTAAAATAAATTTGCGAAAGCGAAAATTGCAAGAATTGTGCAAAAAGGGTGTCTACTTATTTATGTGAGTGACTGTACATATGTACATACATATTTTGTATTTATTTGAGTATTTGTCGTGGCACTACAATTTTTACAAAATTATTTTATAGTACCAGTCAGGAATGTTAAAGTGAATTACAATAATAATAATAACAATGTAAATAATTAAATTAATTTTGTGAAAATTACTTATTACAAAAACTTAAAAGTAAAGTATCATACAAAGTCCAAAAAAATAGATTTAAATTAAATAAAACCTGATCCAACAAAAAGTTATAGAGTAGGTTATCTTTTATAATTATGTTATTATTCGCTATCATCACTTTTATTCGATGAGTCACTTGTGGAATAGTCATGAGCATCAGCAACACTACTGTGAAAGCTTGAAACAACTGGGGTATTTATTGACTCCTCAACATTATCGGGGGACAGTGGGTTTAAGACTTCTGAAGACAGACTTTTAAATTTTTTCTTAGGTATCTCTCTCAAACTGTTAACTAAAGGATCCGATGTTATAAGCAACATATTCGTAAGATCTCTATTCGTGGCTTCACGCAACTGCTTTTGTATGTTATCATCCCTGAATCCTCTCAAATCTTTGTTACGGGCTTCCTGTGCTTCCTCAGAAAGTTGACCAATAGGTAAAATTGCTGATTTTATAATATCAGTACTATGCACTAAGATTTTATGAACTGTAACTGGTATATTAAACCATGGATAGAGATCTATGTATAGTTTTTTAGTCTCGACCGCAAATTTTTATCTTTGGATATTTATATTGTACCCAGATGCTAATGCGCGAAGGAGAGTGTCGAATCTTTTGATGAGCGTAACATCCAGTCCCGTAATCTCAGCACCAGCCTCAGAATTTTCTAAAAACCTACGAGCAGTTTTGCCGTCATTAGTATTGCCGAAACCTGGTTTTGGTTTATCTGCTATCAATCAAAGTTTTGCAGTATTTATATTACATTCAGGTATTGGCGTAGATGCTACCAAATGGGGTTGTTTTGTGTAGCGTTCCTGTGTAGTTATACCTGCATTAGGATTGGTTTGTATGTACCTGTTTTTACTGGTGCGGTAGGTTGTGGCAGGTTGAAGTCAGTGATCTTCGCCTTTTTGCTTTTGGTGTGCCTTGTTGATCTTGCGCGTTTATTTTTGTGTGTTTTATGGCTACGTGTTTGTTCCCTGTACCTGGGAATTGGGTTTGCCGTTTGTAGATCAGCTTTAAAGGTTTAAATATCTCGTCGGAGCTGGTACGTACATACATCCTCTTTTATATGTAGAGATAACTAAATCTACAAAAAAAAAAAAATTTTAAATAGATGTGCAAAGAATTCGCAATGGCTTTTTCTTTCGACTATTAGAGAATACTTGCGACTATAACATATGTAAAATTTAGCCCGGATGTCCTCGAATGTATGTAACTTTTTTGTCCCTAAAGTTAAAAATATAGAGAAAAAATACCTTTTCTTCTTAATAACGGAATGTTAAATATATTGAAAATACTCTAATTGCGAAATAATTACTATTAAACAATTTTACTTACCTTCGAGCTTAGAATCCATCAAAAAAATTATATAAAAGTGTTCACTTAAAAGAAATATGAAGCTTAATATTCAAAAGGAATTTTGCAAATTAATGAATGCATTTTACAGCCACTCCTGCCTTCTTACTTCAATTACTCAATATATATGAGAAAAAATATCAAAAAAAAGCAAAAATCCCGTTATTTTGTTTGTTTTCTTTCATTTCTCTTTACACTTTTCTTGGAATAAGAACTCTGTTTTTGTCTAGCTAGCTTGTTCTACACGAAACACTGTGGCACGTGCTAATGAAATGAGTTTCGTATAAATAAACTAAAATAGTTCGCTTTCTGCAATATTTTGTAAACAATTTTATGAACGCAGCAAACAGATTTAAGTGCATATGTGCAAAAGAGCCAAGCAACCAGTCATTCGAGGCATGCTACAAAGTTACTGAGTGTTTCATATATGTATGTATGTATGATTGTGTATACATTTGCAGTAGACACAAGAAGAAAAATTGAATACATTTTTTTTCACATGCCAAAAGAAGTTGAAATTGTGATGACTAAAGAATAATTGCCAACAAAGAGCAATTAAATGCAGACACAGGCGGCCCCCAGACACATACGGCATACATATTTATGTATGTAGTCAAATATATTTACAATAAAATTGTGCAAGTAGCATAGTTCAATGATATAAGGTCCGAAATTTGTTCACCATGTCGTATACGCATTTTTTCCATGTTTGATTGGCTATTTTCAGATTACTTTTACGGCCGTTGATTTAGATTTTGTCCTTGGCGACATAGATGTATTAACACATACACATTTATATATATATATATATCTCCGATATTGCAATGTCATTTAAATATTTTTTATTGCGCTTGAAATGCCTAATGTGCTTAAATGAACCAGTCTTTCTTTTGTTCATATTTATCATTTAAGCTTGGATGGTTTCCGAACCGCTTTAATATCCAACAAAGAGTTTGCACATCAAAAGCATTCTCCGAAACGGCCCTCTTTGCAGCTAAAGTAATAGCAATACGCGATCAATTCATCCCATTTCTTTCGCCTTGTTATTCTCATATCGCTATCCCTTCAACTCCTTTTTCTTTCTCGATGTATCTTCCCATACTAATATACACCCGATCTCATCATCTTTTTTTCTAACTTCCGGTCTTATATATCTCTCCCAAAGTCACCTTCTTATCTTCTAATTTCTCCCGAATGTTCTTTCATTAATTATCTCTTCCTTAAATGCTCTCTTTTGTAGTTTTAACAGAAAAAACCATCCCCAAAGGCTAAGGAGAGTCATGCAGATGTCCTTTTCCGGACATCAATGCCGCCCAGACATCAAAAATCTGAGGGTGCGGGACTGGAAGGTGTGTTCAAAAAGTATCGCTAATTTTATGATTTTTCAAAATTATTTATTTATTCATGAACATCTATTTTGTCCCCATCAAAGTAATCCCCAGGAGATACTACACACTTGTGCCAACGGTTTTCCAATCTTCGAAACACTTCAAAAAATCATTTTTCTTTTACCTTGCTCAGTTCCTGCTTCAATTCCGTCCTTATCTCGTCAATCGTAGAGTAGCGTCGTCCTTTCATGTGCCCCTTCAGTTTAGGGAACAAGAAAAAGTCACAGGGGGCCACATCTGGGGAATACGGTGACTGCGCGGCATCATTAGTGTGTTGTTTTTAGCCAAAAGGTCGCGTCGAAATTGAGCAATTTTGGTACGAATTTCGCGGCGACCTGTCTCATGTCCAAATCATTGATAAAAATCGAGTGGCACGAGCCAATCGATATGTCTAGGTCCTCAGCAACTTATCTGACGGTGATTCGATGATTGACAAATACCATTTTCTTTACTTCATCAATTTTTTCGTCTGTTGTTGAAGTGCGGGCGTCCGGCACGCTCTTCGTCGTTCACATCTTCTCGGCCTTCTGAGAACATTTTGTACCACCGATAAACGTTGCTTCGGTCCAAGTTAGCTTCTCCGTATGCCACAGTCAACATTCGGAATGCATCCGCGCACTTAATTTCGTTTTTCGCATAAAATTTTATACAGGTTCTAAAACACGTGTAAGCAAAGCAGCTGTCAAGAATGAAGTGCACATTCAAAGTGGCCGAGCTTGTCGGCATAAGTAAGACACATGAGTGCCAACATAACGCCACAAAAAAATCGAAAATCGAATATACGCAACCCGCGAAAATTCAAAATTCTCGATACCTTTTGAACACACCTCGTATAACTATCCACAGTTAGAAACCTAGTGCGTGCTAGAGCTAGGCATTCACACAAGTAGTGCGCGACTGCTTCTTTGCTGCCTCCGTCGCCGCAGCTCCCGAAAATGCTGTTAAAAGGTATCCCCATTATCTCAGCATGCGCACCATTTGGCCAGTGTTAGTGATAAAGATTTATTTTTTTGACCTTTTTAGTAGGTCCTCAGTTCTCTTCCTATCGTAATACAGCCAGGATTGCTTGGTTACCTTACAGGTATCTGAAGAGTACCAGTTGCAGACAGCTAACTCCTTCAATGTGCTATAAGTGTTTCTTTTAATTGATGTAACTAAGTGGTACCCATATAAAAGTTATGTTAGCAAAGTTAGCTGCACCTTGAAGCGACGCCTTGCAGCTGATGACGGTCTAAGACGAAGTGATGGGGTAGTTAAGCTCCATGAGCACTGCTTGGCCATCTGAGTGAATGCACACCTCGCTTCCCCACCGAGTCCTCCGACAGGAGCATACATGTCCTATCTATCCACAGAACTTTGGGTAGACTGACAGATACCGACAGCTTAAGATGTTGACCCCTCGAGCTTTCGGATAGTTGCCTTTAATCTACCATGCCGACTGCACGATTATTCTAAACCACTAAGCCCGCTGGGGGCATTTAACTTCTTTATATATTTATTCCCACTTTTATACTCAGCTGAGCAGAGCTCACAGAGTATATTAATTTTCTTCGCATAGCCGTACCCTGTAACGGCATAAACTGGTCGAAATAGATATAGAATTCTATATATCAAAATGATCTGGGCGAAAAAAGGAATTGATTTAGCCATGTCCGTCCGTCCGTCTGTGCGTCTGTTCGTAAACACGATAACTTGAGTAAATTTTGAGGTATCTTAATGAAATTTGGTATGTAAGGCACTCATCTCAGATCGCTATTTAAAATGAACGAAAGCGGACTATAACAACGCCCACTTTTTCGACATCGAGAATTTCGAAAAACCGAAAAAGTGCGATAATTCATTACCAAAGACGGATAAATCGATGAAGCATTTGGTAGGTGGATTGACCTTATGACGCAGAATAGAAAACTAGTAAAATTTTTGACAATAGGCGTGGCATCGCCCACTTCTAAAAGAAGGCAATTTAAAAGTTTTGCAAGCTGTAATTTGGCAGCTGAGTATGTAATGGTTGGTTAGATGCGAATTTGCCTTTCTTACTTGTTTCTGCTTCGTTTTTATTTCTCTCTGTTTGTTTACAATAAAATACTGAACCTGAATTTCTTTTGTGACCTACTCCGTGGGTACATTGGCTGCGGATGCATTAGCTTTCAGGATATAAGTAGTCTGCATTTTTTCGCAGCCTCAGATACACCATAATTGTTGGAAACCGAAGTCCGATGAAGAGAGGGAGGAGGGGAAGAGAAAAGGATGGGAAGGGAGAGGGAGGGAGAGAGAGAGAAGGAGATAAAATATAGATGGAGATGAAGACGGAGATATACATAGATGAGAGACAAAGTGGGAGAGGGAAACGAAGATGAAGAGGCATAGGGAAAGATAAAAAGGGCGATGAGAAGAGAGATGGAAAGAGGAAAGGGAGAGGGATAGGCAGAGTGGAAGAGAGACAGTGAGGAAAGGCAGGAGGGAGAAGGAAAGTGAGAGGGAGAGAAAGATGGACAGATTGGTTCTAAGCCAAAGATTCATATGTATGTTATCGAACCAATTTATGAAAAAAGTTAGGCCATTTATTGACTACAGATTTTGAATCAAAACCTGTGAACTCTGCTGTCAACAGATGAAAGCAAGTTTAGTAGCATAAACTGCAACAGCATCTGCGCCAGCAACGTCAATGGCCAAATATAAAGCAGTGTAATAGCAATAAACATGTCACACATGCACATTCCTCGCCCACACACATACGCATGCATATGTAGGGGTAACATTTTTTTCAACATTCACTCGTAATTTTTATTCTACTACTATTGTTGCTACTATTGTTAGTTGCTGTTGTCACTTTAGTAACCAATCTCCGTTGTGTTTCAAGTCATTGGTTACACTTTGTTATTGATAATCGTCTGCAGAGCAATCACTTGGCTGCATTGTTAGATGGTATGAGACAATAAAGTTTGCTTGCTGCGACACTCACATCCATACATACACATGCATGCCTAAGTGCAATAATAATACAAAGCGCTGTTATGAGAGAGCCTCAGACTGACAGCAAAAACGTGCGCCGACTTTATCATAAAATTATTTGGTTGAAAGGCAAGGAGGATATGTCAGTGATACAACTTTATATGATGCCTCACAAAACATGTCGGTATAATGAACTCCAAAGCAGAGCTAGAGCAATAACAAACTCTAAACGATTACTTTTATATACTACCACGACTTGAGGCAGCAGACGGGAGTCGTAAGGTTGTTGGTTACGAAACCACAATCATGACAACAAGACTAACTTTCTGAGGCAGGGAAATGCCGATCAACGACTTTATTGAAGTCAAGGCAAACGAATACAGTTACACACACACTGATACAAACATGCATATGGCGTGGTAGGACAGACTGCATTGACATACTGCCACAGGATAAAGTTTTAGACTCGGACATCGGCTGGCAGCAAACTGGACCGGTTATGGTGTCGTTTGAGTATGCGAATGCGGAAGCACAACCTTAAAGTCAATGAACACTAAAAATGGGTGACTGTGTAGTCAGAGGGGTTTTTTTTTCTGGTCAGTTGAGGAGTTGGATACTGGCAGTGAACGGGTAAAAAGCCATCTGTTGGTTTGAAAGATTATTGTGGGAAATGTAAATAGTGTAATCCAGGTTTTCTGCGGATTAAAAAAACACTAAAAATTCGTGCGGCTGTAAACACCATCAAAATAATATTGCGTCTTTAAAAAAATATTTTTTAAATCGACAGTAAATTTTTATTTTTATATGAAATTGATCATCAAAAATATTCGCGGGCTTCGAACATTGTCTGGCCTTTCCAACACATAATTCAATTTGAAGAGCCGCAAATTTTATTAAGTTTAAGTAATAGCTTATTAGACTTTGCCGATTGACGTGGAGCAACACCAACAGCTCTGGAATTGGGAAGAACCACTTCGAGCCGTTTGATACCAAACGAGCCTTCAGACAAAGAGGCCGTCTCTTTAACCTGATGCTGGAGGAAATAATTGCAGTACAAAGTGCAAATGGCAGGAAAGAGTCATGAACCGTATGGACGGAGGTCGACGTGGCCCAAGAAGTATTCCAGATTGAATAATTTTCCGAAAGAATTATGATCCGTATCGGAGAAGGTTTGGTGGCGCCAGTAAAAATATTCATGCATAAATTCTACCAGTAAAGGAGGTTTTTTAGATATTATGACTGGAGTCGACTGCGTGGACTAGACTAGAACATAAGCTGCCATTTGACGGAGGAATCGAAGAAGGCTTAGACTGTAGATATTTCAATCTACACATACGGCTTATTAATGGAAAAGGGAACTCGCCTTTTGGCAATTGCAGTGCCTCTCAGGCGTAGCTCTATTCTGTAGGAAAAGCAGATAGATGGTTTCAAGGTTATACCGACACGTATCTTACTGCAACAGTTTTCGTTGAAAGCCAGACTGTTTTAACGGCAGCAGAATTATATTTTTTTGGAATGCAGCAAACAAAAAGAGCAACAAACGTAGGGTTAGGATGGTGGATAGCTTGCATGGCTGTGCGCACTTCATAAGGATTAAACGTAATTTTTTAATTGATGCATCCACAAGTGTTTGAAAGGGGCTCTACGACGTGGAGAATCCAACATGTGGAAATGGAGCAATTACGGGCATCCGAAGATATTAAATCACATGAAAAGGAGACCCTTCATCCGACACCGATTATATCACGGCGATTGTCGACTAGCAGGTGCAAAATATAAGATATCCCTGGAAGGAAGGCCAAGGCAGTGTTAGGAACATTTTCATCTACATAAACGGTTCGGAACGGAAAATAGGAGTGTGAGGCCTAGATGCATTCGAAGCATCTGGAATTCAATTTATCATACCGACTTCCTCACTATTGTGGTGTCTCCCAAGCGGTTGTCTACCATATAAAGAGGGTACAGACTCTATGCAGCATCGGTTAGGCCCCGAGTACAGCAATTTTGAAGGTATGAGCAAATTCATGATGAGTTTGCCAGTAAAGGTTCCGAATGTATATGTATAAATGGTCACCATCTTGCTGTGGCCCAACCGGTATGAATGTGTTGTCTCAATGTTCTTATTGCCATGTTTGGATAGGAAAATGACGACCTCCTTTCTCAGGCTAACCAAATCTGCATTCACTTTACCAGAACGGCGTCATCGCAGATCATCGTGCTATTGGACGAAAGGACAAAATTAACTCCTATTGGTATTTTGGGGGAAGCTCCCATGCGCACCCTCTTCACCTTGTCTAACCTAACCGAAGAGCTACGATGTGAGGGCATATACTTTTAATACCCAGATCCTTTTATGGAAAGGTAATGCAATGGAGGGGAGAAGCAAAGAAATTATCGGTCCTTGCAAAGCTTGCTGTGACAAAGAAAGTGCGAGGTGCATTATGGTGACTCAATAAAATATTTTACAAATAGTGGCGGAGATTTATTGCTATATACAATAACTTATGATCATGTCAGATAATTAGAAAAAATCTGTTGATATTTTTTCATCAAAATTATCAAATTTTGTTTTACGACTCTCTCCAAACTATTTCTTTAATCCTTTAAGATTTGCGTGAACTGGACAGGTTAAAAAACCGACTTTGATCGACATTGCACTCAGTTTCCAGTTGATTTTTAAATCTGGTAACCGTAAACCGTTATACAACAAAGTCTACTTTTTCAAAAGCCATATGATTTCATAATTACATTTGCGATGACTAAATTTGCCAATATTTTTATCAAAATTTTAAAAGCTTTAACTCTTCTAATTATCAATTAAAATGAATTTTTGTGGACATATATTTTAAATGATACTTTTTATTGCGAAAGTCGAAATCATAAAATAGTTTTTGTGTCAAAAATATCAAATTTATTTGCAATATTTTCGTATATATATATTTTTTTCATATGTAGGATGTGACACGCTAATGTACATAAGTATGTAGGTGTCTCACCTAAAAATCAAGCTACTCACACGCTATAGCCATCCGGTGATATGAAAATTAAATAATATTTTTCACACCTGATGCACATGTTTGCTTACAGGCACACGAGTCAAATGTTTATGTACTCGTATGAGTAGGCATTGAGTATTTTATGTTGAGCGGAAGTATGTTGCAGTAAGTTGTCAATTATGTCAATTTCAACGTTCATTTCCATTTCACAGCCGTTTGTACGTAAGTAAATTAGACTTTGTGAAAAAAAGTTTTATGAAATTTCACCACTGAGTCATTTAAGGGAAAAAGATGGCACAGCCAAAAATTTAGGTGAATAAGCTTAATACTTCATTAGTTTCATTTCAACCTGGTTCTTATATTTCATGAAACTCTTATCTTGCTAGTTAGATAGATAGATAGATAATTAATTGAGGATCGCACTGCGACCATTGGTCTATTGTGCCCTCAACTGCTTCACAGCACCTCATCCAAGCCGACTTCTCTGATGAACCCTAGCAGTTCACCTGGCTTGAAGGATTTGATGTGAGAGTGCTCTGGCCATGGTGAGCCCAAAAACTTAGCCCTACGTCTTGAGATTGCGTCACATTCCAGGAGTATATGTTCCGCCGTCTCCGCTGATCGATCACAAAATCGGCATGTGTTGTTCGATAGGATGCCCAGCTTCTGCATGTGGCTGTTCAGTCTGCAGTGCCCTGTAAGAATAGCTGTTAGGATCCTCAGGTTATCTTTCGACAGACCCATTAATGCTCTATATCGAGTTGTGTTGTAGCCCCCCAGCAGTAACTTAGATTGCCTCAAGCCTGGCATATTGCGCCAGTGTTCTTCCCTCTATCTTGCTAGTTACATATTAATTAATTAATATTCTAACCACTTTGGAATATATTTGTTTGTCGTATTTTGTTTTGTTGATTTTCCGCCAGGGTGGATAAATGATGTATATAGGAATGATTTTCCGTCATCCCTTGTCAAATTTGGTTTTGAGACAAACCGCAGAACGAAAATCGACACTGATGATGGCACAATGCCGAAACCGGTTTGCCTCAAAACCAAATTTGACAACGGATGACGGAAAATCGTTCCAATATACATACATCAAATTTGTTTGTATCTTCCGGAGCCTCAGCGAAGTCTTCGGAAGTAGTATGTCATATGTGGGAATATACAATGTAAGTGTAGGAGCTGGCACTACACTGTGGCGTAATGTGGGAGCAATGTTAAGTCAAGTCAAATCCAATCAAGTCAAGTCAGGACAAGTCAAGTTAAGTCAAGTTAAGTGAAGTCAAGTCATGCCAAATCAGGTCAAGTCATAGCAAGTCAAGCCAAATGAAGTCGAGCCAAGTCAACTTAAGTCACGTCAAGTCAAACCAATCAAGTAAAGTCAAGTCAATTCAATCCAGTCAAGTCAAGTCAACTTAAGTCAAGTCAAGTGAAGTATAATGAAGTCAAGTTAAATAAAGTCAAATCAAGACGGTTATTTATAGAAAAGTTATCCACATGTTAACAAAATGTTATCGATTTCATACCGGAGTGTTACTAATTTGTTATAGGCAACATGCATGTCGATTGATTATCCAAAAAGTTATGGATTTGTTATCAAATTATTTCGAATGGTTGTCGCACAGTTATCGACCTATTACCGAAAATTAATCGACTATTATCGAAAATGTATCGATAACCTATCTATTTATTGATTTACCATCGTCAAATTATAGATTTGTTGTTGGAGTGCTACCAATTTATTGTCGTGCGGTTATCGATTTCTTATCATTTTTTATCGATTTGGTATATTTAAAAGCAACCGAAAATATATCGATTATCTATGTGTTATTATTTTATTAACGAGTTTGTTATGAAACAAATAGCTATAAAACTTCAACATGACATATCGAAACCGATCCAGTCTAATGTTGACATATATATATATATATTTGCGCACAGCTGTGAACTTTCGTAAGGTAAACGTTGTAGTATCATATTTAAGTGCATCACATGCATGTCATATTTTTTAACTACATGAATGCATATGAATGTTAAGTACATACCTATGTATATAATTAAAGGGTTTTATTTTCACTGACCCTGCACTTAATTGGCCTCATTGACACATTCAATTAACTGAGAGTATTTATATTTTATCATAAAATTACTCATTTATGTTAATGGTATTGAAAATATTGAAGCCAGCTTTTGCAGTGAAATTTTATATATCTCTCTTACCTGTATGAGCTATGTAAGTTGACTGTATGTAAATATGACGAAAGCCTTATTGGCGGGTCGTGTAACCATTTCCATGCTATTAACTTTTTAAGGTAAAAAAAGGAAAAACTTTTATGCAAATACCAAAGACTAACAGCTTAACACTACAAAATGTTTAATTAAACTTTAAATCAATTTCTCTTCTCAAGTATTTAAATGATTTTAAATGAGTTTTATTTTGTATAAACTGTTTAACATAAAAACATAACATAGCTCATATATGTATGTTGTGTAAAAGCGACTTTTTATACACAGCGTGCTTTGCACAAAGAGTATATTAACTTTGATTGGATAACGGTTCGTTGTACAGGTATAAAGGAATCGAGGTAGATATAGACTTCCATATATCAAAATCATCAGTATCGAAAAAAATTTTATTGAGCCATGTCCGTCCGTCCGCTAACCCGATAACTAGAGTAAATATTGAGATATCTTCACCAAATTTGGTACACAAGCTTATCTGGACTCAGAATAGATTGATATTGAAAATGAGCGAACTCGGATGATAACCACGCCCACTTTTTATATATATAACATTTTGGAAAACACAAAAACCAAATTATTTAGTAAAAAAATACACCTAGAATGTTGAAATTTGACGTGTGGACTGATATTGAGACTCTTGATAAAAATTTGAAATTTTTTCTAAATGGGTGTGGCACCGCCCACTTGTGATAAAATCAGTTTTAAAAATATTATTAATCATAAATCAAAAATCGTTAAACCTATCGTAACAAAATTCGGCAGAGAGGTTGCCTTTACTATATGGAATGCTTTGAAGAAGAATTAACGAAATCGGTTAAGGACCACGCCCACTTTTGTAAACAAGATTTTTAACAGGGTCGTGGACGAATAAAGTAAGTTATACCTTTGCAAAAGAGAGCTTTATATCAACGGTATTTCATTCCCAGGTGGACTTATAACAATAAATAGGAAAAACTTAAAATTTAAAAAAATGGGCGTGTCACCGCCCTTTTTATGACTAAGCAATTTTCTATGTTTCGGGAGCCATAACTCGAAGAAAAATTAACGGATCGTACTAAAATTGGGTACACAAATTTTCCTTATAGCAGAAAATATTTCTAGTGAAAATGGACGGGATCGGTTAAAGACCACGGCAACTTAGACATAAAACAAATTTAAAAGGGTCGTAGACTAGAATAATAAGCTATATCTTGGCAAAAATCAATGTTTTGAATCAATGATTTTCACTTATCAAGTTTTATTGTAAGAGGAGTTGGGGAGGCATTTTTTTTAAACGGGCGGTGTCACGTGTTATATAGAAGAGTAATTTATCAGAAATAAGATGCACAATTAAATTTCACGCTGAGTATATAATATTCGGTTACACCCGAATTTGGACACCTTTACTTGTTATGAGTAGCTTTTCTGATATAAGAATTCTTTTTGTATCATTAAATTGGCATTCCCACTCATTCCCATTGGCAGTCTACTCTCATTTTGCAAGAATAATTTCAACAATATTCATTTTGCATGTCTGTCAACATTTTTTGATGAATAAGGGCACGTTAATAACGCCGTCGAACACTAATTGAACATTTTCATATTTAATTAAATAGAAAATGTAAATTAAAATTTTTGCACTTTTCAAAATGAATTTCATAAATTCTGAGTGTTCATAATTGGAATAATAGATATTTTTAGTAAATAATTTGAATGGGCATGACGTTCTGTAAGTACAATTTGGGTTGCATTAAAGAAACGATAATACATGAAGGTTGAATACGCATTCGAAAGGTTTTGTAGATAATATAATATTAGCGTATGTTGACTTCCGACTCGATAAAGAATGTAGTAAAAACTTATACATTTGTGCCAAGTTTATGGAAAATTTGTATGGATACTAAATAAGTTTGAATACAAATTTCAATTCCAAACAATGAAGAAAACTGTTTGCAAAATATTCAAATTGTAACAAATGCTTAATTTGATCAAAATGCTTCAGAAAATAATAAATATAGTTTAGAAAATTAAAAAATACATTTTTAAATAATATCGATCTAGAAAGTTAAAAATAATTTTCAAAATAAGTATAAAACATCAATGAACGCAAAATACTAGTATCATTCTGAGAAAAAACTTGAGGCGCTCGATATACGAAAAAAAAGGCACGTTTTTTCTATTTCTTTATTGATCATCTCGATTTTTTCTGCCGAAGTGGTGAGCCCACCCTAGTTTACATATGAGAGACGCATACTTGTACCCGTATATATTGCTAAGATTTTTTATTTGATATGATGCCAAGAAATTTGTTAAGTAAGTCATTAAAAAATGTTGTCTAATTACTGCAAAGAAATTCTATCAGTAAAGTTTACTTACACTTGAATTGACGGATTGTCTTAACAGGCTTCTAATATTTGAGCAGAGCTCACAGAGTATATTAACTTTGATTGGATAACGGTTGGTTGTACAGGTATAAAGGAGTCGAGATAGATATAGACTTCCATATATCAAAATCATCAGTTTCGAAAAAAAATTCGATTGAGCCATGTCCGTCCGTCTGTCCGTTAACACGATAACTTGAGTAAATTTTGAGGTATCTTGATAAAATTTGGTATGCAGGTTCCTGGGTACGCGTCTCAGATCGCTATATAAAATTAACGAAATCGGACTACAACCACGCCCACTTTTTCGATATTGAAAATTTCGAAAAATCGAAAAAGTGTGATAATTTATTACCAAAGACGGATAAAGCGATGAAACTTGGTAGGTGAGTTCACCTTTTGACGTAAAATAGAAACTTAGTAAAATTTTGGACAATGGGCATGGCACCGCCCACTTTTAAAAGAAGGTAATTTAAAAGTTGTGCAAGCTTTAATTTGGCATTCGTTGATGATATTATGATGAAATTTAGCAGGAACGTTACTCCTATTACTATATATGAGCTAAATAAAAATTAGTAAAATCGGATGACGAACATACCCACTTTTTAAAAAAAAATTTTTTAAAAGTCAAATTTTAACAAAAAATTTAATATCTTTACAGTATATAAGTAAATTATGTCAACATTCAACTCCAGTAATGATATGGTGCAACAAAATACAAAAATAAAAGAAAATTTCAAAATGGGCGTGGCTCCGCCCTTTTTCATTCAATTTGTCCAGAATACTTTTATTGCCATAAGTCGAACAAAAATATACCAATCCTCGTGAAATTTAGTAGGGGCATAGATTCTATGAGGATAACTGTTTTCTGTGAAAATGGGCGAAATCGGTTGAAGCCACGCCCAGTTTTTATACACAGTCGATCGTCTGTTCCTCCGTTCGGCCGTTAACAGGATAACTTTAGCAAAAATCGATATATCTTTACTAAACTTAGTTCACATACTTATCTGAACTCAGTTTATCTTGGTATAAGAAATGGCCGAAATCCGACTATGATCACGCCCACTTTTTCGATATCGAAAATTACGAAAAATGAAAAAAATTCCATAATTCTATACCAAATCCAGGGCTAACACACGCAAACTGATAACAGTCTGCACCGGTCCTTTGGCAGTAGGTACGCATGCGGAAATGAGGGGCATTCCGTATAACGAATACTGCAGAAGCTGCAAAGATCCAAATGCCAGGGAGACAGTAGAACACTTTATGTGCAAATGCCCGGCTCCAGCTAGAGCCCGGCTAAGGTTCCTTGGAAACCCCACGAGGGTTATCTGTGATAGCAATCCCGAATATTCTTAATTTTATCAACAACTCTGGCTGGTTGTAATACATTGACCGTAAAAATCCGTAGGTTTCTAGACGAGTTACATGGCACCAAACGGCTTTAAATAGCTACTTGGACGACCAGGGTCGCAGCCATTTCACCTACCTACCTACTATACAAAATATGAAAAAAGGGATGAAACATGGTAATGGGATTGGTTTATTGACGCAAAATTTAACTTTAGAGAAAACTTTGTAAAATGGGTGTGACACCTATCGTATTTAGTAGAAGAAAATGAAAAAGTTATGCAGGGCGAAATCAAAAGCCCTTGGAATCTTGGCAGGAATACTGTTCATGGTATTACATATATAAATAACTAGCAGAACCGGCAGACGTTGTTCTGCCCTAAATTTGGTCTATCTGCATACATTTTAATAAGCGCTTTCCGTCTAACTCTGCCCTCCCCCCTCTACACTTTTTCCTAATCCTTTTATTTACTCCTCCCTCCGTCTTTTTCGCTTCATCTATCTCCATCTTCGTCTCATTCTAGCTCTTTATCAGTCTGCTTCTCTCCTTTCTCTTCTCTCAAGTTCTTCTTATTCTTCTTCATCCCTTATTTTCAGTCCCAGAGGGTGGTATGTATTTTGTTCCAATCCCCTTCCGAGTCTCAGTCCCAGTCCCACTCCGAGTCTCAGTCCCAGTCCTAGTCCTAATCCCAGTCACAGTCCGTCTCTGATCTACTTCCCGAAAAAAAACTATCGTAAATACTAATATAGGCAAATTTATATACCAAACTAAAAATTTCATGGCAATCTTTCTATCCGTTCTCGAGTTATGGAGTGACAATCAAAGTTTACACTTCTTTTTATATATATAGATAGGGGAAGCAAATTATGCATTCTGAAGTAAACACTACAGGCATAGTGCGAAAAACAATAGTTAGTGTACATTTGTTAGGACCTCTATTCTATAAAAATTATGCTATATTTTAATTAAGACAAAATGCTACTAATTTACAAAACTCAACTATTTCGCATTACGAATATTATATTTTAGAATAAACCGGTTTTTGGTTCACTTCCCAGAAGAAAAATTATTGTTTAGAATAGGTCGGTCCCGGATCCAGTTCCCGGAGGAAAAATTATTGTTATTTTAATCCAGGCATAACGCTACTTACATATCAAATTTCAAGCAAATCGAGCCATATATAGGATAGTTTAGAATAAATCGGTCCCTGGTCCACCTCCCGGAAGAAAAATTATCCGACATTTTATTCTATATATAACGCTACCCACATACCAAATTTCAGACAAATCGAGCCATATATATGATAGTTTAGAATAAATCGGTCCCTGGTCCACTTCCCAGAAAAAAAACTTTTCACAAACACTCTCCGGGTTCCTACTAAGTTATCCTAAAAAGTTCATGGCAATCTTTCTATCCGTTCTCGAGTTATGGAGTGACAATCAAAAGGTACACTTCTTTTTATATATATAGAAGATTTAGCGGTACCCGACAGATGATGGGCTGGGTCATCTTGGTCCACATTTTGGTCGATATCCCGAAAACGCCTTCACAAATACAACTACCACCACTCCCTTTTAAAACCCTCATTAATACCTTTAATTTGATACTCATATCGTACAAACACATTATAGAGTCACCCCTGGTCCACCTTTATGGCGATATTTTGAAAAGGCGTCCACCTAGAGAACTAAGCCCACTCCCTTTTAAAATTCTCATTAATACCTTTCATTGGGTACCCATGTCATACAAGCACATTCCTGGGTTACCCTAGGTTAATTTTCCTACATGGTGATTTTCCCTTATTTTGTCTCCAAAGCTCTCAACTGAGTATGTAATGTTCGGTTACACCCGAACTTAGCCTTCCCTACTTGTTTTTGAATCTTTTTGGAATGTATTTCATACGATTCGGTACTCGTAAAGAAGTCAGTACTGCTTTGGGTGCAGTTACGATATCTGTGGGATAAACTCGTGTATGATTCCATATCATTTTAGGTTATAGGACTTTTTGCGAGATCATGGCGGTAATATTTTAGAATTGTTTCGATGCTATTTCGGGACTAACTATATGAGAGTGCCTTAATTATTTTCGATTTTATATCACGATTTACCTCCGAGGAGATTTGGGCGGAGCTTCTCTTCCGATTTGCTTCGTTTTAATTTTCACCAAAATATGCCGTGTTCGAATGGTATATGCCAGGCGAATGACTTTTTTACTGAGACGCTTTTCATGGCAGACATACACTCGGATTATTTGCTAAATATATGTCGAGGGCGACCCCGATTGGAAAAATATTAGCTGGCGGTAGTAAATAATAAAAACAACATAAAGTAGAAAACGAGTTATAAATAGGAACTCGCAAAGTGCTTTAATGGCTTGATGCGTTAAAAGTCAGGCCTTCAATGCGTGGATCGCTGATAATAAACCCTCATGGGTTTTGAAAAAGTCAGCTATACGATTTATGAATTTAGTTTTCTATGTATAATAATTTAATATAAAATAAATTTTAAAATATATATTTTACAAAAACAAAAATACAAGGACGAGTTAATGACAACAAATTAACATGATAATTAATTCAAAACACTTTTTTCTAAATCTTTGATGTTTCTTTGTCCGGGAGTTGAACCCAGTTAAGCGAAGCACGCTACCACTACACCACCGCGGCCGCCTATATTTTTGTACATGTGATTTTTGTACTACTTCGTGTCTATTTCCTTAGACCTATTTTGTACAAATGTTTGCGTGGAGCTTGTAGGCTGCTGCCTGTTAAAATATTTTGAAAAACGGCAATTTTTTAAACTGTTTTATTTAGGTTGACTCTGTGTAGCGAACAGAATTTTGTAATTGAAATTTAAGTAGCTTCCCGATAAGCTACAAGCTTGAAACTTGGAATCTAGTTGAGAACCCGATGACAATGCAATAATAAGAAAAAAAAACTTCTACCTACTTGCGGCAAGGATCGAGATATTAAAAATGCTCGTATTTGTGGTCCGATTTTGCTCATATTTGGAACAAATATTACATACAGTCCGGTAGAAGTGACATCAAAATACTTTGGAGTTCGAGGAGGGACCAGCATACGTAGCGCTGAGTCGGATAAAATCTTTGGAATGATTACGTATTGAGGACTTAGATTGTAACAATTTGTCAAGAAAGTCCTTGTAATAACAAGCCACTAAATGAACTAAATGGAATAAGAAATAATAGGCATTTAAATAAAGATTAAAAACTTGAAAATAAAATAATTAAAAACAAGTAATGACGGGACTGTCTTCGGCTGTGCCGAAGACTTCATACCTTTCATGAATGGGGCTGAACAATAATCTTATCCCGTTCGTAATCTCCAAATAATCGGATGTATAAAATAAGAAATATATAGTGAACATATGTTCATACCTAAACGATTTTTAGATAAATATAAAATAAAAAATGGCAAAAACCCCCTTTTCTGAAGGATCTGTTGTATGGGATATATTTATATATAGCTCCGATCAAAATGATTTTTACAGTAAATCTTCTATGATATATTAGAATAAATATCACCAAGTTTAACGTTTTTATATTGGAAATTAAGGGAGAAATGGCTAAAAATCTTTCTATCTGAACGATCGGTTGTATCGGATATATATTATATATAGCTGCGATCAAAGTGATTTTTTCTGGATAGCTTCTCTGATATATTAAAATATATATCACCCAGTTTCACGTTTATACTTTCTAAATTGCGGCAGGAATGACCAAAATCGTTTTATCTGAACGATCGGTTGTATGGGATACCGGATCCGACAAATGTCTAATATAATACAAAAATACATCCTTGTGCCAAATATAATTGAGATATCTCAAAATTTGAGGGACTTGTTTGCATTCAAGCAGACAGACGGACGGACAGACGGGCGGACAGACGGACGGATGGACAGGCGGACATGACTATATCAACTCAGTTCGTCGCTCTGATCAATTCGGTATACTTAATGGTGAGTCTATCTTCTATATTTCTCAACGTTACAAACATCGGACCAAAGTAAAGGTGTCTAAGTTCGGGCGTAACCGAACATTATATACTCAGCGTGAGCTTCAACTGTACATTTTATTTCAGATAAATTACTTTTCTACATAACACGTGGCACAGCCCGTTAAAAAAATGTCTCCCCATTTCCTCTTACAATAAAACTTGATAAGTGAAATATCATTGATTCAAAACAATTTTTCTTCGAGTTATGGCTCCCGAACATAGAAAATTGCTCAGTCATAAAAGGGGCGGGGCCACACCCATTTTCAAAAATTGTATTGTTTTTAATGTTATAACTCAATTTAGAAAGTAAAATTGTATTGATACAAAGCTCTTTTTTGCTAAGATTTAGCTTATTTTATTCGTCCACGACCCTCTTAAAAATCTTTTATATAAAGGTGAGCGCGGCCTCTACCGATTTCGTTAATTTTTCTTCAAAACATTTCTTATACTGTCGAAGTTTGTTACTATACGTTTAACGATTTTTGATTTATGATTAATAATATTTGTAAAATTGATTTTATCAAAAGTGAGCGTTGCCACGCCCATTTTAAAAATTTTTTTAAATTTTTATCAAGAGTCTCAATATCAGTCCAAACGTCAAATTTCAACTTTCTAGGTGTATTATTTACTAAATAATCAGGTTTTTTGTGTTTTCCAAACTGTTATATATATAAAAAGTGGGCGTGGTTATCATCCGATTTCGCTCATTTTCAATACCAATCTATTCTGGGTCGAGATAAGCTCGTGTACCAATTTTGGTATATTCACTCAAGTTATCATGTTAACTGACAGACGGACGGTCATGGCTCAATCAAATTTTTTTTCGATACTGATGATTTTGATATATGGAAGTCTATATCTATCTCGATCCCTTTATACCTGTACAACCAACCGTTATCCAATCAAAGTTAATATACTCTGTGTGCAAAGCACGCTGAGTATAAAAAAAAAATGTTTAAGTTAAAAGGTTTAATTGAATACAATACTTACATTAAACAATAATAATACGAAAAGCTAGAAAATAATTAGGTGGGTCCTAGGTACTAGTCATCACACTCCTCATCAATCTAGGGCAAAGCCGGCCAAAAGTTGCACATTGTGCAATTTGAGTTCGTATTTTCACACCGACACTAACGATGTGCGATCACGATCGTTTACTTTCGCTTGTCACTCACTAAAATCAACAGTGAATGCAAAAGGAAAAGTCCATGCTACTTTTTGGGCACATAATAAAAACATAATATGGCGGCCACCGTGGTGTGATGGTAGCGTGCTCCGCCTATCACACCGTATGCCCTGGGTTCAACTCCCGGGCAAAGCAAACATCAAAATTTTAGAAATAAGATTTTTCAATTAGAAGAAAATTTTTCTAAGCGGGGTCGCCCCTCGGCAGTGTCTGGCAAGCGCTCCGATTGTATTTCTGCCATGAAAAGCTCTCAGTGAAAACTCATCTGCCTTGCAGATGCCGTTCGGAGTCGGCATAAAAACATGTAGGTCCCGTCCGGCCAATTTGTAGGGAAAAATCAAGAGGAGCACGACGCAAATTGGAAGAGAAGCTCGGCCTTAGATCTCTTCGGAGGTTATCGCGCCTTACATTTATTTTTTTTTATTTTTAATAAAAACAATATGCTGCAATGTTAAAGTGGCTTCTAATACGTTTTAGTTAGTATTATCAAGTTCCTTCGAACATACATATTAATATTGACAATTTAAATATTAATTATTAATAATTAAAAATAATTAATTAATTATTAATAAATATTGACAATTTAATATAAATATATTTTTATATGTTCTACTTATAAATTTTCATAAATTTTTTTTATTGAATAACTTTATGTTTTGAAAATATATATTTCTGTCTTCACATTTACTTTGTTTTATAGTTCTTTCTTAATGAAAAAGTGAATTTTTTTAAGTAAATTTTGCATTGAATAAACACGATACCTTCTTTTATAAAAAAGTTTCATCTGACTAGCTCGAACTCCGCGTTCTTAGTTATACGAATATAAGTAAGTATAGTCAGGATTAGCTTGAAATCAAATAACTAAAGTCCTTTTTAATTTCAAACTTCACAGTCTACATTTTCTGTGGGGAGTTGTCACTCAATTTTTACACACACTTATGCAATTGTTTTAGTATTTGTGTGGCCGGCTCTGATCTAGGGTGTTGATCAGACAATTAAATAAAAGCGTTGGGCGCGTGAAATTTCTAAAAAAACGTGAGGTGTAGCATAACCTGATTAAGGTTCAGTTCGTCTTACTTATGGCAATCAACTGAAATTTGACGCGTTAAACGCTTTTATTTACTTGTCTGGTCAACGTCCTAGATTGATGAGTAGTGTGATGACTAGTACCTAGGGCCTACCTAATTATTTTCTAGCTTTTAGTATTATTATTACTTAATTTAAGTATTGTTTTCAATAAACCCGTTTAACTTGAAATTTTTTTAAAATTATTTTTTATGAATCTCATTAGGCAGCTCATAGAACACCGCACTGTCAAACCACTTAATTTTTTTATTTAATTATTATTATTTTTTTTTTATCCTATAAAGGTGCTATAGAGTTTCTCCTCTGCCGATGCTGAAGCGTAATATTTTTGCTTCACACAATACCCTTTTTACATACAGGGTTTAGTTATCTCTTATCGATTGTGTCATCAACCAAATGATCCATAACACCGAAAGAGCGGCAAATGAATACATCGACGCCTGCAAATATGCTACAGCTGCCACAAATAACTATTTATTGAAAAGCTAAATATTTAACATTAGATGGCTGGTATTTTAATATAGCTACTATATACATAGCTATGCTATCAGCTGCTTGCTGTTAGAGTTATCGCTGCCGATGGCTACTTGTTTCATATTTTTACTATGCGCATAAAACAGTTGGAAGTCATCGTCATCAACATCACCATCATCGTCGTCATCGTATTAAATTATTACACGTTATTTTTCAATACAGGCGAGACAGGCATGTCCTTGCATATACATATGTGTAAATGTGTATGGAAGCGGACACCAACCATATGTTCTCTTTATTGGTTTGCACCGAAGCTAAAAATATTGTTCTTTGTTGGCATGCTAAGGCGGTCTGACATTGGCATGCAACACTGAACTATTCCTTATCCTGTTGCCAGAGCGTAATGGTATTTGAAGGAAAATGCAATATTCTAGTAAAGTGTAAAAAGCAATAACAACAACTATGCAAAGTAGTATAATATAAGGATGTGTGGGTGGAATAAATACGTAAAATATTGCTTATAAAGCACATGTGTTTATTAGGGTGAGCCTAGCTATAGCAGGAATAGCTTCTTCGAGTATGAGACCATAACAATTTCAGGACCGTCCTAATATCATATCCGTATGATTTTCATTAGTTTTTGAGATCATTTCGGAGCTATTTTCGAAGCAGTTCGGGGTTATTTTGTAGTAAAATTTTAAAATATTAAAGATGTAAGCGTAATATTTTACGAATCACATCGGGTTTGTTTTCGATAATGTTAGAACTACTTCGGGATCGTTTCAGGATCATATCGAGACAATCTGACAAATATAGCACTTTTATTTTCGGGACTATATCGGGACTTTTTCTAGGTAATTGATTTTGGGAAAATTACGAAATTCTTTCGTCACAGTGTCATGCTCATGTTTAGAATTTTTTCGGAAATTTGTTTGGGATCATGGGATAATTTCGGAGCTGTCTCGCAATTGTATAACGGTTCATTCCGGGACTAATTCTTAATTTTATCGAAAAAGTTTGGGTAGTATACTGTGCCTTTTTTGGGACAGTTTACGGTAGTTTCGTGACTATTTTGTGTACGCTGTAAAAGTGATCATTTCAGGATTTTTTCAAGGATAATATTGAATATTGTTCCGAGTTAAGTTTCGCAAAGGCATATCGTGGCTGTTCGGCGTCCGTTTTGGGATTGTGTTCGGGATCATTTCGGAACTGTCTTGAAGTTGTTTGAAATGAGATTCCGGAACAAATTTTATATTATAACGGTATTATTTCGCGACTGCTGTGGAACAATTTCGGGACTTACCGTTTAGGAATGTTTTCGCCACAGTGTCGGAATGGTTCTATGAATAATTTTGGAACTAATTAAGGATTGTTTAATGATCATTACGAGACAAACTATGGATGATATCGGTAGTACTGTGGGTATTTTCAGAACTTTTGATAATCATTCCGTGACTATTTTGGAACTATTCCGTAAAATTTCGGAGAACGATTTATATTGTTTCGGGTTCGCTTAGGATATTCATGTGACCACTTCATAAAGGAATTTCAATAAGAATTAGTTTAAAGGGAATTTTGCGACTGTTGCGCTATTTTGGGACTACTTTGGTTAAATTTGCTGACAATGTTCGATGTTGTTTCGGCATCGCTTCGGGACAGTGGCGAAACCAATTCATCAAGAAATTTCATCAAAGATTGGTGTAAAGGGCATTTCGAGAGTGTTGCTCTACCGTTTCGGAATTGTATTCAGAATCACATCGGAATTTATTAAAATTGTTTGACGTCCAATTTCGAAACTAGTTCTGGACTACAACGGGATTATTTCGGGAGTACTGCGGAACAATTCTGTGACTTTTTAAGAGACCATTTCTTGTCGTATTAGGGATGATTGTTTTGAAGAACGTTTTTGGAACTTATTCTAAAAAATTTTGAAAATTATTTGATATTGTTTCGAGTATTGCTTCGGGCTCGTTTCGGGACAATGACGGTATGATTTCATAAAAAAAAAACTTGATCCTAGTACTTACACATACAAACGCACATATAATTTAGCATTTTTCAAAACATATAAAAATAAATACACAAAATTTATTTGTTGTTTTGTCCTCAAGTTAAGCTGCTTGGCATTGGCTTTATTCTTTCGTAGCGCTGCTGTTTTATATTCATATCTTATTTTACAATTACTGTCTGCCTTAGCGGCTTCTTGACTTAGTCACCAGCATTGAGTTGTTCCTTAGTTATATATTTGTAGGATGGTATTTGGCGCTTTGTTGCACAGTTTTTTATCTCAATTTTTTCTTCAAGTTTTGCACAGTGTTGGGTTGTTGGCCATTCTCATTTTCATGGTAATCGATGCGTTGTGAAACCATAGAAATGTTTATCGTTTAATTTAAGACTTAAACAACGTAAGACAATGAATAGTTTAGCATGTGCTCTGACCAGAGTCATAAAAGACGGAAAAGGGGGGGGGGGCAGCTTTTTGATTAAAAAAAAATTTGATTTTGAATATAAGTAGACAAGTTCGGCGGGTGCTGGTCCGATACCAAATTTGTATTCTATAGCTCTATTCAATAATCTATCAATATTTATTCAGAGAAAAGAATAGATAAAAGTACTCTATACATACTCCTGCTATGCAAATTCAAAAAGAAATGGCGCCCGAGCATATTCCAAGCTCCACAAAGGACTATGTGGTAGTAACCATAAGCACCAACACCGTAGAATCGATCCTATAAATGCTTCGAAGTTTTTTTGTCCGCAATGGAAAATAATGAACACGAACACATAAAATACTAAAAATACTGCGTTTTATAATGAATTCACCTAATTACTTGGTGGTATCCCTAGGTTTTTGAGTAGAAAAGTTGTCTATATTATAGGGCTGTAGTCCTTCGAGTGCAAATGACTGGATCTGGATACTACTCGAGCCATTCTCAAACTGTTCTGGACGTGGTTAAGTTTTGTGCAACCCTCAAAGATTGTTCTTAGCCATTCCATAATCGTTCGGACAGCCAATTTCAACTAAGCAGTGAATATCACCGATGGACCCGGCGACTTAAACTTGGCAAAAGTTGCTGATCGCTTCGTTTTTGGAGTCTAGACGTTGCTACACACCTCTTCCTTATCATCTCTCGATGAAGATGTGTATTAGGTGGCGTCTCATAGGACTATTCTCTTCAACGTGGTCATTCCCCGTTGTTCTTTTTTATCAGTCCCTGGGCTCTATCTCTCTTATCGTCGATTTGCTGGAACATCCTACGTTCGCAAAGAAGATTTTCCTCCTTTGACCTCTTGATTTCACGTCTATAGATTCTTAAAGTCCCTATATTTGTTACTGCACTAATCCCTTTCCACAACTTTTGGCAGCTCATAAATCTCCCTTACATGTTCTATGAGAAGACTCAGCTCCTTACTTCAGCAAAGCCACCTTTGCTTTAGCTTGCCCAAGTCCTCATGCTATATATTTCTGAATTTCTACCAGTCCATTGTCCTGTGGTTATTGAAGATATTCGTCCTTTCTACCCTTTTTGGGGGGATGATGAAGCACATTCTATGATGTTGGCCCTTGCAGTCTATTCTATTGTATATAAAAAAGGGACTCACCTGTATAGTTAATATCGTCTCCTCCACGTGCGCTGTGATTCGCATTCGCAACCGCGCCTTTTACTAGCCATTCTTTGCACACTTCCTGATCCACCAGCCTTTTGAACTTTTCTGGTGGGGCTTACCCGCTTTGGGACATGTAGGATGCCAGAAAAGAGATGGTTCTTTTTCCACTCTATTGCGACCACTGCTCGTGCTTCAGTATTGAAGTTAGGTTGCATAAACCATTATAGATGTTTCCTTACCATAACTGCAGTTCTAACTGCTTTTCGCCTTTGCATGGTCAACGCGAAACCCATAAGCTGATTCCAGTAACCTTTCATCATCATCAAATTAACCCTACTAAAGTGTCAGGGGGAGCTCGCTCGGCGCCATTTAGCTGTGTTGGTGGTTTATCTGTTAAACTTGCCACACCATTGAACTGTTTGTATATCGCCAACTTCTCCGCCACTGCGCTCGCGCTATGGTTTTTTGTCGCTGATTTCATACTATTTTGCTCACATGCTATCTCTCCTGCTTTAGCTTACTATGGTTATATGTAAGTCTCGCATCACCATTGAGCTGCTTGTGCGGTTCCAATACCTCCGCTACTTAGCCTACGCTCTCTTAATTCGCCGCTACTCTCAGGCTCTCGAGGTTATTTTCTATCTTCCCTGCTTTTAGGATTTTGCGGTTATTGTCCTTGGGACCCCCTGCTCTTAGGCGGATATTAATAATGCGGTCGGTTAGGTCGACCACTGCACCCAAGCACAGTACAATTCTTAGTGCAGCCCAATATTGTGAGTGGGTTCTGTGGTTCTTTGTACGAGCTGGCAAAACGTCTCTTCACCGACTTCACAATTTCTCTTCCTCGTCTTTGTAAATTTTCTGTGTTTGTCTTGGTGGTACGAGCAGATGGGCTCAGGGGTTTTATTTTATTTATTTTGGGATAAATAACAGCCCGTCACAGCAGCGTCTCTTCTATGGTAAGACCATCGCTATTGCCCCAGATGTTCCGGTATCGAGAAAGCTTCATTTAAATACAGCCGAATATACTGCCTCGCTGCAAATCGTTTCATATGCATGACCCGAATAACACTCTGGATTGGGGGATTGGCAGTTCTTGGTCACCGACATTCCTTCACCATCTTAAGGAGCGGAATGACGTGGATGCACTATACCATGCAGCCCTATAGTCGGGTGCATTGGAGTTGGGCTAAGACCTCACGGAAATGGCAGGGCGCTTTCTATAGTGAGATACAGAGTTCTTAATTGTAAGTAAAATCTCACTAGGATGCTCAATTTGGGTTAAAGTGCTTTCTGCGTTTAAGAAAAGAAATTACTTTCTCTTTTGCACTTCTGTTTTAAATGACTTACTGAATTACAAAGAACAAAATGCACTAACAGTTGCACTGCGGTCTCTAAATGATCACAAAGAAGTTGTTAAATGCAATAATAAGTATAAAGTTGACATTTGGCTTTTGCTTAACAGCGAAATAATTAAGCGCCAACAAATAGGCAGTTTGTGAGTCGTAAGCAATTTCGATTTTAAACATTAAAACTTTTCGACTTTTTCACCTTGTCAAATGCACAAACACATTCAAAGAAACTTGTTACCTACACAACTCAATGCGGACTATCTGAACCTCAGTGCATGCCTTTCATTTTCTCATACTTCTAGCGTTGGGACACACACAAACAAACACTTCATGACATGCATGTGTAAGTTGTGCTGAAGGCAAGCAGTGCCAAAGTTCTGTTTTGTTAACGGTATTCAACTCTTTAACTGGAATTTTTAAGTTTGTCCATTAATTCGTTTAAGTATTTACTTAAAGTGCCAAAGTAGAGCGAAAAATGCGCGAAAAGCAAAAATTACACCGTCCCGCAAAAGTAAACAAAACTACCAGACAATAACGAATTACAACAATAACAACAAGCAAACAACGTAGGCAACATTATATGTACGGTATAACTTGAAAAGGGTTGTATGAATGTGAATGCTGTTTGTTTGTTGGAGGTAATAAGCAGGCAAGAAAAAACAACAAACAAAAACAACAAATGCCAAGTTATTATCGATGAAACAAATTGTGTAGCACTAACAAACTGCCCATTAATGTAATCAGCAAAAGTTGTTAACAAACTAACAAAAGCTACTTGCGCACACCGTTCAACTAGAAGGATATACGTGAATACCCTACAACAAAATCGTGCGATTAATCCTTAAAGAGATTTGTCTCCGATTGATCTCTTTTGTCTGCATTTGGGCATAATTGTTTCCCTTTAGTCCCTTTCGGGTACTGTTGGGATTAGTCAGTTTGAAATCTATGTAGCTCATTTTAAGAAATATTAAAAAAAAAACGGCAACGAAATGAGTAAAATAAAACAAATAAGGAAGGCTAAGTTCGATTGTAACCGAGCACTACATACTCAGCTGCCAAATTGCAGCTTGCAAGACTTTTAAATTACCTTCTTTTAAAAGTAGGCGCTTCTCCGCCCATTGTCCAAAATTTTACTCATTTTCTATTTTGTGTCATAAGGTCAACCCACCTACCAAGTTTTATCGCTTTATCCGTCCTTGGTTATAAACTATCGCACCTTTTGGTTTTTTGAAATTTTTGATATCGAAAAAGTGGGCGTGGTTATAGTCCGATAAGATTAAGATACCTCAAAAACAAAATTAATATACTCTGTGAGCTCTGCTCAGCTGAGTATAAAAACTACAGGTGGTTGAATCGAATTATTCAAAAAAAATGCGGAGCCCCATACCGAACCTAAATTACTAGGACCTAACGACTCGGTTAGGGTTAAATTAATGACAGAGTAGGGGTTAAATGTTCGGAGAACATTTTTCATACCTTTTTCAAAAAGAAAATAGATTTGGGGGCTTGGCAAAACCTTCGATTGTCCTCCATGAAATTTTCTCAGCAAATAATTCTTCTGCCTTAGCAATTGCTTATTTCAATATTAACCGGAAACAAGACTGCAATTTGAATTATTGTTTTATTTTAAAATGGATTACTTCGGTGAGTATCATTCTACTATGGAGTTAAAAAATTCGACTGGAGCCTATTTGAGTCCTTATTGAAACGAAGAGGGATTAGTCTTCATATGTTCGCCAAGGGGGATTGGCCCTTAGTCTTTTCGTAGGACATGCTCAAATAAAAGGGAACAGTTAAACGCATTCAAAGAGATTAAAACTGACATTACTCACATAATCCTTTGCGACTCATCCCGAATTCATTCTAGACTAATTGCAGTTTTTAGTGGGTATATTTATAAGTGAATCACAGTTATTTACACATGCTCACATGTCATGAGAAACGTCGACAGCTAACAGTCAACAAAATTTGCAGCAACAAACCGCAGTAAATGAGAGAAAGCCAAAGGTTTGCAAGGCTTATTAGGTAGCTATAAAAGTTTGGTTATTTGTTCCACATAATTCGGCAACTTCTAATTACGTCTAATATATTTCCTAACAAATCGAAATTTTGTAAAAAAAAAATTTCACACTTATGGAGGAAAGTCTAAGCCGGCCGTCGGAAAAAAAGAAATGTAAAAGATCAATGTGAATTTTGAGAGACGTTTGACTTCGTAAAACTAATAGTGATTGGGCTACAAAATAACATACTCAAAGAAATTTTTGCTGCTTCTTGACCTGAGAGCGGTATCACTTCTGGCCCGTCTAGTTGGAACGTCTACACGCCCTTTTAAGTTAGTTCATCCGCTTTTTGATTCCCATCTATTCCCATAAGATCTGGGACAAAATTAGATGTATGCTTAACCCTGAGCCGGTTTTTCCCAAGGATTGCTTACAATCTGAAACACTTTAAGATGCTGTGCTATGTGAGAATATTGCTTTAACTGCTGCTACCAAACAAAGATTCCATATTATAGGCTTTAAAATCCCTGTGCATATCCAATGAGGGAGAGAGAGGCAGAGGGATAAACCCCACGTACGCCCCCTCTCACATCCTTTTACATGCATAAAGTGCCGTCGAAGGCTTCTTGAATCTTTCCTCCACGTTGAGCTTTCACGAAAACTTACTGTCTAAAATGATTTCTAGATATTTTGTATTTCTCCTACGGGCTCATCCAAACTAGCTTAGGTCTGGTCCAATTTGGAACCTTGTACCCCTTAGTAAACAAAACCATATCATTCTTCTCTGCATTGAATGTAAGTCCGACATTAGCTGGCCAGGTATGTATATCACGAAGCGGCCGATCCACCAAAGAGCAAATTGTTGGAAGGCACTTTCCACTTGTGACAGTTGCAACATCATCTACGTAAGCCGTACGTTTGACGGGTCCCTCATCGAACCACCTCAGAAGTTGATTGATGACCAGCGTTCACAGCAGAAGTGATAACACACCGCACTGTGTCGTGCCCCTGTCCACTGATTTCGTGGCCTCATACAATCCACATTGTGAGAAATTCAGAGGACTTCAAATAAAATTTCGAAATTTTAGTAAAATTGTTTGAACTTCCCTACTTTTTGGAAAACGTTTTTGAGATTAATTTGCAAAACTTCAACAATTAGTTTGCATAGGTTTAGTTACAAAATTAATAAAAGTTTTTTTTTTAAATATCGAAAATAAAACAAGTAAGGAAGGCTAAGTTCGAGTGTAACCGAACATAACATACTCAGCTGAGAGCTTTGGAGGCAAAATAAGGGAAAATCACCAGCTAGGAAAATGAAACCCTGGAATGTGCTTATATGAAATGGGTATCAAATGGAAGGTATTAAAGAGTATTTTAAAAGGGAGTGGGCCATAGTTCTATAGGTGGACACCTTTTCGAGATATCGCCATAAAGGTGGACCAGGGGTGACTCTAGAATATGTTTTTACGATATGGGTATCAAATGAAAGGTGTTAATGAGTATTTTAAAAGGGCGTGGGGCTTAGTTCTATAGGTGAACGCCTTTTCGAGATATCGCGATAAAGGTGGACCAGGGGTGGCTCTATAATGTGTTTGTACTATATGGGTATCAAATTAAAGGTATTAATGAGGGTTTTAAAAGGGGTTGTTGGTAGTTGTATATGTGAAGGCGTTTTCGAGATATCGACCAAAATGGGGACAAGGGTGACCCAGAACATCATCTGTCGCGTACCGCTAATTTAGTTATGTATGTAATACCACGAACAGTATTCCTTCCAAGATTCCAAGGGCTTTTGATTTCGCCCTGCAGAACCTTTTCATTTTCTTCTACTTAATATGGTAGGTGTCACACCCTTTTTACAAAGTTTATTCTAAGTTATATTTTTTGTCAATAAACCAATCCAATTACCATGTTTCATCCCTTTTTTCGTATCTGGTATAGAATTATGGCATTTTTTTAATTTTTCGTTATTTTCTATATCGAAAAAGTGGGCGGTGTCATAGTCGGATTTCGGCCATTTTTTATACCAAGATAAAGTGAGTTCAGATAAGTACGTGAACTAAGTTTAGTAAAGATATATCCACTTTTGCTCAAGTTATCTTGTTAACGGCCGAGCGGAAGGACAGACGGTCGACTGTGTATAAAAACTGGGCGTGGCTTCAAACCGATTTCGCCCTTTCTCACGGAAAACGGCTACCGTCATAGAATCTATGCCCCTACCAAATTTCACAAGGGTCGGTAAATTTTTGTTCGACTTATGGCATTAAAAGTATTCTAGACAAATTAAAGGAAAAAGGGCGAAGCCACGCCTATTTTGAAAATTTCTTTTATTTTTGTATTTTGTTGTACCATATCATCCATTACTGGCGTTGAATGTTGACATAATTTATTTATATACTGTAAAGATATTAAAGTTTTTGTTAAAATTTGACTTAAAAATGTTTTTTTTTTAATTTTTATTTAGCACACATACAGTAATAGGAGTAACGTTCCTGCCAATTTTCATCATGATATCTTCAGCGACTGTCAAATTACAACTTGCAAAACTTTTAAATTAATTTCTTTTAAAAGTTGGCGGTGCCACGCCCAGTGTCCAAAATTTTACTAGTTTTCTATTCTGCGTCATAAAGTCAACCCAACTAACAAGTTTCATCGCTTTCTGAGATGAATGCCCAGGAACCTACATACCAAATTTCATCAAGATACCTGAAAATTTATTCAAGTTATCGTGTTAAAGGACAGAAGGACGGACGGACGGACATGGCTCAATCAAATTTTTTTTCGATACTGATGGTTTTGATATATGGAAGTCTATATCTATCTCGATTCCTTTATACCTGTACAACTAACCGTTATCCAATCAAAGTTAATATACTCTGTATGCAAAGCACGCTGAGTATAAAAACAAGAACTTAATTGACGAAATGTGATACAAATTGCCACTTCCACTAACGAGTCTATAACTGATTATAGCCCAAATTGCAATTTGCTTACCGCCCGATAGATCTTGATGTAACCTGCGAAATGTCTTCCCATTTCCATCCTTAAGAGAATTATGGCATTGAACTCGTACTCTACTTATTGCTTAACATCGGCTATTCTCGAATTCAAAGCAACCTGCTGAATAGCGCTAACAATCCAGTTACGAATTTAAGGTATATTTATGTGAAAACTTTTTTTGAAAAATTTTGGAAAATCGGAGTTGCACCAGACCTTTACAGAGCTAACGCTAGGGACGCCAATGTCGATTTGTCGATTTTTACTCTTACATTTAGCTCTACAAATATATCTGCTTAAAATAAAAACGAGCCAATACACTTCTGAAATATTGAGGAGTTAGGTTTTCATATTTTTTGAAGTACGCAAAGCATTGCTACGAGCGAACGCAAATGCAAAGCTGTAGCGGCAAGAAATGTGATTGTGTGAGTCATAAATCGACTGCCGCTCGCTGAAAACAATCAAATTTACGATTATGGCTATGGCTATGTTTACTTTAACAGTTCCATAGATACAGCCTGTCTGTTAGTTATACTTTTTTTGTGTGCTTTTTTTTAGAGTACTTCTTTTGTTTACTTATGAATAAGAAAAAATAAATGCTCTGGCCTTCGTTGATCTGTGCAAAATTTTTGTCGGATTGGGTATGTAGTTGATCGGGATTGTTGCTGGCGTATGTCCAATAGACTAGGTCGAAAAAAAAATGCAGAAGCCCGGCTGTAAATTTAAAGCTTTCGGTGGGGTCTCGGAAATGTATTTAATTTTTTTTTTTTTTTATAGTTGCAATTACAGGCTAAATTTGTATACCCAGCTGTACTTGTACACAGGGTATTATAACTTTGATTGGATAACAGTTGGTTGTACAGGTATAAGGAATCGATATAGATATAGACTTCCATATATCAAAATCATCAGTATCGAAAAAAAATTTGATTGAGCCATGTCCGTCCGTCCGTACGTCCGTCTGTCCGTTAACACGATAACTTTAGTAAATATTGAGATATCTTCACCAAATTTGGTACATAAGCTTATCTGGGCCCAGAATAGATTGGTGTTGAAAATTAGCGAAATCGGATGATAACCACGCCCACTTTTTAAATATATAACATTTTTGAAAACACAAAAAACCTGATTATTTATTAAATAATACACCTAGAATGTTGAAATTTGACGTGTGGACTGATATTGACTCTTGATAAAAAGAAATTTGAAAAAAAAAATTTCAAAATAGGCGTGGCACCGCCCACTTGTGATAAAATCAATTTTACAAATATTATTAATCATAAATTAAAAATTGTTAAACATATCGTAACAAAATTCGGCGGAGAGGTTGCCTTTACTATAAGGAATGCTTTGAAGAAAAATTAACGAAATTGGTTAAGGACCACGCCCACTTTTATATAAAAGATTTTTAAAAGGGTCGTGGACGAATAAAATAAGCTATATCAATGGTATTTCATTTCCCAAGTGGATTTATAACAATAAATAGGAAAAACTTCAAAATGTCTAATGGGCATGGCACCGCCCCTTTTATGACTAAGCAATTTTCTATGTTACGAATTCCATAACTTGAAGAAAAAATAGTATAGTATAGAATAGAATCATGTGTATGTGTATTATTGCGCAGCCTTGTAACAATATTAATCACGCAAAAAAAAAAACAACAACAGCATTTCAAGTGTACAACTGGGTATGTAATGTTCGGTTTTACCCGAATTTAGACTTCCCTGCTTGTTTTGTTTTAACTCTTTTTCGCTTTTTAAAACTGATATGTCATTATTTTGGCCCTGAGAGGCTTTTTAGTTACGTCGAATATCCTTTTGAGCACAAAAATCGTTTTCATATAGGTTTGTTTTATAAACCAGTAATAGCCCTTTAAAATATGACTTTATTTTCATTGAACTGTGGAAAAACAACTATTTGGAAACGAAGTAATAACATATGTAGTTTCTCAAAACCAAAATATTGGCGTATCAATTCAAACAAGTTGCAATAAAATAAAACAGTTTCTGCTGGTTTCGCAAGGAACCAAAAAATTAAAAAAGTTGTTTCTATTTCTAGACCCTCTAAGCCAAAACATTAAATTTAAGTGCGGATTATTACTACTTTCCTTTCTGTATGATAACCAACTCGAGGCTGATTTCCATCCTTTATTGGATATATGAATTTTGCAATTGTTTTACTTACCATTAAATTAATTATTATTTGCAGTAAAGATTCGAAACCTGCAACAAACCAAAAGTAATTTAATTATTTAAATATTCATATTGTATTGATTGTTTCGCTGCAGGAAAAAATGGCTTTTGCTACATAAAGCAGACTTATAGGTGACCATTCTATGGTATGCCATAGTTAGTTAACTACAAAAAGTCAGCTATAAAATAAATGCATAAATGCATAAATGCAAGACGCGATTATCTCCAAAGAGATTTTACGCCGCGCTTCTCTTCCAATTTGCGCCGTGCTTCCTTTAATTTTTCGTACTAATTGGTGGGACGCGACCTAAATATTTAACGCCGACTTTTAACGCATCTGAGAAGCTTTTCGTGGCAGAAATATACTCGAAGTGCTTGCCAAATCACTGCCGGGGGGCAACATCGCTTTTGAAAATTTTTTCTAATTAAAAAAACTTTTTTCTAATTTTTTTTTTGCGCTTTGCCTTTGTGGTCCTTTGAGGACCACTTGAAAGTAATGGGGTTAAATGAATATGCCGCCACCCTGCACTTACTGAGGGCACTCACAATGGACAAAAATGCCTCCGAGTAGAAGTGTGGGTAATACCCAAGCACGCCCTCTTAACCTAACCTAATCTACCCTTTGCCAGGATATATTTTCCCCAGAGTTAGGCCTTTTTGAAACAAGTCATAATTTTCCATGAAATGCTTATAAATCACATCCAATAAAGGTAACAACATAAATCTGTTTAGGTGGTAAGTTAATTATGGAATGATTGATATGTAAAATGCATTCCACTTTACAGCAGCACTACAAAAACTACAACAATATCAGCCCATGATGCAATTGCGCAGCATTTATTTGCTTTGGCTCTATCACTGCAAACGTAAACAACGCTTCTGCCTTACCATTAAAAGCACTTTAATAAATTATATCTTTTATTAGCTCATCATTTAAATACTCCTACACTTTAACATATACACACATATTTATGCATCCGACTATTCAAGTGTGTGTGTTGGTATTTGCTATGCAGCCACAGGTATGTAAGAAACTTTCGTTCCAATCGTAACTTCTTAATGCCACAAACACTGCGCATTGCAAACGGGAAATGCAACATGAATTCAGTTACATTTCAACGCTTTTGTTATTATTTATTTTTTTCGCACTTCAATGCAGTTTATTAACGCTCTTTTGTATTGCCCAATTGTGCGTTAAAGCTGAGGCGGCGATTTAATTTTATTGCCGTTGCTTGATTTTGGTATTCGATTAGACCGGAAAAACAAAAACTAAATATTAATAGTACTGTAAAGGTATTTGTGATATGTTGCTGTTATTTTTATTGTTTACAACGCTTAATTGGGGCATTAATATAAATTGAAAAACATTTACTTATAAAAGATTTGTGTGAGGCTATTTGTGGTTAGTGCTAAAAATTTTAAAATTTTTTATATTTATGTTACAGAAGAAAATAGTGGAAGGAGTAGGGTCTGCGGTATACTGCGCTGATCCGGAATTAAGCAGATCCTACAGGCTGCCGGATTACTGTAGCGTTTTCCAAGCGGAAATATTAGCCGTAACCAAAGCAGTAGAAACCCTGGAAGAGAATAGCTTAAGCTGCAACCGTGTTAACTTTTATATTGACAGTCAAGCAGCAATTAAGGCAATAATCTCGCATAGCACAGCATCTAAATGCGTGTTAGAGTGTAAGCAGTCTCTGGAGATAATCGGGACAGGGAGAAGCATACATCTATATTGGGTCCCAGGGCATATGGGAATAGATGGGAATGAAAAAGCGGACGAATTAGCTAAAAAGGGCGCATCCCTTGAAGCTTGCTCCGTAGACGTCCCAATTAGATTGGGCGAGATTAAGCGAAGGCGAGAGGTGCACATGATCGACCAAGCAGAAAAGGCGTGGGTTCAAGCGCGGGGCTGTAAAGTGTCGAAGATTATGTGTAGGTCTTACAACCTTAGACTAACACAGTTGCTTCTATCATTAAAAAGAGAGGACTGTAGACTCATGACGGGTATTCTGACTGGACACTGCCTTCTCGCGTCACATGCCTTTAAATTAGGCTTGGTCAGTGATAGCAGGTGTAGGAAGTGCGGGTTGGAGGAGGAAACGATCGAGCACGTTCTGTGCTCGTGCCCTGCACTTGCCAGGCTAAGACTCCAGCTATTAGGAGTGATACAGCTGTCAGATCTAGAAGCAGCAAGTGGCTTAAGTCCTAGGAAGCTTCTAGTATTTGCCAAGAGGACGGAGTTATTTTATAACATAGGTCCTGGTTTTTGATAGGGTTTTTCAGTTTGGTCGTTAAAACAAACTTCTGGTAACACTACGGACTCAATCAGTCTATGTGAGGTCCTCATGGACCGGCCAGTTCAACCTACCTACCTACAGAAGAAAATCTGTCATGCTTCATATAATAACATTATGTGTGTGTATGTATGTATGTTTGACGTTAACATATCTCTCCCGATTTTAATGTACTAACAGACAATTCGATTGATCGAAAAGTTTTCCAAACTTTGTATGTGTGTTTCACATAAATATTAATATCGAACACTAAACGTGAAAATTTTGTGGGATTCAGAAGGAGCTTTAAAAATTTGCTCTCATTTTCACAATAAATTTATTACAAAGATGTTTTTCCACGAAACCTCAAACTAACTTCTTTTTTTTTTTTTTTTTTTTGAAAAAACCAAACCCATTTTACAAGTACAGCCACACAATACACGTATACCAAACAACTTGAGGCGTTATGCAGATTATCAATGACTAGCATAACGGGAACACTAAAAACTAGGTTATGTTAGGTTATGTTCAAGTGGCTGCCGTCCGCATCGGAGCAACACATCTAGGCCTTTATAGGCCCATTGTGAAACCACACGGATTTGTTCCTACTCTCCTAATTAAACCACTTCGTTGAACTTGTGAAGCTAACTAAGCGTCGTGTTTAGACCTCAACTATATCAGTCAGATCTACGAGAAACATCTTGTCCATAAAACGTTGTCTTCTTCTACCGAGCGCTGGATATTCACAAAGTAGATGCCTAACAGTTTCAGGCTCTTCTTCATTGCCGCAGCTTCTACAATAATCATTAAATGGAGCGCCAATTCTTTCCGCATGCGGTCCAATAGAGACGTGACCAGTGAGAAGACCCACAACTAAGGAAAGGTCGCTCTTACGGATGGTGATAAGCTCACGCGATCTCTACTCATTACATACCGACCATGTGAGTTTTGCCGTGTGCCATTCATCATGATGCTTCCACCTAGCTCCCGTTTCCATCAGTAGAGCCTCCTTTATCTTGAGTTTGCACTTGAAGAGTGGCATGCTCAATCTCTTTCAGGGTGGCGAAAGTGGAAGGGTGGTACCCTTTCTTGCAAGCTCATGCAACATCTCATTACCTGGTGTGCTCCTATGCCCCGGAACCCATACCAGATGCAGAGTAAATTGTTCAGCCATCACGTTAAGTGATCTGCGACAGTCTACTACAGTTTCAGAATTAGTTGTGACAGAGTAAAGGGATTTAAGCACTGCTTGACTGTCTGAGAAAATATAAGTGTCCTGCTGAGAGACTGCCTTCTGCCTTAGACAGTCCACAGCGTCTTGTATGAAACGATCTTTCTTTTCACTAAAAACAAACCTCATATCAGTACTGCATGCCCTTCTGCACATCCCGGCGTCTGGACAGCTTGAGTGCAGGCCGTATGGGCATAGCAGTATAGTGCCACGAAATATCTGACAAACGGAATGTATGATCACGTGCCTGAATTTCGAGAGAGAAATGGCAGAACATACAATAAACTTGTATACCGATGGTTCTAAATTAACGGAACGGTTTGGGTGTGATATTTACTGTGTCGATCCAGAAATAAGTAGATCCCTCAGGCTGCCTGATTATTGTAGCGTTAGAAATATTGGAGGAAGCGTGTTTAAGCTGCAGTCGCATCAAAATATATATTGAGAGTCGGCCGTCGATTAAGGTGAAATTAAAATTTCACACATTAATTCATCAGGAGGTGTCCTGGCATGCAAAGTAGCATTGAAAAAATTTTGCTCATTTGCATTTTTATTGAGTTACCTGATAGAATGTAACGAAAGACTGATGAGTTGGCAAATGAGGGTCCAGCACTCGCTGAATCGGCAGCAAACGTCCCAATCCGTTTGGGAGAAATCAAAGGAGACAGGAATTGCATATGATCCATCAAGCAGGAAAGATGTGGACAAAAGCGCGGGGCTGCAAAGTTTATAAAATGATGTGCAAATCTTTGGAATAAGAGTCACAAATTGGCTCATATCTCTGAAGAGAGAAGAGCTTAGGCTCACGGTTGGCATGCTAACTGGACAGTATCTTATGGCGTCATATGCTTATGAGTTAGGCTTCGTCAGTTACGGCAGATATAGGAAGTGCCAGTTGAAGGAATAAATGGCTGAGCACATTATGTGTTCGTGTTCTCGAGACAGCAATTAAGCAATGTCTTATAAAATTTCTAGTATTTGCAAGAGGACGGAGTTCTTCTATAACATAAGTTCTGGCATCTTATTCGGGTTTTTCATTTAGTCGTCAAACAGATTCTGGTAACAGTATGAACACATTGAGTCTATGTGAGGTCTTATTGACTGGCAAGTTCAACTTAACTTAGCATCTGTGTGAAATTGGCATAAGCTGTTTTATAGGGCATTCAGTTTATACATATATTTGAAATTTGGGAAATTGAAAAATGTTATGCAAACCACATTTATATTATAACCAAAGCGACCCTCCTGTGGGTATGGGGTCAAGAATATACCTTCAGTAGGTATACCGATCGTAAAAGGCGGTTACAATACCATGGTTAACTCATCCATAAGTGGCGACTACTCGAAAGGGGGCCGTATGGACGCTGTGCACCATCTGCGGGACCCGGGAGCAGGAAAAGCAGGTTGTGATATGATACATTCTGGACTCACCTCCTGTCCATGGGTTCGGCCCCTTGTGGGAGGATCGCGATGGTTGTAGTTTCATGTCTTATTTTGGATAAAGGGGGTCCTTAATACGATGAATACACCTCCGTGGAAGTTGACAATAAAGCATGCTTAATGAAGTTATGCATTCGCTGGAATTGGCAATAAAGTATTCTCTTCGGAGTAATGCAGTCTTCTTCGGTGGGAGGATGGCAAAGAGTTTACTCATGGTACTCTACTCACATGAAGTAAACTGCCTCACTATGTGTCTGGTCTATGCACAAGTATTTTAAGGAGGCTTCTGCGGAAGGTCAAAGGAAAGGTTGAAAACACCCCTTGCGTTGTAAAAATGGTTGGTAAACAAAGCAGAATAAATAAAGCAGTATAATAAAGACGAGTAAAACAATGATGAATATAAATGGGATTATATGAAAATAGCAAATAAGGCAGGTAGAAAGTTGCAGATAAAACTGAATGAAAATGTTAGCTGGAAGTTCTGTTGCAATATGGTCTCTCCTTGTAGATAATTATGGATACTTGTAAGAGTGGGTTAGTGCCCACCATTCTTTTTGGAAACTTATTTGGACCAAGCATATGATCTTAAGTAAACGCACTAGTACATGTGACTAACGAGATGTATCTTGCGAGTAGGCGTGTTAAGAACTTGTAAGCATCACTGTCTGTTATTACCACCAGATAATTTTATTCACAAGGAATGAACATTTTCTCTTTATTATTGACTTCGAAGTAGCTATTCATGCCGGAAAGGCATTTGGACATCGGTAATTGGTCACAGCGAACGGACGTTTTGATCATAATGCCATGCAAAGGTTGTAGCACACCCCTAAATTGTGTTCCAGGTTTGCTGGTGCTCAGAAAGGGTTACTTACAATTCCCTAATACTTGTGTTAAAATTGTGGGACCGTATCATGTATCTGATGAGCCCTAGCATCAGAACATATTACAGCGAAATACTTGTGCATGGAAATAGAAACGTAGTGGCATTCAAGGTGGAGTTGCTTAGCAACCGGATGCTATTATCCATAAAATGGCAGGAGCTTGACAGAATCCTATCTAACCAAGGTAAGAAATTGTAATTTAGTCGCCCGATTACAAGCTAATTGGTACCAATGATTCGGCTTAGAAGTGCTGAGGGAAGACAAGATGGAGCCGAAAGTTAGATCATGTAATTAGATCCGTGTCTGATACCGTGGGGTTCAGTTTTCCATTGACAGGTACTCACGTGAAGCACGTATCGTAATACTCCAAGCGAATCTCTTTTTAGAAGGGTATAGTTCTTAAAAAATGTATTTATTTATAGTTTTCCAAAAAAAAAAACAAAAAAAAAATCAAACAGTTTCATATAAAAATATATGTATATATGTATCAGTCAATGTTATTCTAAAGAAATATTTTTGAAATTTATTAGCGTCAATAATTACTACTAACGTAAGCTCTCCACATCATCAATAAATATTAGAATGGAATGTGAGAAATGCATATAAAATAGCAAAAATAAGGCCAAAATAGATTTAATGTGCGTTTTTTGTAAATAATGAGTTTTCTCTTTTTGCAAAAACTTTTCGATTAATAATTTGCTTAACGTTCTAGCGTAATGAGTAAGGTAGCTCTATAGGTAGGACAGGACTGATCGAATTTTATTAAGTTTTTTCATTTAAAGGGAAGAATAGACAGAGAAGATAAAGTACATATTTCCCCCTGCCATTGTTTCTCCATATTTTTTAGGATAAGCGTTGTGGTGTGTGTGTACATTCCCATTTCAGCCCTGCTGAATTAATGTTCGAAAAGCAGCTCTAAGCTTCCATTTATTTGGGGGTTTGTTTTGCACGCAGACAGTTTGTCACTCTCGACAAATCGAAGTTCGTAGGAACCACATCTGCTTTATCGCACTCTCCCTTTTTTGGAGGAGTAATCTTTTATGGTAAGATCACGTATAACTGTTACAGGACACAAAGATATAACTTGCCATGATTTTTTTCAAAGGGTTACAGGACTTCCTTTCTTTAAAGATAAATACCTGAGGCGCATAGCAATTAGTCCCGAACTAAACGCTGTCGTCACTGCTAGGCATAATAAAAACTAAAATTTATGTGTGTCTTTAGTGTAACGGGGCCTTTATTTCATTATATTACTCATGCATTTAATATTATATTACCTATATTTACGAACGCATCTTATTGTTCTACACTTATTAATCGATGTCAATAAAAACCATCATTACATTTCTTGAGCAACGTACGAAAAGTTGGTGTGACTCTTTTTTATATCTAAATATCATAAAGATCTTGATACATTTACCATTGTGGATAAGTACAAGTGTGTTGACTTCTTTCTGACAGGCACTCGCTTAAGTTAGCATAACGGCAAAATCTGGATTGCCATTGTTGTTTCGGTTGAAAACGGTCAATTAGGGTTCTGTTCAGGGAAGTAAAAGATTGAAACAGGGTTTATGTAGTTACAAAAGTGTTGCTCCTGTTACACAGCATTTTAATTTTTTTCATGGCGAAAATTGTTCAGTTCAGAGTTATTGATTTTCATTGAAAATTTAATTTATTACATGAGGTTACCCCTCTAAGTGTAAAAAGCATAGAAAACGTAGAGTTTTTCAAATTATTGTGAAAAACTTTTTAAACACAACATGTTTTATGCCGACTCCGAACGGCATATGCAAGGCAGATGAATTTTCACTGAGAGCTTTTCATGGCAGAAATACACCCGGAGTGCTTGCCAACACTGCCGAGGGGCGACCCCGCTTAGAAAAATTTCTTCTAATTGAAAAACCTTATTTCTAAAATTTTGATGTTGCTTTGTCCGGGGTGTGAACCCAGGGCATAAGGTGTGGTAGGCGGAGCACGCTACCATCTCACCACGGTGGCCGCCAACCCAAGTTCATTATATTTGTGTAATACAATAATCTGGTAACAGCATTTTTAAATGAAACAAGTAAAGAAGGTTAAGTTCGGGTGTAACCGAACATTACATACTCAGTTGAGAGCTATGGTGACAACATAAGGGAAAATAACCATGTAGGAAAATGAACCGAGGGAAATCCTGGAATGTGTTTGTATGACATGTGTATCAAATGAAAAGCATTAAAGAGTATTTTATGAGGGAGTGGGCCATAGTTCTATAGGTGGACGCCATTTAGGGATATAGCCATAAAGGTGGATCAGGGTTGACTCTAGAATGCGTTTGTACGATATGGGTATCAAATGAAAGGTATTAATGAGTATTTTAAAAGGGCGTGGACCTAAGTTCTATAGATGGACGCCTTTTCGAGATATCGCCGTAAAGATGGACCAGGGGTGACTCTAGAATGCGTTTGTACGATATGGGTATCAAATGAAAGGTGTTAATGAGCATTTTAAAAGGGAGTAATCCTTAGTTCCATAGGTGGACGCCGTTTCGAGATATCGCCATAAAGGTGGACCAGGGGTGACCCTAGAATTTGTTTGCACAATATGGGCATCAAACGAAAGGTGCTAATGAGTATTTTAAAAGGGAGTGGGCCTTAGTTCTATAGGTGGACACCGTTTCGAGATATCGCCATAAAGGTGGGCCAGGGGTGACTCTAGAATTCGTTTGTGCAATATGGGTATCAAACGAAAGGAGTTAATGAGTATTTTAAGAGGGAGTGGGCCTTAGTTCTATAGGTGGATGCATTTTCGAGGTATCGCAATAAAGGTGGACCAGGGGTGACTCTAGACTTTGTTTGTACGATATGGGTATCAAATGAAAGGTGTTAATGAGTATTTTTAAAAGGGAGTGGGCCTTCGTTTTATAGGTGTTCGCCTTTTCGAGATATCGCCATAAAGGTGGACCAGGGGTGACTTTAGAATTTGTTTGTATGATATGGGTATCAAATGAAAGGTGTTAATGATTATTTTAAAAGGGCGTGGGGCTTAGTTCTATAGGTGGACCCCTTTTAGAGATATCGCCATAAAGGTGGACCAGGGGTGACTCTAGAATTCGTTTGTGCAATATGGGTATCAAACGAAAGGAGTTAATGAGTATTTTAAGAGGGAGTGGGCCTTTCTGGACCAGGGGTTACTCTAGACTTTGTTTGTACGATATGGGTATCAAAGGAAAATGAGTATTTTTAAAAGGGAGTGGGCCTTCGTTCTATAGGTGTTCGCCTTTTCGAAATATCGCCATAAAGTTGGACCAGGGGTGATTCTAGAATGAGTTTTTACGATATGGGTATCAAATTAAAGGTATTAATGAGAGTTTTAAAAGGGAGTGGTGGTAGTTGTATATGTGAAGGCGTTTTCCAGATATCGACCAATTTGTGGACCAGGGTGACCCAGAACATCATCTGTTGGATACCGCTAATTTATTTATATATGTAATACCTGCCAAGATTTTAAGGGTTTTTTATTTCGCCCTGCAGAACTTTTTCATTTTCTTCTACTTAATATGGTAGGTGTCACAACCATTTTATAAAGTTTTTTCTAAAGTTATATTTCGCGTCAATAAAACAATCCAATTACCTTACCATATTTCATCCCTTTTTTCGTATTTGGTATAGAATTATGGCATTTTTTTCATTTTTCGTAATTTTCGATATCGAAAAAGTGGGCGTGGTCATAGTCGGATTTCGTTCATTTTTCATACCAAGATAAAGTTAGTTCAGATAAGTACGTGAACTGAGTTTAGTAAAGATATATCGATTTTTGCTCAAGTTATCGTGTTAACGGCCATGCGGAAGGACAGACGGACGACTGTGTATAAAAACTGGGCGTGACATCAACCGATTTCGCCCATTTTCACAGAAAACAGTTAGCGCCATAAAATATATGCCCCTACCAAATTTCAAAAGGATTGGTTAATTTTTGTTCGACTTATGGCGTTAAAAGTATCCTAGACAAATTAAATGAAAAAGGGCGGAGCCACGCCCATTTTTAAATTTTCTTTTATTTTTGTATTTTGTTGCACCATATCATTACTGGAGTTGAATCTTGACATAATTTACTTATATACTGTAAAGATATTAAATTTTTTGTTAAAATTTTACTTTAAAAAAAATTTTTTTTTTAAAAGTGGGCGTGGTCCTTCTCCGATTTTGCTTGTTTTTATTAAGCGTACATATAGTAATAAGAGTAACGTTCCTGCCAAATTTCATCATGATATCTTCAACGACTGCCCAATTACAGCTTGCAAAAGTTTTAAATTACCTTCTTTTAAAAGTGGGCGGTGCCACGCCCATTGTCCAAAATTTTACTAATTTTCTATTTTGCGTCATAAGTTCAACTTATCTACCAAGTTTCGTCGCTTTATCGGTCTTTTGTAATGAATTATCGCACTTTTTCGGTTTTTCGAAATTTTCGATATCGAAAAAGTGGGCGTGGTTATAGTCCGATATCGTTCATTTTAAATAGCGATCTGAGATGAGTGCTCAGGAACCTACATACCAAATTTCATCAAGATACCTCAAAATTTACTCAAGTTATCGTGTTAACGGACGGACGGACGGACGGACGGACGGACGGACATGGCACAATCAAATTTTTTTTCGATCCTGATTATTTTGATATATGGAAGTCTATATCTATCTCGATTCCTTTATATATGTACAACCAACCGTTATCCAATCAAACTTAATATACTCTGTGAGCTCTGCTCAACTGAGTATAAAAACAATAATGGGGTATCCCATCGTGGGTGGGACACTTGTACGCATAATTGCATGTTTGTTAAAGGATTTTAATAAATTTTACAAGTTATTCCTAGTTTAAATATAGATTTTGGAAAATAACGTCAATTTTTAATGCACCAATTAAAAAAAGAACCGTAAAATTACCACGAATTTGGAAAAATTTTAATTTTAAAAATTGTCACGGGTGGGACAGAAAAAAGAAGCCATTCTCTAGTCATATAAACTACTAGTTAAACTCTGCGAATTTATAAAAGACACTCATTTTATTTAAATATAATAACATAACAATAGCTTACTTTGAGTTTCTACTTTTATAATAATAATCCAAAATTGTAGTTTCACGGGTGGGACACGTTCAAACTGAAAGTACTTTGAAAGCTTATTTACCATAATTTATAGACAAGGAGGCCCTACTGATGGAAGCGGGAGCCAGGTGGAAGCATCATGATAGATGCCATACAGCAAAACTCACATGGCCGTAATGGTATGAGAAGAGATGGCGAGAGCTTCTCACTCTCCGTAAGAGTGATCTTTCCTTAGTTGTAGGTCTTCTCACGGGTCATGTTTGTATTGGACCGCATGCGGAAAGGATTGGCGCTCCATTTAATGATTAATGTAGAAGCTGCGGCAACGAAGAAGAGCCTGAAATTGTTAGGTATCTACTTTGTGAATATCCAGCGCTCGGTAGAAGAAGGCAACGTTTTATGGGCAAGATGTTTCTCGTAGATCTGACTGATATAGCTGAGGTCTATACACGACGCTTAGTTAGCTTCATAAACTCAACGAAGTGGTTTGATTAGGAGAGTAGGAACAAATCCGTGTGATTTCACAATGGGCCTATAAAGGCCTAAGTGTGCCGCTCCAATGTGGACGGCAGCCACTTGAACCTAACTTAACCTAATTAATAGATGCCAAGGGTTCAAAATTGGTCTCGTTGGATGATTTACCATAAATTAATGATGCCAAAGGTTCAGAGTCGGACTAGTTCCATCAACTTTCCTCATCGTCGGAATCAATTTTATTTACGTTAAGTTTAAATACTTTAAGACTAGTAAGTATTGACTTGATTTTAAGTCCCATAGAATGATCCTCTTGACTACATCTTTTTAAGAAATGGTGTGATTGAACCTTGTTAATAGCAAGTACATCGTTCCATCTGCGGTCGAGCATGATTCTGTTGGCTTCAACCTCTTCTTCAGATAAATGCATAGTCTCAATATTCTTTATAACCTTTCTAGCAGTTAACATGAAATCTACAGCATTATTGATATCAGCCTTACGTTGCCGTACTTGACTCCATACCGACCCCTTCACAATGGCGCCAACTCCATCCACTGCTCCTTTTCCATGGGAAGTGGCAAAAAATACCACTCTACCTGTACATTAAAATCTGTAGGCATATAACAAAGGTTCGATAGGGTATACTTGTTTTTAAGTTGTGATGCTGTACCATCAGAGAACACTTTAATTGTTTTTAGTCCGGGAATTAAATTTTTTAGTGACACGATAATCTTTTTTAGGCATGCATACACAGTATACTTGTCGTGGCATAAAACGTCACTAACAATGGCGTACGAACATCTTTTGCCTTCAGCCAGCCATACACACGCAGTAAATACTGTAAACTGTGCATGGCCCCAATGTGCACACTGAATCTCATCTTGCATTATTACGCTATAGTTTTCAGCAAAATTTGTCCTACCCATATCTGTCACAGGTGGGACATATTTCACTACTGCATATCTCTTAAACAACTTTATAGAAACAAAATTCCAATTGTGGTATACATTCGCAATATAATTCTAGTTTTAGGCAATAAACACGAAAAAATAATTCATCACTAATTAAGGAAAAAAAATTTTATTTTTTTTGTCACGGGTGGGACAAGGCGGATACTGTTTTATTTATAGTACAAAAAATAGTAATAACTTACCCAATGTGAGATAAAACGAAATTTTATTAAATAAAGACGAGCTAGTGTATTTATTACAATTATCATTCACTTGAATTGAGAACCACAAACAATTTGACAGCTATTTCAAAACTACCTTATTCATCCTTACAAAAAATGCGGGCCAAATACTTTATTTTAAAAAGTGAAAAAAGTCATTGAAACTGTATTTAATGTTAAAATTTGTTATTTTTCGGATGCATTAATATATTTAAGAGCGTTTTTCGCAAGGGTTTGTTAGTTTTAATAAAAAACAAATTTTTGGTCTGAGGTTCTCTTTCTCATGGAAGCTCCCTAATGTTACAAGTGTGGCGCTTTATATTTAGTTAAGTTTTTCCAGACTTTTTTGACTCTAATTTAAATAAATTTTGCTATGTCCGTATGTTTCCGCATTCTTGGAGGCTAAAAGTCTTCTATTATTTATATTTCCGTGGAAATATATGCAACTATTTCAACGGTAAATACTACAAAGTTTTATTAAACTAACAAATGCAACTCAGCTTAAAGTACTCGTACGTACCAAAAATGCAACTCTAGACCTGAGATTTGCATCAGGTGAGCGGGGCTGTTTGTTGACACACTTGGTATTGTACACTATGTACATTTACTTTGCTACATTTTCTACATACAACGGCTGCAACCTTTCGTGATATTCTCCTCGAACTGCGGAGTTCCGATACCAAGAAGGACACCAATTAATTAACGTAAGTCCATTACACTTAGTGAGTACAATTAAGACATATAAGGTACACTTACTTTCTACATAAAATGATTGGTTAACGCGAAAAAGCTGTGATCAATAAAATGTAAGTTTTGACAAAAGAAAAAACGTTTTTAATGGCGCATGATATTTATATTTTGGTTATAGCTGAGTAGACGTGTTTTTGTAGCGCTGCTGGTTTTGTTATTCTTTGGTTTGTTTTTAAATAATAAAATTCGTTTGTCATCTGTGCCCGTGTGTTAAGCGTTGTTGGCTACCTATATTTGCATTTACTTTGTTTATCGTGTTTAAACATTGCAATAAATTGATATTAAAATAAATAAATACACACAATGAACACTTACAAAAAAGAAAAATTGCAAAATGTCTTTAAATGAGAGGAAAATGTTAAGAAGCACCAAGGTGTCCCGCAAAGAACCAATACCCCTCTTCAAAGTAAAGGTAGAGATGCTGAGAGCGCGATAACTGCACAGCTGAGCTGCTCTCTATTAAGAACAGCATAAAATAATTGGATGTTAGGTTGACAGCGGTTGAATCTGTGTGTGAGGATAACAAAATTCTAAAAGCAGAGGTATTGTCACTAAAGAAAGAAGTTGATAGATGTGAAAATGTGGCGGTTTCCACTGATCTACTTTTAAGCGGCTTACCTAATACTGTTAATGAGAAGTGTGTGGAGATCTTCGCTAACATCTGTAAAGCTGTACACACTGAGGTGCCTGCTGTTAGAGAAGTTTTCCGAATACCCGCCAACAAATCCTAACAAACGAGCAGCAACTCTGCTTCTTCTTCACAAGTTATCGTCAAACTATTCTCCTCACATGCTAGAAGCCGTTTTCTCAAAGCTGTTGCTAGTTATTGCAAAACCAACAAAAAATCTCTGATTGCCAGAGACATCTCAATCGAAGGCTCTGCTCGAATTTATATATGTGAAAGCCTTTCGAAAGTGAACCGCAAGATAATGCAATATGCAGCTCAGCTAAGGCGTCAAAAACTCTTAGCAGCAGCTTTTTCTGTGCGAGGACAGGTGATGGTTCGAAAGAGAGATGGCGAAGAAGCAATTAGGGTAAATGATAAAATAGACCCCAGCGGGTGAGGGGATCAGAACATACCCGCGGTAGGTATGCCTGTCGTAAGAGGCGACTAAAACACCAGATTCAAGGGGCTATGTAGCGCAACCCTTCAGGTTGCCAGCGCAATATATAGCTTCTCCAAACCCAATTGTCAACCTCACCTATCCGCGGCGAATCCTGTTTCACTAACAGACGAGGCTCTGGCGACCCCAAGCTCCTCATGGAATTTGGGGGTGGGGAGGGAGGGAATGGCCTGAAGGTTTAATGTGGCCACATAAATCGTTCCCGAGATGGTCGGGCTAGCACCTTAATGGTGCTGTGTTACCGGAGCGTACCGGATCTGTATCCAGCAAAGGACCGTGACATCGATAACACTCCCCAAAACCTTCAGGGAGCAACCTTATCGCTACAACAACAACAACAACAACATGAAATTGTTGGCAGAGCGTAAAACTATAAAACTTTATAATTTTTAACATAATGTTATTTAAGCTTTGTAATTTTAAGAGAATAACAGAATTTCTAAATGTAAGATAAAATGATATTTTTTCCTTTCTCTTTCCGTGTTCTACTTGTACTCTCTATTGCTTTTTTTTCCACGTTTCTCCCTTCCTTGTCAAAGATATGTGTTTTGTAGTATAATAATGTCTCTATGTCAGCCCACAATATTTAATTTAACATAACTGTTAACTCAACTACCGGCGCTAATGGTAATCATAAGTTGTTGTTAAATATTTTGTGTAAACAATCCGTTGGTCTTAACATGGTTCACTTTAATGCACGCAGCTTAAGCTCTGATAAAATGAATTATGTTAGATACATTTTTGAGGAATCTTTGGTTGATGTTATTTGTGTAAGTGAAACATGGTTTAGTGAAAATACCTCTGATCTGCATTCTTGTATTAGTAGCTATAGCGTAACTCGGAATGATAGGAAACGTAAGAAAGGGGGTGGTGTGGCGATCTATTGTAAGAAAAATCTTAGTATTAAGCCTCTTAGTATGTCTGTCGACTCAGATTTTGAGTTTATCATTTCTGAGGTTTCTGATGGTGTAAAAAAGCTTTAGTTTCTTGTGTTTATAACCCGCCTAAATGTTGCACGTTAGATTTGTTTTTTTACTGCGCTGTCCGTGTATTTAATTGATTATGAATGTTACGTCATTATTGGCGATTTCAATGTTAATTTATTTGTAAATGACTCGTATAGTAAAAAACTGTGTGATCAAGTTTCAACAGCTGGTTTAGTCATAGTAAATGACACAATGCCTACGAGATATGCCAACAACTCCAATCCCAGCTTATTAGACTATGTTGTGATATCTGTCTTGACATATATTCTTAAATTTGACCAGCTTTGTTTTGTATCAGACCATGACCTAATTTTTTGTACTGTTAACGTTGGGTTTAATCGTCCCGAGCCATATGTTTATGTATATCGTGATTTCCGTTCTGTGGATACCAAAGTGTTGCTCAGCGATTGTTCCTGTATTCCTTGGAACGATTGTTGGTATTTAGATACGGTAGATAAGAAACTTGAACATCTTAACCAAAACATAAATGTCATATTTGATCGTCATGTCCCTACACGTACTGTCCATGTTTTAAATAAATCTTGTCCTTGGTTTAGTAGAAGAGTTATTTGTGCATTAAAAAAGTGCAATAAGCTGCACGCCAAATGAAGAAGGTCCCGAAATGATGCTTCATGGGCTTTGTACAAAGCTGCTCGCTACGAAACGACTGCCGTAATTAGGCAGGCCAAAAAGAATTTCTTTCATAGCAAATTGGATCCTTCTCTGCCATCAAAAATGCTATGGCGTAACCTTAAAGCCCTAAAGGTCCATGGGAGAAATAAGGTGGAATGCAGTGTTGACCCTGACATACTAAATAATTTTTTCATCGGTTCCAGCAACAACTCCAGCTCTGTCTCTCCTGAGAGGATGCCTGAACTTGTCAATACTTTTATTAATACGTTTGAGTTTAAGTGTGTTAGTGAGTGTGACGTAATAAAGTGTATTTTGTCTGTAAAATCGTGTGCCGTAGGTAACGACGAGGTTTCGTTTAAATTCGTAAAAATTTTTCTTCCATTTATTGTAAATCCTCTGACCCACATTATTAACCACTTTTTTACAAGTGGTTGTTTTCCTTCTGCTTGGAAGAAAGCAATAGTTGTGCCTGTCCCTAAGAAACCGCTTGCTGCGGATCCTTCAGACTTCAGACCGATTAGTATCGTACCATCGTTCTCAAAAGTGTGCGAATCTTTAATGGCTGAACAAATATCTAATTTTGTTAGAGAAAACAACTTGACCTCTTCTCTACAGTTAGGATTTAAGCCTAAACACAGTTCTGCCACTGCTATGGTAAAAATCATGGATGACACCAGAGGGCCATTTGATAATGGCGACCTAACCATTCTTTGCATGTTGGATTTCTCTAAGGCATTCGATTTGGTCAGCCACGAGTTATTGTGCTGGAAACTCCGTCACTTCTTTGCCTTTTCTGATAGTTCCATTAAAGTCATGGCTAGTTACCTCCAAGGTAGGGAACAAAAGGTCAGAGGAGAGAAAGCTTCGTCAGAATTCAAATCCATTAAAACAGGTATTCCTCAGGGATCAATTCTTGGTCCTCTATTATTTAATATGTTTGTCAATGATGTGTTTTCCGTGTTAACGTCCACGCATATGCTGATGATATTCAGTTGTACCTTTCTAATCGTGTTGGCCTCGTTGAAGACTTATGCTTCAAAGTAAACTGTGATCTGTCTGCTGTATCCAAAAATGAAATCGACCCTGAAAGTATTCCATCTTTAAAGATCAGCTCGCAGGCCCTTAGTACCACTGACAAAGTTAAAAATTTAGGCTTTGTATTAAATAACAAATTATCTTCTTTCGACCACGTTAATAAAGTAGTGCGCAATGTTTATGTAATACTGCGGACCTTACGCATATCGGCACCATTCACACCACAGGAAACTCGTCGCAAGCTTGCAATGCAGCTAATTGTACCCCACTTCATATACTTTGATTTCTGTAAACTAAACTTGACTCGGAGTCCGCCAACAAGATCAATGTAACCTGCAATAATGTTACTAGGTACGTGTATGGGGTAGGTCGATATGATCACATATCACCCTGGAGGGATAAAATTCTGGTACGCAACATCCTTAATTACTTGGCTGCCAGAGACTGCATGTTCATTTTTAAAATATTAGAATGTAAGGTCCCCAAGTATCTTTATGACAAACTGCATTTTACCAGGTCTCAAAGAAACCGTAAATTGGTGGTTCCAATGTTCAAATACTTAACGTCTAGCAGATTGTTTTTTATTAGCGCTGTTAGACTTTGGAACTCAATTCCCGAATCAATTAAAGTAGAGCTGAATAATAGCAACTTCAAAAGCATTATACTGAAATACTTCGCTAATGTTGATATTTCTTCTATATTTTGACTAAAATACTCTTTCTAAAATAATCTTTATGTCATTTAATTTCCTTGTTTCTGCTTTCATTGTTTTCTGTACCTCTGCTATTCATGTGTCTAGATTAATTTGTAATAGCTATAAGATTAATTTAAGTAAATGCATATATAAAACGCATACTTTTATGTCAGTACGTAAATTTTAGTTTTCTTTAAATTTTATATTGTGAACTTCCCATTTACATAAAATGTATTAGCATAAGTTTTTAATGTCAGTTGATGTACATATAAAAGACTTTAAGTTCTTAGTTGTACAAATTTGTTAAATAAATGAAATGAAAATATAAAGGACTTTGAGAATATTTCGCCGGTGGCGTTTACAACCTTTTCCAACGAGAGACTATAATTTAACATATACACATGTAAAGCAAGTCAATAGTGAGTGGAATAACGTTTTTAGTGCAGCAACATTATAGTCTCACTAAATACCACATCTTTTTTTACTGAACTGCAGAATTCAGAATATTATTTTTCTCTTTCTTCTCAAAGCACTACAAAATGTTACTTATACGCCATGGCAAACGCCGCACAACTTATAATTTATCGGCATAGGAATGAATGCATGTTTCAGAGAAATTACAAAAATTAGCTTATCGAAACCGGAATCAAAACTGAAAACGAACTCAAAAATCAGAAGTCGTACCAGGGTAGAAGAGATTCCTCTCTAATATTAAAAAGAAGTCCATGGCGCAATTTACCTTTGATGAGATTAAGGCCTAGCTTCACTTTGTGTCGGGCACCATTACAACTTTTCCTACAGATTGGCTATACATGTTTTATGCGGACTTCGAGCTGCAAGGCAGATAAATTTTCACTGAGAAGCTGTCCAATGCGGAAATATACTCGGCGTGATTAGCACCAAACTTAAAAATTTTTTTTCTAAATTTTGGATGAATATTGCTTTAGCGGGTAGTTCTACACATGGCCGGCGGTTTGGGCGGTGTGGTAGGCGGAGTACGCTACCACCACACCACATAGGCCGCTGGTATTCCTGTTAATTTCGTAAAAATTACGTGAATCGGTTGTTTAAATATAATGCGCTACATTTTGTTCTCTTACTTTTAGAGTTTACAAATTATTGGGCTTGTCGGTGCACTGGCGGTCTTATATCGAACTAAAAATACTTGCTGGAGCACAAGCTTAAGTTTCCACAAAAGCACAAGTAAAAAACACCGAAATACATGGAATAAAGCCAGTGCAACGAATCAATTCGATTTACGAAAATCTTGCGAGAACCTGAGCTCTCCATTTCTCGATGAAAAATTAGAATATTATGAACAAAGTTATACAACCACATTTGTTTTGCGTAAAGTATAATTTTAAAGCCAATATAATGAACAAAATATTCACATGTAAAAACAAGTAAGGAAGGCTAAGTTCGGGTGTACCCGAACATTACATACTCATCTGCCAAATTACAGCTTGCAAAACTTTTAAATTACCTTCTTTTAAATGTGGGCGGTGCCACACCCATTGTCCAAAATTTTACTAATTTTATATTCTGCGTCATAAGGTCAATCCACCTACCAAGTTTCATCACTTTATCCGTCTTCGGTAATGAAATATCACACTTTTTCGAAATTTTAGATATCGGAAAAGTGGGCGTGGTTATAGTCCGATTTCATTCATTTTAAATGACAATCTGAGATGAGTGCCCAGGAACTTACATATCAAATTTCATTGAGGTACCTCAAAACTTACTCAAGTTATCATGTTTACGGCCAGACGGACATGGCTAAATGAATTTATTTTTTCGCCCAGATCATTTTGATATATAGAAGTCTATATCTATCACGATTAGTTTATGCCGTTACGGGGTACCGTTATGCGAACAAAATAAACAGACTCTGTGAGCTCTGCTCAGCTGAGGAGCTTAACTTTTCTGCCAAAGTCAAGGCCGTAATATTAACTTAAGACAATAAGCCCTTTTCTTAAATTTTTTTTTTGTCAGTTCATTGCGTCTGCTGAGTAGAGTAACTATCACCCTATATCGTCTGCGGACAAAGGGGATAAATATAATAAGAGACGTCACTCGTTAATTTGCGTAATGTTATTCGTTAGGGTACTCGCAGGTTTTTTTTTTTTTTTTTTTGCTAGATGTGCATAATGTCTACATTTCGTGGGGTATTTGTGTTTATTTTTCCAACTTTATTTAATTAATTAATTCTCTTTCCAAAAATAAAATTTGCATAAGGTGCCTACACGGTATGGATAAATGCGAGACAATTAAAAATGTCCCTCACAGAAAACGTTAGACATCAATTTTTTTCGTAGCGGCCTGGTGGCTCTTATTTATTTATCCTCTTTGCTGCCAGTTCGAAATCATCATCACAAAATATTTTTCAAAAATTTCCCATTTCTTTTTGTAACTATAAAATTAGTTTGAAGAACCCCTTACTCAGAATGTTTTTCAATAACTCCCTCTTATGTCAAAATGCAGTGAACTTATGCCTAGATAGAGAGCTTTTGAAACAAAGAGATATTGCATTTTGATAGTGCATTTTTGAATAAAATTCTTCAAACAATTCATGAAAGAATGACCAAACCCATATAGCTATTTATAAATGCATGAAATATTTAGTAGAAAAGGAATTATTTCCCCCAAAACCTGTTGTCATTTACAAATTTATCAAGGCGAATTCAGTACCAGTTGTTGTTATCCAAACAGCTCATTGCTTCTTCTTGATTATTTTCCATACAACACCTTGTACTACAACATATCAGTTAATCGGAATCAATGATAATTTTCTTTTGACTCGAAATTCTTCTGCACGGCGAATTGGCTGAAATTCCATACTATGACAGAGCTTTTGAATTCTACACTATTTTCTTTTCTATTTGTTGCTGTCCAAATAGTGTACATTCTTTGGCTGGGAAAACTTAATGCGATACGATAGATTTAAACTTGATTGAAAAATGAAAGAAAAACTAATAAAAAACAAATAAGTATGGGATTGTATTTGGCTGTGCCGAAGACTTCATACCTTTCATGAATGGGGCTGAACAATAATATTATTCCATTCGAAATATCCAAATAATCCGCTGTATAAGATATGAAATATATAGTGAACATACGTATATACCTAACCGATTTTTTAGATAAATATAAAATAAACAAATAAGGAAGGCTAAGTTCGGTTGTAACCGAACATTGCATACTCAGCTGAGACCTTAGCTGAGTTGGTTTCGTAGATGGTTTATAAGTGGCTTTTAATTCCATATCACATACATTTGTGAAATATCGACCAAATTGTAGACCAAGCCTGACATTTTTTGGAACTATTTTCCTTCATCCTTTGGCAAATAACGGAAAATCACCATGTAGAGAAATGAACCTAGGGTAACCCTGGAATATGTTTGTATGACATGGGTATCACATGGATGGTATTAAAGAGTATAGGTGAACGCCTTTTCGCGATATCGCCATAAAGTTGAAGCAGGGGTGACTCTAGAATGTGCCTGTAAGATATGGGTGTCAAATGAATGATGCTAATGGGTATTTTAAAAGGGAGTGCGCCTTAGTTCTATAGGTGGACGCCTTTTCGAGATATCGACCAAATTGTGGACATGGTGACCCAGAACATCATGTGTCGTGTACCGCTAATTTATTTACATACGTAATACCACGAACAGTATTCCAGTCATGATTCCAAGGGCTTTGGATTTCGCCCTGCAGAACTTTTTCATTTTCTTATACTTAATATGGTAGGTGTCACACCCATTTTACAAAGTTTTTTTTTAGTTATATTTTGCGTCAAAAAACCAATCCAATCACCATGTTTCATCCCTTTTTTCGTATTTGGTATAGAGTTATGAAATTGTTTTCATTTTTCGAAATTTTCGATATCGAAAAAGTGGCCGTGGTCATAGTCGAATTTCGCACACATTTTTAATACCAAGATAAAGTGAGTGCAGGTCAATACGTGAACTAAGTTTAGTAAAGATATATCGATTTTTGCTCAACTTATCGTGTTAACGGCCAAGCGGAAGGACAGACGGTCGACTGTGTATAAAAATGGACGTGGCTTCAACCGATTTCGCCCTTTTTCACACAAAACAGGTATCGTCATAGAGTCTAAACCCCTACCAAATTTCACAAGGATCGGTAAATTTTTGTTCGACTTATGGCATTAAAAGTATTCTAGACAAGTTAAACGAAATATGGCAGAGCCATGGCCATTTTGAAATTTTCTTTTATTTTTGTATTTTGTTGCACCATATCATTACTGGAGTTGAATGCTAACATAATTTACTTATATACTGTAAAGATATTAAATTTTTTGTTAAAATTTGACTTAGAAAAAATTTTTTTAAGTGGGCGTGGTCGTTCTCCGATTTTGCAAATTTTTATTAAGCATACAAATAGTAATAAGAGTAACGTTCCTGCCGAATTTCATCACGATATCTTCAACGACTGCCAAATTACGGCTTGCAAAACTTTTAAATTACCTTCTTTTAAAAGTTGGCGGTGCCACGTCCATTGTCCAAAATTTTACTAATTTTCTATTCTGCGTCATAAGGTCAACCAGCCTACCAAGTTTCATCGCTTTATCCGTCTTTGGTAGTGAATTATCGCACTTTTTCGGTTTTTCGAAAATTTCGATATCGAAAAAGTGGGCGTGGTTATAGTCCAATTTCGTTCATTCTAAATAGCGTGAGTGTCCAGGAACTTACGTACCAAATTTCATTAAGATACCTCAAAATTTTCTCAAGTTATCGTGTTTACTAACGGACGGACATGGCTAAATTAATTTCTTTTTTGCCGAGATCATTTTGATGTATAGAAGTCTATCTATCTCCATTAGTTTATGCCCGTTGCGGGGTACCGTTATGCGAACATGATTGATATACTCTGTGAGCTCTGCTCAGCTAAGTATAAAAATAGATAGGTAGTTTGTGTGAGGATTCAAGGTTTCACGTTTTTTGCGGTCTGCATGAAATAGATATGACAATGAATCACTTATCTCAACAATATACTTTATATATTTGATAAAATTTTAAGCTTTTATCTGTTAAAAAGGGGGCAAAAATGACAGTTTATATGGGATAAATACTATATATACCACCGATCTCCATAATTTTTTCAGACAGCAATATGTGCAATATACGAAAGCATATGGTGAACTTTGAAGCTTCTATCTAATAAATGGAGGAAGATAAGACAAAAACCCACTTTTTTAAAAATCGGTTGTTAGGGGAAAATATATTATATTATGCTCCGATCCGGCCGGTTCCGACAATTGTCTAATCGGATACCTAAATATACCATTTCGCCAAAATTTAACAAGATATCTCAAAAATTGAGGGGCTACTTTGCATACAAACAGACAGACGGACATGGCTAAATCAACTCAGCTCTTCATCCTGATCATTTCGGTATACTTATTGGTGGGTCTATCTATTTCCTTTTAAGAACTTACAATTTCGAGATTCGTGACAAAGTTAATATATCATTTAATTTTCATGCTAGATATAATGCAACTGATCGATGGCGCTCTTATAAAATATTTTTCAACTAAACCAATAATCAGCCCATATTTTTTTATTTATAGGTAGGTATATGTAAGTGTCAATACAAAGAAAGAAGTATCAATCACCTGCTCATCAGTCTGATTTTATTTTTGATCCAATGACGCAGATCCTAAGCGGCGGCGCGTATGAATAGCAAACAGTTTTGCGAATGAATCTGAATCTCCGTTGTGCGTTGTTTGTTTAATTGTGGCAACGCATTAGAGAATCCAATCTCTGCCAGAAAATGCTGTGTGTCGGCACATCAACAGAAAGCGCGTGTATGTGTGTAAGTATGTACACTAGACTGGGTCGATTTATTAACCTGCATCGCGTCATCGATTTTTCGATAGGATTTGGGCTCAGGAAAAAAACCTCCACTACGCATACCCAAAAAAATAATTTTCGAGTCAAGTGTTATCGCCAACGTTTTTACAACAGTTTAAAAAAAAATATTTATTGGGTTTTGGGGAGTGTTTTGGTCGAAAAATTTATCCTTTCGCCATATTTTTTCTTTTTTTCGTAGGCTCGAAAATTATTTTTTTGAGTATGCGTAGGGGAACTTTTTTCCTGGGCCCAAATCCTATCGAAAATCCGATAGCGCGATATCGGTTAACTTTCGTCCATACAAACCGACCCAGGTTAATGTATACGCCTGTCTATAAAAATTGGCGTTGATGAAATCAGCAACAAAAAAAAAAAGCGCACCTGTGTTCACTAATTTCATGGCGTATGCGGTAATACAAAAATGGGTTAGATTTAAAAGAAACAAATAAACAAACGTGATGAAAAAAAGAACAAAAATTTAACTCTTAAATGAAATAATTATAAGAATTATTTAAAATTGTTCACTTTGAAGTGGCATAATATGGAAAAAAGCCAGAAACAGTAGGTGAAAGATCGGTACTCATATTTTAATTAGCATGTGAATTGTTTTGTTTAAATTAATGTGATTTGAAATTTTTCTGCTTTGTTTGGCACTATTCATATGAAAAACTGGAACGGACACAGCGGAATAAATCAAATGTTTTTATGACAGCTGAACAATTCTGTTTCAATTCCAGAGTTGGTTACATAAACATACGCCGTTACACTCAGAAAAAAAAAAATCTACCTAAAACAAAAAATTCAGAACAAAATTAAGCAAGTTTTTCTTCTTTTTTTTTTGCGGTTCCTCACTTCTCCTGAACACATTGACCTGCACAGTTCTCATTGCATTTTCCACACATCTGCAATCTGTTCTTAGTTGTACTTATTGATTTTTGTTACAAACTTTTCTAATTGTTGTTGTTTTTTGCAAAGTCTGCACTTTCTATTACCAACCAAAATTTAGTCACTTACGTAGTTAAATAAAATTAGTGTCATTGTCTTGGCTAATGTCACTAATGTTTTTATTTGCATGAAAATACTGTCCCGCATGTCACGAGTATTCCGAGTTTAGCAGCTGTTGCGCCGGTTGTGTATGCAGTTCAAATACCGAGTGGAGACTAAATTAAGTGATTTAGAAAAGTGTAATACTGCTATACTATATATACCCTAAGGAAAGTGCGCGCCTATACATTAGGAATGCGCTAGAAAACTAGACGTCGAAAGGCTGCAATCGCAGCAAACTGCCAATGGTTTCGCAACTCGACTCTCACACCAGCTCGTTTTAGTATCAAAAGTATTGATTTTTCTACTCCAATATGGCAGTTTCTGAGTATATTGCAGGAATTAGAGGGGTTGTGAACATATATATCTTAATATAATTATTAATATTTCCGACCTATACTTTAAGGGATTTATTACAAGTGGACGTGTTACGCTCTTTTTTAAATTTCAACAAATATTAAATAATAGTGGTCACTTAAGATTTTATTGAATAATCCCCTCTTTTTTCTTTGTGTAGATGTACAGCAACGAAGAGAAAAATTACAGCATTTTTTTTTTTTTTTTTGTCAATTTCGTTAGCTGAATTTCTATTTTCTGGTATTTTGATATTTTTTCAAACCAATCCCAAAAATTTCTTAAAAAATCTCGAAAATTAAACGAAAATTTCTTATTTTTTAACACGCTTGTATTAGCTTCACTTGTATGTATGCTTGTTCGTAACTCGCTACAAAACGAGTTGTGCTTAATAGCGGAGACACAAACCTTTGTGCTACGGTGCTATGAACACCAAATATATAAGAGGATTGTAGATACTAAAACTAACTGGGATTCTTTCGTTTAGTCATTAAACCAGTTCTGATAACCCTATGGACAAATTCGGTATATGTGAGGTCTTTATTGACCTGCCACCTGAAACCAACCTAGCTCCGCTGAATTGTTTGCAGCTCGCAGTGACCTTTAGCTTGTATTTTTATTTTTTTTTTTTAACAAAAATTGATGGACTACAACATTGCAAACATAAACAAATTCAGCAAACTCGATATAAAAGGTTTCAAATCTTTGTCAAATTTTTTCAAACTTTCGAATTGCTTTTGAGATTGGTTTACATAGTTTCAGTTACAAAGTTCGTAAACGTTTTTTCTTAAAATATTGAAAATAATTTTTTTTTTTTTAATTTATTGAGTTTGGTTTACACTAATTCAGTTACAAACTTCATAGAAGTTTATCCTTTAAATATCGAAAATAATAAAAGAAGAAATAAGAAAGTCTTAGTTCAGGTGAAACTGAGCATTACATACCCAGCTGTGCACTTGAAACGCTGTGGTTTTTCGCTTTGTATGGTTAATAGTATTATAAGACTACGCAATAATATATACATATATGTTCTCCAGGTGCGGAAAGTGCGTATGCCGTGGGAGCTTAGGTTTTAGTGGGTAGCCCATACAGAGAGTAACACCGAGGCTTAACAATCCGGTTAGTGCACAAATTTTCGTTCAAAAGAAGCAAAAAGAATACAGAGGCTACCTCCAATGAACTTGAGCGGGTAAAAATGCAATTTAACATTTGTAGCTATGAAAAAAATATTTATGCTAAATTTCGTTCGAATTGTGAGATTTTCGTTCGGCTAATGGAATTAAAAGTATTTTGGAAAGAGTTACAAAAAAAAAAAACGGGTCACGCCCATTTTCAAAATTTGTTTAAGTTTTGTTTTTAGCTCAACCATATCAGTCAAATGTAGTTAAATACCATAGAGTTAGGCCTTGAGGAAAAGTGCGCATGGTCTTTAACCGATTTTGATTATCTTCACTCAGTCTATATATTTTGGCAAAGATAGTGTCCCTGCCAAATTTCAATGTAACTAATATCCTTAACGGCTTTTGATTTACGGCTTTTCAAACTTCCAAAATTTCTTTTTCTAAACGCCCATACTTTTGAATTTATGTTTTGCGTCATAAAGGAATACACATATAAAATTTCATATTTCCCATTTCTCTAGATTTGGGATATCGAAAAAGTGGGCGTGGTTATCGTCCGATTTCGATCATTGTCAATACCTATCTACTCAGGGTCCAGATAAGCCCGAATACCAAATTGGTGAAGATATCTCAATATTTACTCAAGTTATCGTGTTAACGGACGGACAGACAGAAGAACATGGCTTAATCAAATTTTTGTTCGATACTGATGATTTTGGTATATGGAAGTCTATATCTGTCTCGATTGCTTTATACCTGTACAGCCAACCGTTTTCCAATCAAAGTTATAATACGCCGTCTTCAAGTACAGCTGGGTACAAAAAACTTTGCTTAACGAAACTTAAAAAAAGTTCAACTGCTACTTTTCTGCTCGCTCTATTTCGCTTATTTGAAATTACATTTCAATAAGATATCTCAAACTTTGCTCAAGTGGTAATTTTCACACACACATAAACGGAGGGACTTAGCTTAGTCAATTCACTTTTTCATTCTTAACATTTCAATGCATAGAAGTCTATGTTTATCACAGACCGTGGCAATGTACCTTAAGACAAATCAAATTAATTTAATCTGATCGCGCCTGGGTATAAAATCAAAGAGCATACAAAAAGCTAAACAGCTATTTGGTAGACAATCCTCATATTGCCGAAAATTTCAAATTTCAAAAACTGCTCTTTCGAAGATGATGTATGATAAATCTTAAAGAATTTGTGTTTCCATCACTATTGCCGTTATTCATTGCCATCACTTAAAAATTGAGATTTGCCTTCTAAGTGTAGACATCAAATGTATGTAAAAAAGAACATGTAAGGAAGGCTATGTTCGGGTGTAACCGAACATTAAATACTCAGCTGAGAGCTTTGGAGACAAAATAAAGGAAAATCACCATGTAGGAAAATGAACCCTGGAATGTGTTTGTATGATATGGGTATCAAACGAAAGGTATTAAAGAGTATTTTAAAAGGGAGTGGGCCATAGGTATAGGTGGACGCATTTTCGAGATATCGCCATAAAGGTGGACCAGGGGTGGCTGTAGAATGTGTTTGTACGATATGGGTATCAAATGAAAGGTATTAATGAGGGTTTTAAAGCGGAGTGGCATATGTGAAGGCGTTTCCGAGATATCGACCAAAATGTGGACCAGGGCGACGCAGAACATCATCTGTCGGGTACCGCTAATTTATTTATGTATGTAGTACCACGAACAGTATTCCTGCCATGATTCCAAGGGCTTTCGATTTCGCCCTGCAGAACTTTTTCATTTTCTTCTACTTAATATGGTAAATGTCACACCTATTTTACAAAGTTTTTTCTAAAGTTATATTTTGCGTCAAAAAAACCAATCAAATCACCATGTCTCATCCCTTTTTAACACGCTTTTATTAGCTTGGCCTGTATGTAACGGAATCTTTGAGCTTAATTTTCACCTGTTTCTAGAAGCCTGATTAATTTGAAACTTTGCATACGTATCAAGGACGGATGACTATGCATTAATGTGATGGTGTGGTGACATAAGGTCAACGGCCATAAGGTCAATTGGCCTTATTACCACTTTGAGTGGCCATAAGTTTGATTGAAACTTTGCACACGTATCAAGGCTCGATGGCAATGCATTAATGTAATGGTGTGGTGACATATGGTCAACGGTCATAAGGTCAATTGGCCTTATTACCACTTTGAATGGCCATAAGTTTAATCGAAGCTTTGCACACGTATCAAGGCTCGATGACAATGCATTAATGTGATCGTGTGGTGACATAAGGTCAACGACCATAAGGTCAATTGGCCTTTTTACCACTTTGAATGGCCATGAGTTTGATTGAAACTTTGCACACGTATCAAGCCTCGATGACAATGCATTAATGTGATGATGTGGTGACATAAGGTCAACGGCCATAAGGTCAATTGGCCTTATTACCAGTTTGAGTGGCCATAGGTTTGATTGAAACTTTGCACACGTATCAAGGCTCGATGGCAATGCATTAATGTGATGGTGTGGTGACATATGGTCAACGGCCATAAGGTCAATTGGCCTTAGTACCACTTTGAATGGCCATAATTTTGATCGAAGCTTTGCACATGTATCAAGGCTCGATGACAATGCATTAATGTGATGAGGTGGTGACATAAAGTCAACGGCCATAAGGTCAATTGGCCTTTTTACCACTTTGAATGGCCATAAGTTTGATTGAAACTTGGCACACGTATCAAGGCTCGATAACAATGCAATAATGTGATGGTGGGGTCACATAAGGTTAACGGACATAAGGTCAATTGAACTTATGACCACGCCAAATGGCCATAGATTTGACACCCTGCACATAATGCGAAAAACGCATTCCTTTATTAATGATAGAAGTGGATGAATGGCACATCTACGAAAGAGCATACTGGAGTCCTTTTTAACACGCTTTTATTAGCTTGGCCTGTATCTATCTATTTACATATGTATCCATGTATGTATGTAACGGAATCTGGAGTGGAGCCGAGAGTCCCGGTAATGCAGAGCTCCGAACTCCGTTGCACCTTTTGAAGCATTTTAAGATAGGTACTTTTAGCTAGTGCAGGCCACCAGACCAAGGCACCATAAAGAAGAATCGGGCGCACAATGGCTGTGTAAATACAGTAGGTCACCTTAGGGGAGAATCCCCAGGAGGTGCCAATTGCCCTCTTGCAGGTGAACAGCTCTGCTGCTGCCTTCTTGGATCGCTCCACTATATGGTCACTCCATAATAGCTTCCTATCCAGAATGACTCCCAAATACTTGACTTGATCGCTAAACGCTAAGAACGTACTCCCAATTCTTGGCGGTGTAAGATTTGGTACTTTGTACCTCCTCGTGAAGAGAACAACTGGGTCCGTTGGCGTCACTGGAACCCAGGCTCTAGCCCTTGGTCTTGAGGGGATATCACTCGCCTCCACTACCGTGAGGCGCGCGCCCGGATATACCACCCCTATCAGCGTGACGGCGGCCCTATAGGGGTTTGCCGACCTGGCGTCGTCACAGGCAATTAGCTTGACATTGCCCAGGAACCACCCTGCATCGGTGTAAGATGGCGGTGGACCGAGATTGTCTTTCTTAATCTTAACGGCCACCGTAGCAAGCGCGGCCTCGATCCACTTCCACTGTTGTTTCGGGATCCTGCCATCTTCGCTGCAGTCGTCTATAATGCCAATGATCTGCCGACACTTGGCAATTCCGGCGAAAGACCGCGTCCAGCCTCCCTGCGTCTTGGCCCTTTTCGGTGCCGTGGGGTTGGATTCATCCATGGACCGCTGGCGTTTCGAGGTTTCATCACTCTCGACTAAAACTTTTAAAATTACTTGAACAAAAAAATGAAAACTAAATAATAGTTTAAAAAAACTTAAAAAACACGCTTTTATAGCAAACCGAACTAAAAAATAGAAAATAGTTTTCAATTAAAAAGGGTTTATATAACAGTAGTGGAAGGTCAAATAATCGTTTTTAGTTAATCATCTAAAAAAAAAAGTATAATAAAATTTAAGTTATTAACAGAATAATTTAATTCACAGTAAAAAGGGGGGGGGGGGGGGTGCTTGATATTGAATGTTACAATCATTCTATTGGCAACTATCTGAGAGGAATGATATGAAATGTAGTCAAATGCAAAATGAAGAAGGGCCAGGCCCATTTTGAAATTTTCTTTAATTTTTGTATTATGTTGCACCATATTATTACTGGTGTTGAATTTTGACATAATTTACTTATATACTGTAAAGATATTAAATTTTTTGTTAAAATTTTAATTGAAATTTTTTTTAAAGTAGGCGTGTTTGTCATCCGAGTTCGCAAATTTTTATTTAGAACACATATAGTTATAGGAGTAACGTTCCTGCCAAATTTCATCCTGATATATTCAACGACTGCCAAATCACAGCTTGCAAAACTTTTAAATTACCTTATTTTAAAAGTGGGCAGTGCCACGCCCTTTGTCCAAAATTTTACTAATTTTCTATTCTACGTCATAAGTTCAACCCACCTACCAAGTTTCATCGCTTTATCCGTCCTTGGTAATGAATTATCGCACTTTTTCGGTTTTTCGAAATTTTCGATATCGAAAAAGTGGGCGTGGTTATAATCCGATATCGTTCATTTTAAATAGCGGTCTGAGATGAGTACCCAGGAACTTACATACCAAATTTCATTAAGATACCCCAAAAATTACTCAAGATATCGTATTTACGGACAGACGGACGGACGGACGGACATGGCTAAATGAATTTCTTTTTTCACCCAGATCATTTTGATGTATATAAGTCTTTATCTATCTCGATTAATTTATGCCGTTACGGGGTACCGTTATACGAACAAAATTAATATACTCTGTGAGCTCTGCTCAGCTGAGTATAAAAATAGCATACGACAACAACTCTAAGAATGACAAATGTTCTGCCGAGACGCCAGACATAAAACCACCATACATTAGACTAGCCCTAAAATAAGTCACATAACTCAAAAGCGCAAAATTAATGATAAGTGGATTGTAAAGAAAAATGTGTTCAAATACAAAATCTTGTACGAAAAATAATGAAATAAATTAAGAGTCAAATAGACAAGAATATGATAAAGTGGATAAAGAATACAACAGGGAAACAGGCTAAGAGGAAGATGTAAATAATTTTCAAAAATAGTATGCAATTTTCAGTAAAGAGACGCAAGTGGAGTAAGAAGGCCACAAAAAAGCATCACACAAGAGAGTTATGATTTGAGAGGGCATGGGCGTAAACTTTGATTGCATTTGAATGTAATCGTGTACTTATGTGAGTGCATGTTACAAAAATTAAGTGGTTTTATTTTAAATCATTCACGTATTTGTTTCATACATTTAGAACAAAAATAGCAACTAAATACACACTAGTAACAGCAGCAGGAGCAGAACAAGAAGAATTGGGATGAAAACCAGTCAGAGAGAAAGCATTTAACGAGTGTAGTGATATTGTTTCTGTTATTGCTATTTGCAATTTTTTTCCTTTTGTTGCTACGGTTGACTAAATCATGCGGACAGGCAGTAAGACAAATAGACAACTGGCGAAACAGCCACCCTGCGGCCCGCTTAAAGTCAAATTCAGAAAATTCGCAATGCCTGGCAAATTTTGTTGTTATATTCTACTGTGTGTAACAGTTTTATTGTTTCAATTTTTTTATTCACTCTTGCTTTTTTTGCCTACAGTTGTTGTTCAACTGTTGTTTTGTAAATGTCAGTCTTCATTTGTCAATGCTTTTGCCGCGTTGCTTAATAAATTTTATATACTTAGCTGCACACATTCACACATACATACATAGATACAAGAAATCAGAAATTACATTGGCATTTGTTACGTTTTAAAAATATGTTTACTTATTCATTCTGCCGATGATGTTTTAGCCGCAAGTTGAGTCACTTAAGTGGCAGCAGCAATGACAGCAACATCAAGCAACAAAATGCGACAACATTGAGCAGCAATGGGGAATAACAACAAATGTAGCAGAAAGTTTTTCATGGCTAAAGAAGTCTTTGCTTTGCATATTCATACCATGATTTAGCGAAATAATGCGAATTGTGCGCTTAGCGCCTTTATTGCCATAATCTGTTGCAATTTAAGTTATCCATGGATAGACATAAATTTATGAATGCTAAACGTGATTTGTTGCAAAAAAGATATGCTTGCCATGCTTATTGTATAATTTTTAAGAATATAAACAGTTAAATTTAAACGTTGCCTTCGCAAAATAGGGCTACCTCGAGAAGGAAAAGTGACGCTTAAGCAGCAAGAAGCGCTGCTATGGTATACGGATATATTCCCCTATTTATACTATAAAACACTGTGCCCGCCTTGTAGGACTGCTGGTCGCACATCCAAAATGAGGTTCGTAAAAGGTACTTGGAATAAATGGATAAGAATAGAGAAGTAAAGCGATATAAGCAGAGACTAGGGCCAAGAGAGCGACGACAGGTAATCTGAAATTTGCTTGGTGCGGGAGCGAGACCGCTGACTTGCCAGATTAAGGAGGGTGAGGGAGGAATTAAACGCAACACAAAGAGGAAGAGAGCCACATCGCAGTATCGGGCAGCGCTAAAATAGAATGTGCCGTTTTTGTCCTAACCAATCAGAAGAACGAAAGGTTGGTGGAAATAAGAATAGGACAGATCAACGGTAGAGTCTTTGTAGAGAGTAACTTTCGATACTTCAACAGAAGAAATGGAAAAGGTCGCAGGCAGCAAAAAAAAGGTGACACTCAGCAATATCCAAACAGACAACTGATTTAAGTGGTCCTGCCTCCTAGGAATATAAATGCCCCTTAATATATAAGCACTATGAAAATATGCGGCACACAAGAAGATATTCAAGCAGCAAGCAAAGGCCTTCAGGGCAAGACCTCTAGCCTAACAAGAGATTGCAGGCAGTCGCTAAACGAAGCCTATGCACCACAATGCTGATATGCATTACAAGTTACAGTGGTGTTAGCTGGCAACTGTTTTTCTGATGAACTTCTCCAGTGAACAGAAAGTGTTAATTTAGTCTTGACATATTGCTCGTACTATTAAACCACACAAATGATTTCCCGTGTTTGTATTTTCCGATAAACCCAATGTAAGATGGTCCATGGACACACATGTGAGGCGCCTCGGTAAGCTTGACCTCTCTTAAATGTCTTCGCTTATATGGAAGGCATAATTTACTCCATATTGAGATAAATTGATTAAACTTTTTACACATTTAAAAGAGGAAGAGCACAAGCTCATTTGTTGTTATCACAATGGGCCAGCTGGCTCTAACTTGCCCTTCGCCCTTTCAGTGGTATAGCCACTATAAATTTACATAAATTTTTAAATAAATTTTCTCTTCCTCTTTTTTGTAGTCTCCATCTCAGGTATATGTGTTTAAATTAACTTATCAAAGGTTGCGGCTATTTCAGAATCACATACGACTTAACCACCTGAGATCGCGTTCAAAAGGTCTACACAGTAAGCAATGGCCATTTCTTAGATCAATATAAAGCGTCAGTTGAAAGCACTGCGAGGGAACAGAATAAGAACTATTACTGTCTCTTAATACTATAACTCGGAAAAATAGTGCAACTAGCTCCAACATCAGTTTCGTATATGAATTTGTTGTTGTTGTTGTTGTAGCAGTGCTTCGCCCCACCGACCGATCACAAATTGTCATCAATATCCTCTAACGGGAGTCCAAGGAAACTTGCTGTTTCAACAGGGCTGGACCATAATGAAAGGGGTGTTAGAGGCGTTGGTTCCACATTACAATTAAAGAGAGGGTTGGTGTCATGTGGGGACACTATATTAATTTGTCTTTCACCAACATTACGGATCTGCTTTCTATTCAGTAGTCATTCAGTCACACCGTTCATATATAGCTTTTAGGCAAGTGTCGTAACATCTTTCATCTACTAGTATCCAGGTGGCCCTGTAGTACATTCCCTTCATGTTGTTTTCGGAAAGGCTGAATATATCCAAGCCTAATTTAAAAGCATGTGAGACCAGAAGGCAGTATCCAGTCAGAAAACCCGTTATGAGTCTATAGTCCTCTATTTTTAATGATAGAAGTAGCTTTGTTAGTCCAAGGTTGTGTGAGCTACACATGATCATCGGCACTTTACAGCCCCACGCTTTGTTCCATGCCTTTACCGCTTGATCGATCATATGCACCTCATGTGTTCTCTTAATAGCGCCCATCTATTTTCATATTGCCTGTGACCCAATACAGATGTTTATTATTCCACGTCCCGATTTTTCCCACGGAATGCTTACACTCTAACACGCTTCTAGATTTTGTGCTATGCGAGATTATTGCCTTAACTGTTGTTTGGCTTTAAATATAAATGTTAACACTGCTGCAGTTTAGACTATTCCGTTCCAGTGTTTCTGCTGGTTTGGTTATGGCTAATACTTCTACTTGAAAAACGCAACCGTGATCTGTATCAGTATACCGCAGACCCTACTCCTTCCACTACCTTGGAACCATCTGTGTACACATGTATCGCCTCGTCGCCATTTGAGCACCCTCGCGCCAAACATCCACCTCCATTGTGGCTTTAAGAGCCCCCTCGAAGCGCAGATAGGGAAGCAGGAAGTCTGTTCGTCCTGTAATTGATGACGATATACTATTATGGCCGTATGGTCTACGCTCAAGCTACCAGGAGACATTGAGTCTCGGGAAAATTCAGAAAGAAAAAAGTTTTGATATTGTATTATCTTTGAAGTCTATAGTTGGACTATGCTAAAGAGCACTTAGTTTGAGTAACAATGGAAAGAATATGCAACCTTTATTCAAAGCACAACTGCAATAATTACAAATCGAAATGAAATCTTCTGTGACGCTACTAGCCTAGCTGCATAAAGCTAAATTTCTAGAGTAACATTTTCCACCATTAGATCCTTGTGCGCCAAATTGGCTTTCTTAAAGCCAGATCAACTCTGCATAATCACAGCTATTTATATAAATGGAACATCAAAGTACAGTAGCATGACAGGAAATTGTTTCAAGGTTAAGAGGATGTCAAAAAATATTGCATGTTTACTTGAAAATAAATACATAATTCATATAAAATTATATCTATCACTACAATCAGTATGACTGCAGTTTAAGATGTGAAATGAAACTTGTTATTGGCATTTTGTTTTTAAGTAATTTTTTTTTCTGCGCTCGATCTTTTCCGTTTCACTTTGATTAATTACAAAACGAAAATGCATTCGACAGGACACGAGAACTCAACGCCGCATCAATACTTTCGCCAGCTGCATTGCATGCAATAACGCGCCAAATACTTGTATAACAAAGCAATTTCCTTTGCAACATGACACACACACGCGCACACGAAATGCATATGCTACATATATATGACTTTAGTAAGTCAATATGTTAACCGTTGCTTTGACTGGCTGTACTCGGATTTTCGCTGTTACCATTTACAAGGCACTTAATAACTAACTTTAGTACTTCTTCTGCATCGACATCATAAATCATTAAGCTCAAATTGTAGTTGTATGTACATCTGAGTGGGGAATGAATGCATACATACATACCTACATAGATGGAAATGTACATACAACCAAGCGAAATTTATAGCGTACAAAATCCTGCATGAATGTAGCTCATATGAGAACGAAAATCCTTACCACAAAAGCTTTAGCATGCACCAACTTCAAAAAAAAAAAAAAACATTGAAGAAAATGTAAGAGGAAAAAACCAGGGAATGCAAATAACAGTTATTACCAAAAATTTTAACCAAAAAATTATACGAAAGGGGTTTTGGCACGTTCGTAAAAACTACATCAATGTGTGCCTTATTACGTGGTTAATGTTTTGATTTTTTACTCAGCGTGGTTTGCATACAGAGTATATTAACTTTGATTAGATAGCGGTTGGTTGTACAGGTTTGAAGGAATCGAGATAGATATAGACTTCCAAATATTAAAATCATCAGTATCGAAAACAAATTTGATTGAGCCACGGGATACCTTAAGTAAATATCGAGATATCTTCACCACATTTAGTACAAAAGTTTATCTGGACCCAGTATAGATTGGTATTGAAAATAAGCGAAATCGCAAGCTAACCACTCCCACTTTTTATATATATAACATTTTGGAAAACACAAAAAACCTGATTATTTAGTAAATAATACACCTAGATAAAAATTTGAAAAAAAAAAATTTTTAAATGGGCGTGGCACCGCCCACTTGCTATAAAATCAATTTTACAAATATTATTAATCATAAGTTGCCTTTACTATAAGGAATGCTTTGAAGAAAAACTAACGAAATCGGTTAGGGACCACGCCCACTTTTATATAAACGAGTTTTAAAAGGGTCGTGGACTAGTAAAATAAGCTATATCTTTGCAAAAAAGAACTATATATCAACATTATTTCATTTCCCAAGTAAATTTATAACAATAAATTGGAAAAACTTCAAATTTTAAAAAATGGGCGCAGCACCGCCCCTTTTATGACTAAGCAATTTTCTATGTTTCGGGAGCCATAACTCGAAGAAATATGTACATATCGTAAAAAATTGGGTACAAATATTTTCCTTATGGCAGGAAATATTTCTAGAAAAAAAGGACAAGATCGGTTAAAAACCACGCCCACTTTTATATAAAAGATTTTTAAAAGGGTCGTAGACGAAACTAGTAAGCGAAATCTTAGAAAAAAAGAGCTTCCTATCAATAGAATTTTACTTTCTAAATTGAATTATAACATTAAATTTGAAAACACTAAAATTTTTGAAAATGGGTGTGGCGCCGCCCCTTTTATGACTAAGCAATTTTCTATGTTTTGGAACAAATTAGTGGATCGTAATGAAATTGTGTACACATATTTTAATTATGGAAGAAAATATTTCTAGTAAAAATGGACGGGATCGGTTAAAGACCACGGCAACTTAGACATAAAACAAGTTTAAAAGGGTCGTAGACTAGAATAATAAGCTATAACTTAGCAAAAAATAGTTTTGAATCTATGATATTTCATTGTAAGAGGAATTGGGGATGCATTTTTTTTAAACGGGCAGTGCCACGTGTTATGTACAAAAGTAATTTATCTGAAATAAAATGTACAATTGAAGCTCACGCTGAGTATATAATGTTTGGTTACACCCGTACTTAGACACCTTTACTTGATTTATGTTTGAGTTTTGCTAAACGAATTAAAAATAACAGTAAATTTTTGAAGTTTTTTATATTGCTCGAAAAAATAATAACTATTATAACATTCGGAAAAAAAAAATTTTTTTGAGCCTCTTATTTCTCTTAGAGCTATTTTTATACTCAGCTGAGCAGTGCCCACAGAGTATATTAATTTTGTTCGCATAACGGTAATGCGTAACGGCATAAACTAATCGAGATAGTAATAGACTTCTATATATCAAAATGATCGAAAAAAGAAATTCATTTAGCCATGTCCGTCCGTCCGTCCGTCCGCCCGTAAACGCGATAACTTGAGTAAATTTTGAGGTATCTTGATGAAATTTGGTATGTAGGTGCCTGGGTACTCCTTTCAGATCTCTATTTAAAATGAACGAAATCTGACTATAATCACGCCCAATTTTTCGATATCGAAAATTTCGAAAAACCGAAAAAGTGCGATAATTCATTACCAAAGACGGATAAAGCGATGAAGCTTGTTAGTTTGGTTGAGCTCTTGACGCAGAATAGAACATTAGCAAAATTTTGGACAATAGGCGAGGCACCGCCAACTTTTAACGAAGGTAATTTAAAAGTTTTGCAAGCTGTAATTTGGCAGTCGTTGAAGATATCATGATGATATTTGCCAGGAACATTACTCCTATTAATAAATAAAAAAAAATTACTATATGTGAGCTAAATAAAAATTAGCAAAAACGGGTGACCAACACGCACGCTTTTGAAAAAAAAAGATTTTTTTAAGTCAAATTTTAACAAAAAATTTAATATCTTTACAGTTTATTAGTAAATTATGTCAACATTCAACTCCAGTAATGATATGGTGTAACAAAATACAAAAATAAAAGAAAGTTTCAAAATGGGCGGAGCCTTTTCATTCAATTTGTCTAGAATACTTTTAATGCCATAAATCGAACAAAAATTTACCAATTCTGGTGAAATTTGATAGGGTCATAGACTCTAGGATGATAACTGTATTCTGCGCTCGGCCGTTAACACGATAACTTGAGCAACAATCGATATATCTTTATTAAACTTAGTTCACGTACTTACCTGAACTCACTTTATCTGGGTATAAAAAATGGCCGAAATCCCACAATGACCACGCCCACTCTTTCGATATCGAAAATTACGAAAAATTAAAAAATTCCATAATTCTATACCAAATATGAAAAAAGGGATGAAACATGGTAATTAGATTGGTTTATTGACGCAAAATATAACGTTAGAAAAAAACTTTGTAAAATGGGTGTGACACCTACCATATTAAGTAGAAGAAAATGAAAAAGTTATCGTACAAACAAATTCTAGGGTCACCCCTGGTCCGCCTTTATGGCGATATCTCGAAAAGGTGTCCACCTGTGGAACTAAGGCCCACTCCCTTTTAAAATACTCATTAGCGCCTTTCATTTGATACCCATATCGCAGAAACAAATTCTAGAGTCACCCCTTGTCCACCTTTATGACGATAACTTGAAAAGGCATTCATCTACAGAACTAAGGCCCACTCCCTTTTAAAATACTCATTAAACCTTTCACTTGATTCCCATATCGTACAAACACATTCTAGAGACACCCCTGGTCAACCTTTATGGCGATATCTCGAAAAGGCGTCCACCTGTAGAACTAAGGCCCACTCCCCTTTAAAATACTCATTAAACCTCTACTTGATTCCCATATCGTGCAGACAAATTCTAGAATAACCCCTGGTCCACCTTTATGGCGATATCTCGGAAAGGCGTCCGCCTATAGAACTATGGCCCACGCCCTCTTAAAATACTCTTTAATACCTTCCATTTGATATACATGTCATACAAACACATTCCAGGGTTACCCTAGGTTCATTTTACTACGAGGTGATTTTCCCTTATTTTGTCTCCAAAGCTCTCAGCTGAGTATGTAATGTTCGGTAACACCCGAACTTAGCCTTCCTTACTTGTTTTCTTTAAAGAAATTTTTTTAACCTTTTAAAACGCTTCCAAAACGGAAACAATTTAAAATTTTTTTTTATTTTTTGATTTCATTTGGAAAATAAAAATTGATTTTTCAGCGTGTTTTTTCCTTAGAACTATTTTTTTTTAGAGTTATTTTTTTAATATTTTAAATCGCGCCGAAAACGGAAATTATTTTGCAAGTTTTTTATTTTGCTCGAAAATAATAGTTATTCATACAGTTTTTTTATATTTATATGCCATACATAAATATATATTCATTCCCTTTACACTATCTCCCTCTCTATATATAGTCGAATAGGCTACATGTTTACGACTTCTTCTTCCATTTCTCCATCTTATTCCTGTCCTTTCCTGTATCTCCACCTCTTTCTTATTCTCCCTCTCACTCACAAACCCATTCCTACTCTTAGTCCCACCGTCATTACCCCTTCCACTCCTTCTACCTCTCCAACCTAAGTTACTGCATATATGGAATCTTTATACCAAATATTGTATAACCCCTTCAAAAAATTACGGAGACATTGCGAATTAATGCTTTGCTTCATTCACGCTCTCACTGCTGACCCCGCTTCCACGCCCTCTACCTCTTAAATCTAAATTACCTCATATACAAAATCTACTTATAGAAACTGCGTTTATATCAAACCTTGCGTCCCCCCTTCAAATAATTACGGAGACCAAATGAATTTAAATATTTGTTTCACTCCCACTTAGTGCCACCTCCACTTCCATCCATTGCTAATACTTCTATCTTCATTTCTACTCCTTTCACCTATACCACGTAATTTTTTTGAAATTTGGAGTTCTATACCACTTTTTCAAAACTTTATACTGTAACGAATTTAGTACAATTCCTCTTATTTGCAACCTTCTACTAACGTTCGAATCACTAAACTGTTGAATAAATAACTACAATATTTAGTAATGCAAAATGGCCATTATTAAAGAACTTCGCAATAACACTGATACTTCACAACCAATAGCTTGCTTAAATGAAACTGATTGTCGTGCCTCTACTGTTGCTGCCTTCTATCCTCTGTGATTTCCTCGTTGCATCTTCTAGGCGCCTCCAGAATTTACTTAGTTACTGCTATATATTATAACTACAGATGCACGTGTATAGCTTCTCATATTCGCGTGTATTTGTGAGCAACACTCCACAATTATAATTGCATACTTTTGGGAGCATCTCAGGTAAGATATCTGCATGTTTTTGTGCGTCTCTTCTCCTCTGCGTGACGTGCATATGTGTAGACATAATGATTGATCTATTGATGTGCATACAAGACACTGCTTAGCATCGCCTTAGAGATGATAGTATCCCTTAGTGTTGGTAATATTCGTCACAATATCATAATTAACTGCCACTTAACCGCTTATGCGATATTGACCGTTTCGTAACAACTCATGCCAGCGATACCTGTTTCTCGATATCCGACGACAATAGGGAGAACCAAGGGAGAAGTCAAGTATTCCTCCTCCAGCCACTTTCAGCACAGGGGAGGTCACCCTCTTCCACTGGTTTCAAACTGCGGTGTCGACTGAAAAACTTTCTCGGCCGTTGCGTATTTGTCCATATTTTTCATATATAACCCTGAACATTTTATGAATATAGGTTGAGTACGGCGTTGGGCGACTTTAGAACGCACACACACATCCATATTTATTTATAAGATGTATGTATCTAAATGTATGTACGTATAAATATGCATCTATCACTCACTAAAACAAAGATACTTTCGTATTGAAATTAAAGTCTCTGAACAAAAAATAAAGACTCGAAAATAAATTACTAAAATGCGAAAAAACTGATAATTGTAACGATCCCTGAGAAACTTTGTAAATCGTTATAAATTAGAATGAAAGAGATAGCAATAATAACAAGTGATTTAATCTTTGAAAGAATCAGCAAATCCACTAGCTGAGACACACACACACACATACCTAGAAATAATTCTGTTTGCTTGTATTTAATAGGGTGGACCCGTGGAGCGATGGTAGCGTGCTCCGCCTACCACACCGAATATTCTGAGTTCAAGTTCCGGGCAAAGCAATATCAAAAATTTAGAAACAATTTTTTTTCAATTAGAACAATAAAAGCTTTTCTAAGCGAAGTCGCCCGATGGCAATAATTTGACAAACACTACGATTCAATTTCTGCTATGAAAAGCTTCTCAGTGAAAACACATCTGCCTTCTAATTCGGAGTTGACGTTAAACATGTAGGTCCCGTCCCACCAGTTTTTAGGAAAAATAAAATCAGCACAACACAAACTGGAGAGAAGCTCGGCCTAAATCTCTTTGGAGGTACATCGTGCCTTGTATTCTTATTTTGCATGGAAAGGAGTTCAAAAATTCTACAACTAGCTGCAGCTCCCACAAAATGACTTCGAACATATTGAAGTAGTTGTTGGTGTCGAAATGCATTTATTTATTTATTTTTACAGATATTCATACATATGCACAAATATATTTACAGAAAAAATATCGGTCCCTTACTAAGTGGATCTTAAGCTTCCTTATGACTTCAAATCCACAATCAAAAGGTAAAATCAATGACTATTGGAAAATTACTTCACTTATAAACTAGTTCAACTATATGAATTCTATTCATACGTATGATTGTATATGTCTTATGGTCTTAGTCAAAGTCATGTTCATAAATGCCACAGCCGCATATGCGTTCGTACGATTATTGGCAAGAAGGCAAGCCAAGTTGCAAAATACACTCTATGAACTTGGTATAATCTTGCATTGAAAATCCCAGTACGAAAATTTTATGATTTCAATAAAAATCACTTAGGCATCATAATTAATCAAAAACAGGTACAACATAATCTTGAAAAGTATTCTCGTTTGAGATCTCACTTGACTGATGAGTTATATCTGGCGAAATACTATGAAACATCAACTTGTCACATAAGGGCAAAGAAATACAGCCAGACTGGTTAAGTATTGCTTAATAGGATATCATCCTGATACTAAACACCTCAGGAACCAAGTGCAAGTCGCACAATCGCACGATCGCACAAGGATTGGCGAGGACCCCTTTTCCTTTTTATGTCAAATGAAAAGTATGTAATAATATCTTCCTTCGAATTTCCAAATGGGCTCTATAGTATATGACTCCATAAGTATTTTTAAACAGTTGAACATAATCTTTAGTTATATCTAAGTTGATTAACATATGTATGTTTTAATGTATCCACATACATATATTTAGTAGTTTATGATATGTTATTGAAAAGTGCTCGCGTAATTCGTTTGAATTATGAATGATGTCTGATTGGATTTCGATTGTATAAAACTTTAAGTCGATCAACTTGTGAACTTGCACGAACACACAATACTTTTAATACTAGATGACGTCATCGCCCACCGCAGTTGTACTGATGGAATTTAATTTACCATCAAGTATTTGTTTTTATTTCATATCAGAATTATTGAAAAGTGGTCAAAAGAAAAATGACGGAAATATATGAAGATATTTGACTGAAATTTTAAGTTAACTTAAAAATTTTAAATAATTTAAATATGTTTTTTATGGAGGGCGCTCTGTGAGGCGGTATTATGTTACCATGGGTCACCATTTATTTACTACTAGAGATATACGCCGCCGATAAACGCCGCCGCCGCCACCGATTTTTGTCGTTTTTCGCACGCCGCCGCCGAATGTCAAAAATATCGGCGCGGCGGCGGCGGCGGCGGCGTCCGGCGCAGTGCTATATTTTCTACTCATTTAAGGCTGTGTAGGCCATTTATTGTTCATGCAGAAAATTGGACGTATATGGTTGTTGTTGTTGTTGTTGTTGTAGCGATAAGGTTGCTCCCCGAAGGCTTTGGGGAGTGTTATCGATGTGATGTTCCTTTGCCGGATACAAATCCGGTACGCTCCGGTACTATATCACCATTAAGGTGCTAGCCCGACCATCTCGGGAACGATTTATGTGGCCACATTAAACCTTCAGGCCATTCCCTCCCTCCCTACCTCCAAGTTCCATGAGGAGCTTGGGGTCGCCAAAGCCTCGTCTGTTAGTGAAACAGGATTCGCCGCGGATAGGTGAGGTTGACAATTGGGTTTGGAGAAGCTATATATTGCGCTGGAAACCTGAAAGGTTGCGCTACACAGCCCCTTAAATCTGGTATTTTAGTCGCCTCTTACGACAGGCATACCTACCGCGGGTATATTCTGATCCCCTAACCCGCTGGGGTGACGTATATGGTCGAAAGGGGTATCGACGGATGCGCATCACTGCCAGTTATAAGAATCCAATTGCGAAATGTAACTCTTTCTACCCGTTCAAAAGTAATTTAAAAAACAGCCGGCGCTTTCAATGCCAGCTTAACACAGATTTTTCATCACCCAATTCACTAAGTTATTAAAACAAAACACTAAAAGAAAAATTATATAAAAAATATAAATGCTCACTTTGCATAATTTAAAGAAAAAAATTAAGAAGGAACAATGAATTCAAAAAAAATTACCCAAGTCGAACATGTTTTCAAATTGTCCTTAAGTTGTTAAAAATGTCGATTTTTTCAAAAATTCTATATTCCGATTAGCATAAATAATAAGCGAAATCAGTTATGCAGAATCCTTTAGTAGGTCTCAGGGGTTTAAACTCTCCTTCGAAATGATTCTCACCTCATACTTAAGTTGAAGATAGAAGGGCTTGAAAAATCACTTGGGCTTACATTCAAACATCTGTTGTTTATTTGCGAAACTTTAAATAGCGTCTGATGTGTTAATTTTGATTTTCACACTTCATCCCTCAACACCCAAGTCTCCCGTTTTGACATTTCCTAAAGTTGCCGGCCCTATCCCAACTAGTCCCTTGGAGTGAATTACAGTGATTCTAGCCTATCAGCCAAGTTTAAATATCACCAACACGTTTCGACTCCTGTTATATATGTGAATACGTAGGCACATACATATATTTACCAGGTGAGGCTTTGTCCTTTCGCAAGAACACTCAAAGTGGTGAAGCAAAAGTTTTCCCCAGACAGTCGAGCAAATGACCGGGTGTGCTACTACTCTAACGTAGTGGACAATCGAACTAGTTTGAAAACTGAAGCTACGCGGTTATTCATAATGAATTCTTGTATCAAAAGCCGGAAAACAACAGTTTGGAGTGAGCGTATAACCTTAACATCTTTCAACTTAAAATCGGCCGACTTTCATTCTAAAATATCGTTTTGGTTTAGCGAAGACTATTGAAATCAATGTTTCGAACACAAATGTCTGCAAATTTTGGTCTACATTTAAAAATAAAATAATTTAAAAAAATGTTTAAGTTAAACGGTGTTATTAAAAACAATACTTACATAAAGTAATAATAATACTAAAAGCTAGAAAATAATTAGGCAGGTCCTCCTCATCAATCTAAGGCGTTGATCAGACAATTAAATAAAAGCGTTGGGCGCGTGAAATTTCTAAAAATGTGAGGCGTGACATAACCTGATTAAGGTTCAGTTGGTCCTACTTATGACTATCAATAGAACCCAGCGGGTTAGGGGGTTAGAATATACCCGCGGTAGGTATGCCTGTCGTAAGAGGTGACTAAAATACCAAATATATTCAAGGGGTTGTGTAGCGCAACCCGCTCAGGTTGCCAGCGTAATATATTATAGCTTCTCCAAACCCAATTGTCAACCTTACCTATTCGTGGGGAATCCTGTTTCATTAACAGCCGACGCCCTGGCGACCACGATCTCCTCATGGATCTAGGGGGTGAGAGGGTGGGATGGCCTAGAAGCTCGCATGTGGTCATAACAAATCGTTCTCGAGATGGTCGGGTTGGTACCGGAACGTACTGGTTCTGCATCCGGCAAAGGACCATCGACATCGATAAGACTCCCCAAGGCCTTCGGGGAGTGTCCTTATTGCTACAACAACAACTAAACAATAGCAACTGTAAGTCGCCTTTGTGCGTGACCAGCAAGGGGTCACAAATAATTTAAAGAAATCGTGTCGATAACGAGTATTAGAAGTTAGACCAGAACATCTCCTTCGGCAAACCTACGCTTTGTACGAGACATACAGACAAAAGTGTGACCATTTTAAGTACTAAAATTATTTTCGGCAGGCGCACCAGTACCAGTCCCTTAGACTGGGGCTAGGTTCGAAGCCCCCTTGGAGAAAGTGAATAAAGGACAGTGCCTCCGCAAGGAGCTGCTCTTGAAATTTTTTTAACGATCCGCGAGACTTTGAGGCCAGAACCCCGTATCTTTCCGAAATCGCCAAAACGTTGATTCCCTTAAATACATACAAACAAAACCTTCTTAAATATTATTTTTTTAAATAGAAAAAAGCTTTTAAAAGCAAGAACACCGGCGTATACCTGCGCGCCGCCCACGCCGCCGCCGCCGATATAGTGATCGGCGTAAACCTCTATTTACTACCACGTAAGTCACAATCTGAAGCTCTTTTAATATTTCGCTTAGTCGATACCAAAAAACTCTATTTAAGAAAGCTGCGGGTGACGGAAGGTTTCTGGACCGGGCCATCAACGTGCATGAATGATAATTGTGATGTGATAACTGACGCACGGAGTGTGCTTTAGTTGTAGAGGGAGAACTTCACTTCATTCCGCAATTGTGTATAAGTACGCTCTACCAAATCCAAAATAAATACAATCCCGCTAACTGTGGTCATTACCGCGTAGTCACCCTGATTACGATCGCTTTTTAGCGTACTGTGCGATTGGACCTTAGCAGTACAGCATCAGTCCTGGTTAACTTACTATCAACCAGATCTTCACAAGATGCCAGGACCTGAAGAAGACTCACAATATGAATACCGATACTCACTGCTTTGCTTATACATTAAAGTATAATTTTACAGCGCGAAAAGTAATCGCTAGGATGCTGCTATGTCTGATTTTAAGCTCCCCATAAAGTTAACAAGGTTCTGTCTAATCCGTATAGATTAAGCGCGACCTCTCAGAGACATTCGAAACCAAACGCGGCTCCCAACTTTATTCTGGATAAGATAGTGAATTGCCAACAGGTGCACCTTTTGATTGAGTACGCTATTGAAAGGAGAGTGTCGAGAGAAGGTGAGATGGCTCTTTTGGCTTTCGAGGGAAAGTGGTGCTGTCCGCAACAACGACAACGACTATGGAAGGAGATGTATCAGTTTAACTTAGCTGTGAAGGCCGTTCAGCAAAGAAAAGCCCAAAGGCTTCACTGACTTGGTCGCATTATGCAATTATTCAATCGACATCACCGTTTGAAAGCTGATGAAGGGGGTGATCTCCACTGAGTTGATCCAGACAGGTGGTGAAAGAATTTACTCGCCCTAATACTCCTACTTGGCTTAAGTTATCGCGAAAAAGGTTTAGTTGGCCTGACGAAACGGTTAAAATCGCTTACGCGGCTAAACGCTAATTAATGATGATGATAAGACTGCGGAGCATTGAGAAACTGCAGGTGGGCTAAATATATGGTGAAGACCACACCCACTTTTAAAACTTAGCTTTCCGTCTATTTCTTCGTCCATCCGTTAGCACGTTAATTTTAGCAAAATTGTATATATCTTCACACAATTTGGTACACGAAATTTTTTTACAACATTGTTTTTAGATCAGTAACTGTGTTATAGCCTCTTACGAAAAACGACGGGCATGAGTAGCATCCCGAAAATGTATGTGAGCAGACAACTGGGTATATAATGCTCCGCATTTCCCGAAGAATAAGACCTTACTTGTTATACCCAGCTGTACTTGTACACAGGGTATTATAACTTTGATTGGATAACGGTTGGTTGTACAGGTATAAAGGAATCGAGTATATATAGACTTCCATATATCAAAATCATCAGTATCGAAAAAAAATTTGATTGAGCCATGTCCGTCCGTCCGCCTGTCCGTTAACACGATAACTTGAGTAAATATTGAGACATCTTCACCAAATTTGGTGCACGAGCTTATCTGGACCCACAATAGATTGGTATTGAAAATGAGCGAAATCGGATGGTAACCACGCCAACTTTTTAAATATTTTGAAGAATATTAGTATCACTAAGTGATACTCACATCACTAAGGTTATTAAATCATCATTTACTCACATACATACAAGGCAACGGAGAGATACGCACAAACACATGTAGTCATCAGCCGAAATAGTACTCACCTATACACACGCATATGGCTATGTGAGATGCTATAAATTACAAATACACACGCATATAGCTGGTAACCAAGTAGAAAATTCTAGACGGAGCAACATCTAGACATTTGGAGAAATATGCGGACAAGGCAAGAGAGAGTATAAAAGCAGAGCAAGCTGAGTAGTCAGTAATCACTTTTGATTAAAGCACGCTATTGGTTGTGAAGAATAAGTGTTATTGTGAAGTACTTTCAAAGTAGTCTAATAAAGACCATTTTGCATTATTGAATATTGGAGTTATTTATTCAACAGTTTAGCGATTTGAACGTGAGCATAAGGTTTGGAATAAGCGGAATTTCAATAAATTCGTTACAAAAATGTTATATCATTTTGGAAAAAAAAAACCTGATTATTAGTAAATAATACACCTAGAATGTTGAAATTTGACGTGTGGACTGATATTGAGACTCTTATATAAAAGTTTGAAAAACATTTTTTAAATAGGCGTGGCACCGCCCACTTAGGATAAAATCAATTTTATAAATATTATTAATCATAAATCAAAAATCGTTAAACCTATCGTAACAAAATTCGGCGGAGAGGTTGCCTTTTGTATACGGAATGCTTTAAAGAAAAATTAACGAAATCGGTTAAGAACCACGCCCACTTTTATATAAAAGATTTTTAAAAGGGTCGTAGACGAAAATAATAAGTTAAGTCTGAGCGAAAAATAGCGTTGTACCAATCGTATTTTTATTGTCCTGGGGGAATCCCCATATCTCAAGAAAAACTGCATTATTATCCGCTCAAGGTCAATGGTATTAGCCACTGTACCCTTTTTGCTTCTTTTAAACGAAAATTAGTTCAGAATAGAACCATATGTATATATATTATTGCGCAGCCTTGTAACACTATTAAGCACACAAAACAAACAACAACAGCATTTAAAGTGTACAGCTGGGTATGTAATATTCGGTTTCACTCGAACTTATACTTCCTTTCTTGTTTTGTAATATTTTTAATTGAATATTTACATATGGAAACAAAGTTTTTAGCCATGATGTCCCAAGCGTTTTTACTAAGGGAAATAAGTATATCTGAATACGATTAATAACGTTAGCCCCCATATGCTCGCTGACAGATATGGTAAACCCAATTGCATATGCTTATGACAGTATCATACCATAAGTAAAACCTCTCAATCATAATAATAAAGCAATAAAATTAACTAAATTACATTTATGCTGATTGAATTGACACTCATCACATAACACAAATTTGTCATTTATTCACACTCTGCGATAAAAAATAATACCAAGATTATTATTTATTACAGCCCCTACATGAAGTGGAAACAAACACACAAGAACGAAATTTATGAGCAACACAATAACTAATAATTTGGCATGCAAAGGCATTTTAATGGCATAAAAGAGCCTAACCAAAAAAAAAAAAAAAAACAGGCAACGAAACTAACACAAAACGCAATAAAGTGACGGCAGTGGTTGCGCCAAATGTTTATATGAATACCTAAAAAATCTAAAAACAAAAAATATATCTAATAATGGCAGCCCCGTAGAGAAAAAGTTGCTGCAAACTGTGGATGCAATTGCAGTTTACCTCAAAATAAGGAGTGGCAGCGGCGGTGGTGCTAGCTCGTATTTGATGGGTGGGCCATATTAATAAAATTAAGTGTTTAGCGGCGTGTAAAAAAGCCTCATATTGACAGATGTGGCAACATACTCAGTGGCATGTTAAAGCGTGCGGGTTTTAATGTGTGGCAGGCATGCCCATAAAATTTCTAAGGTCGTAAAACAAATGTGGCAAGTTGTTATACATTTTTTTAATCAATCGAAAAAGCATTCATTATGCTATCAACACATTTGGGAAAAAATTAGTTTTATATAAGTTTTTATTACCTAAACAGATAATGCCTGTAATTGCATTCACTCATAGATATAAATGTATTTATTCTTACATGAGATATGTGCCTATACGGAAAGAGGGACTGATATTTAATCATGTGCTGCAGTTGCATGAGTGCTCTTAACCTGTTTTTATTACAGTAAAGGTGTGATTAGTGATAGAACTTTAAAAATAAGTAGCGATACCGGTACTTATTTAAAATACTAGGATCAAAGTATCGATGCTTGTACTCGTACTTAATGGAAGTTATGGAGTATACTCGATCCAAGTGAATACTTCGCAGCTTAACCAAAAGTTAAACAACTTGTATTTCTCTTAACGAGCCAGTATATTTTAAATTTTATAGTAAACAAACAAGTAAGGAAGGCTTAGTTCGGGTAACCGAACATTACATACCCAGCTGCCAAATTACAGCTTGCAAAACTTTTAAATTACCTTCTTTTAAAAGTTGGCGGTGCCACGCCCATTGTCCAAAATTTTACTAATTTTCTATTCTGTGTCATAAGTTCAACCCACCTACCAAGTTTAATCGCTTTATCCGTCCTCTGTAATGAATTATCGCACTTTTCCGGCTTTACGAAATTTTCGATATCTGAGATGAGTGCCCAGGAACTTACGTACCAAATTTCATTAAGATACCTCAAAATTTACTCAAGTTATCGTGTTTACGGGCAGACGGACGGACGGACAAGGCTAAATTTTTTTTTTCGCCCAGATCATTTTGATATAAAGAAGTCTATATTTATCTCCATTAGTTTATGCCGTTGCGGGGTACCGTTATGCCAACAAAATTAATATACTCTGTGAGCTCGGTTCAGCTGAGTATAATAATGAAGTTTAAGTTTGTGCGAAACCAAACATTTGATCCCCCACTTATTGCGCTTTTCACGTCAAGTTTTCTAACTCAAAGAAATTGATATCTCCTTAATTCACCATAGTTGGTGTAAATGTTGTCATTTCAATGTTGATTACCTGTGGAAAAGGAGTGACCGAAATAAAAACGGATTGCGTTGATACAGGGTGTCGAAACCCATATTTTATTCCTTGCACTTTTTTTCTATAAAAATTTACTCAAGCCAACAAATTTCCACGTAGAAAAAAATAAAGATTTTCTTTTATTAAATGTGAGCGATGTATGACATTTTACAAAATTCTACCAAATTTCAATTTTAAGTCATAAAGATAAATCACTTTCCAAGCTTAAATACTTTATCAGTAGTTGCTAATACATTCTTCCACTTTTCTATAATTTTTGAAAGTGGGCGCGGTTATAGTTTCATTGCGATCAATTTCTATCCAACAAAATTTCACAATAGATCAAAAAAACCCAATTAAATGAAAACGATACTTAACATTCTAATGTTTTAGTATTTCCTATTATCTAGTATCATAAAATACGTAATTTTCTTTATCACCCTGTACAAAAATTGCTCTCCCATTCCACCATTACCAAAAACTCATTTTCAGTGTAAAGTGGAGTTACCAGCTTTTACCGCATCGTCTTAAGTTAAGATAGGCTCGTGTACAAGATTTGGTGATGATATCTCAACTATTTCCCTTTCCTCGATGCTTTTCTCCGATACTTTACCAAATTTCGATGGTCCACAGGTTTGAGCATCCAGTAAAGTATCGAGACTTTGCTCACTAGTTGGTAAAAAGCATCGGGTACAAAAAACTTGTATAGTTTTGGGAAAAGCATCGATACTACTCACTCAGTACTCGTATCGTTCTAACACTAGGCATGATACGGTGAAATTCGAAAAGTATGGAAGCGAAGCATAATAGGCATGTGCCTATGTTGTTTATTCCACCCCTCATTTCGCCGGTTGTTAATTTCATCTTAACCATAAAAGATTGGAGCTTGTTTATTTTGAAACGAGCTTTACTCCTGCCGTAGATGAAAAAATTTAAATTATAAGCGTTTTGGTATATATATGATATTTTAATTTAGTATCTTTCTAGAAACTGGTGACAGTGTATCTAAACAGTGAACACAAAATCTACTACTAGAATACGCTTTTTTGATGAAAAAAAGCTTTCAAGACAGAAACATGGAGAAAATATCGATTTAAAAGTCAACTTGTCAGCAATTTAAATGTAATGTCTTTTTAGCATTAATTTTAATTAATTAATTTTAATTTAATATTAGTTTTGTTGATAAGGATTGCTTCAGAAATTTTCCCAAAAGGGCTGCCAGCAATGGCGCTTCGTTTGCTACTTTTTAACGACTTATACAATTTTATTTTGAGCAATTTTTTTGGGACTTAAAAACATGTGGGCATAATGTGTGGGAATGATGTGAGGAAAGAAACTGAAAGAAAATAAGAAAATAGTGTAGCGGAAGGAAAGATTAGAAACTAAAACTGAAACCTTAACCGAAACCTTATGGCAAGCTATCGATTTGTTGTGAAGGTGTTAACGGGTAGTTATCGATAATAACCGTTCAATCGTGAATTATAGGCTTTGTATCAGCGGGTAAGGACATGTAATCCATCTTCCGGACGAATTATGGTTTTGCTACCGGCGTGTTACCGATTAGATAAGTACGGGTTAAAGTTCTGCCATCGATGTGTTATAATACAGTTATGGACAAGGAAGACTTTTTGGACAAGTTATTGATTTTTATCTAAAAGTTATAACTTTCTATCGAAAAGTTACCAATTTTCTATCGAATAGCTCTCGATTTGTCAACGATTTGTTATCAATTTGCTACCGAAAAGTTATTGATTTGTTATCTGTAAGTTATGGACGTGTCTAAAATTTATTAATGATGAATTGAAGGGTTTTTTATTGAAGTGTTACTGCAGTTTCCTAGCTTATATCTCTATGTTTACACATCGAACATCATGAGTACTTGGTATTCGCACCCTTTTTATACCCAGCTCTACTTTCTTCTATTCTAATTTTAAAAATTTTTCAACTAAGAAAAAATGTATCACAACAATAATAATGATAAGATAATTATTGTTAGGCCTTGAGCTCGATACGAACCCGCGATCTTACAAATCAGTAGGCCGAAATAACAACAAAAAAATGTGAAAAAAAATTTGATTGGCCATAACTTGAGTAAATATTGAGATGTCTTCACCAAATTTGGTACACGAGCTTACCTGGACACAGAATAGATTGGTATTGAAAATGATCGATATCGGATGATAACCACGCCCACTTTTTATATATATAACAGTCTGGAAAACACAAAAAACCTGATTATTTAGGAAATAACATACCTAGAGTGTTGAAATGTGGACTGATATTGAGACTATTAATAAAATATTTGAAAATTTTTTTTTAAAATGGGCTTGTTACTGCCCACTTGTGATAAAATCAATTTTACAAATATTATTAACCATAAATCAAAAACCGTTAAACCTATCGTAACAAAATTCGGCAGAGGGATTGCCTTTACTATAAGAAATGCTTTGAAGAAAAATTAACGAAATCGGTTAACGACCACGCCCACGTCTATATAAAAGATTTTTAAAAGGGTCAAGCACGAATAAAATAAGCTTTATCTTAGCAAAAAAGAGCTTTAAGTCAATGGTATTTCATTTCCCAAGTGGATTTATAACAATAAATAGGAAAATCTTCAAATTTTAAAAAATGGGGCGTGGCATCGGTCCTTTTATGACTAAACAAATTTCTATGTTTCGGGAGGCATAACTCGAAGAAAAATTAGTTCAGAATAGGAACCATGCATGTGCATTTTTTTAGAGATGTGAATATTCGTCACAATATGAATTGGCTTCAATCAAAACTTCTGTTCTGAAGTCCCATTGCTGTGATGAAGACAAAATGTTGGCGATATGCAAACTAAACGACTAGCGCACAAAACATTTTGTATATCCAGCATCAGGGCGGATTTTCTAAAGATGTTGAATAATCACATTGCACACCTAGATCAATAGGGAACCAATCAAAAATCCAGGAGTTTGCGAGTTATGCCTACTACCACGCTCTCCAATTTAACACCTATCAATCTGTTTACAAAATTAAATGTTAGTTCCACTACTCACCCGAAAAGAGTTTGGTAAAAACGAAAAATTGTGTTGGCGTATAAGGGGAAGTGCATCAACCTTTTCCCTTTCCTTCTCCAGGAATAATCGAATTCTCTAAAAAAATTTCATTATTACCGATAATTGAAAGGAAAAATTTGTATGGGAAATCTAGTTATTTAAATAACGATTAGGAGTAAAGTACGAAAATGAAAATAATCTCGTTATACATATTTAATAGATCTTCATCTCTTTTTTTTAATTAAGTGAACTATTAACCATGTGTAGATAAAGGGAAAGGCGAGTTGATTACACCATACGTAGCGAACCATAAGGGAAAGGCGGGTTGTATACAAGTCATATTAAGTAATATCTTATAAAATATAGCTTTTTGAAAATTGCAGGAGTTTTATTTTTTTATTGTAAAAGTCAATTTAAAGTAATATGTGCATGCATGTATGATTGCATACATTTGGGATCACGTTTCAATATCCTATAAGCCAGTCAATGAAAAATTGGTAATTCAGAAACCTGTACTCGAAAACATCGCAGTTTTTGGTTAGTACTTTCTTCCTAATACTAATAATGAAGAGTTTCTTATATCGAGGCTTCACAGTACACACCTTCTCATTAAATACAAACCATTTTACATACACACATATTTAAACCTTGCAATGTAATACAATTACAGTATAACATTTGTTTTGTCAATTACTTCGTTAACTTTCATAGAAGGAGTATAATGCACGAATGTGAGTTACAACGAAGATTTCACGATAACTTCCGGTAAATTTAGTTAACATGCAAACGGAAACCGTTTACAACTTTCATTGATAACATCAAAACAAAGCGAATTGCTGGTTTTGTAAATCAAAACTGTTTATAAACATGACAATAAATATGTGTTTTTTTGTTGTTGGTAAACAAATGTGCACATGTAAATGCTAAATTGCTAGGCGTTACTTAATTAAATTGAGGGATGTAATTGGCTGCATTGTGAAGGTGGAATTTATAATAAATTAATAGTTTGAACAAAATTTATTACTTAATTCATTTATTTAGTTTCTCTCAAAGAATTTTTAAGAAGAACATAGTTTTTAATACTCTCACTGATTGCAAGGTGGTGCAAACCCTAAAGTACATAGTACGCCTGGAAGCTGGTATGGAGTACAAACTGAATCTCAAGAATAGTTCTCATACTTAAAAAAAAGCTCTTTCTAACTATCTTTTTAGTCTTATTGACCTATTGATAAAGGAGATTCCAGGTTTCAGTTCGAGTTCAAGGCCTATAACAATTATTTTTATGCTAATTATTGTTATTTTTTTAACTTTTCTATAATTGAAAAACTAGTTTTCAATCTATCTTCTATCCCGAATAAAACATTATTTTTTAGTTATTCAAAAATTGAAAAAAAAAAAAAAACAATTATCATAAAAGTTTTCGTTGAGCCCGAATGCGAACTTGGAATAGATTTCTCCTTCCATGCAAATTAAGAAATGAAAAACAGGAAACAAAATTGAGTATTTAAGTGAAATATACATAAAATTTTTATGCTTGCAAACTATCACAACATAACAAACAAATTTTAATTAACAATTGCCTTGGCATGAAATCGAAAACGACAACATCCGTTTGCATTAATTAGCCATAAAATCCAAACCATCACTCAATCTTAATTTGCTTTATGTACAACAAAAACAACTGCAGAAATGCAGAAAATGTGTAGTCTGTTACTAATATACCCAACAACGAATAGCAAATGAAAGATATGATTGAAGAGATAAAGGGATGAATAATGAAATAATTTAACAACAAACAGAATTCGTCAAAAAATGCAATGTTGTCACACTCACAAATTCAATTTAGAAAAAAAAAAAAAATATATATATATATATATTCATTTAATAGAGTATATAAATTGAGGTTTTCAGCTTTTCGGCTTGCTTGAGGTCATTTATTTACGTCGAAGTACTAAAACTGTAGCTGCAACAAGGACTAACAGATCATGAGATTGAGCGGCGGCCGCTGTGGTGTCGGGGTCGCCCCACGATAGTGGTTTGGCAAACACCCCAAGTATTTTCCAACATGTAAAGCTACTCAGCGAAAATTCGTGCAGATGCCGTTCAGAGTCGATGTAAGATATGTAGGTCCTATTCCAATTAGTAAGAACAATTAAGAGGTAAATGTCGTGTGTTGGAAGAGAAACAAAGGCTTAATCTCCTCTGAGCTTCGTCGCGCCTTGTAGTTAATATTATTATTTAAATTACGTGTGTATGCACAAACAAACTGTAAAATATGAAGTGTGACTCTCATTGGCGTAAATTTGTCTGCATCAATAACCTGAAAGTACTTTTTTGTGATTTTCGGCATTGGATATGTGGCAACCTCAACTGAAGCAAAAACTTAATCGGAAATTGAAACAAAAACTAATCGAAACCGCAGTAAAAACTGAATAGGAAAATCAGTATTGAGTAGGAACCGCACCAAAAATGAAACGGTAGAGAATGGAAACTTAGCCCAAAATGGAGTTCACAAATGAAATCGCGATAACAACGATGTTTTATTAAAAACAAATCAATTACACTCAAATATATCCGTATCACCTGCAAAAAACGAGTACCGTTGCGTATACGTAACTTTTTCTAATCTATAATATAAAAATAATTCGGGTTTTCCTTCCTGACGCTATAACTCCATAACGCACGAACCAATTTCCACGGTTTTGCATTCGTTGGAAAGATATCGGGCTCCGTGAGGATAGCAAATAAAAATTAGGATCGACGCGCAGGGTCTCGAGATATAGGCCAACACGTGGACCCGGGTCCCCTAGAATGTGTTTATAGAATATGGATATCAAATGAAAGCTGTTGATGAGAGCTTTAGTAGAGGGTAATTTTCATACCCCTGGGTGACTAGGGTCTCGAGATATAGGCCAAAACGTGGGCCCGTGAACGCCTAGATAGTATTTTAACATTATGGGTATCAAATTGAAGCTGTTGCTGTATGCTTTAGTACAGCTGCTGGGTGACTAGGGTCTCGAGATATATGCCAAAACGTGGATCAGGGTAACACTAGGATGTGTTTTAACATTATGGGTATCAAATTAAAGCTGTCGATGAGTGCTTTAGCGCAGAGTAAGTTTAATGCCGCTGGCTGACTAGGGTCTCGAGATATAGGCCAAACGTGGATCAGTGTAACACTAGGATGTGTTTTTACATTATGGATATCAAATTGAAGCTGTTGATGTGTGCTTTAGTGCAGAGTAAGTTTACGCCGCTGGATGACTAGAGTCTCGAGATATAGGCCACAACGTGGACCCGGATACACCTAGAATGTGCTCTTACATTATGGGTAGCAAATTGAAGCTGTTGCTGTATGCTTTAGTACAGAGTAAGTTTTACACCGCTGGGTGACTAGGGTCTCGAGATATAGGCCAAAAAATGGACCCAAATACCCCTAGAGTGCGTGTGTATTATGGATATCAAATGAAAGCTGTTGCTGAGAGCTTTAAAGTAATTTTCATTGTGATATTCGATTTAGTCGCATCAGCCTGGCAAAACTGATAAATATGCATGCGAAACCGAAACAAAGACATGAATTAATAATACCCGCAAACCTATTTACATACGTCCTATTCGATTCGCCTGAAATTTGCTATTAAGATTTGCCTGTATTACGATGCTTCTTTCCGGGAAGTAGACCAGGGACGGACTGAGACTGGGATTAGGACTAGGACTGGTACTGAGACTGAAACTCAGAGTGGGACTGGGACTGAGACTCGGAATGGGACTGGAACAAAATACATACCATCCTCTGGGACTGGAAGTAAGATATGAAGAAGAATGAGAAAACCTTGAGAGAAGAGAAAATAGGGAAGGAGACTGAGAAAGAGATAGAATGAGACGAAGACTGGGATAGGTGGAGCGAAAAATGCGGAGGGAGGAGTGAATACAAAGATTAGGAAAAAGGGGCGAGGGCAGAGTTAGACAGAAAAAGCTTATTAAAATGTATGCAGATAGACCAAATTTAGGGCAGAACAACGTCTGCCGGGTCTGCTAGTATTTGGTATAAAAGAGTTACATTTATACAGGTATACATATAGTGCTATTATAAACGAAATGAAAATGAAATAAAAGGAGTCATACTAATAAATCAAGTACCAATAGATTTGTCATAATAACAAGAATTGAAAAAAATTTTGCCCAGCAAACAATTAAATAATTTGATTTTGGAATCGGTTTTTTTCGAACCGATAACGTTTTTAAAACCGAATTGGCGACTTCTATATAACCGGTTATTTTTTAAGCGAATACTTTTTCCAGAGGATTATTAGCTTTTAAATTATAAGCATTGAATGGTTTTAGCGGATTTAAGACTACGGCATAATCTACAATACATCGTCAATAGATATTGTAAGGAATTTTGGGAAATTCCGATTATTTTGCATCTTCTGCTATCGTTCGAATCGCTGACCTCTTGAATAAATATTCAGCATAGCAATATCTCCTTTATTTACAACTCTACTGAACTAGTAGCGTGTTAAAATCAAACTGATTATTATTCTTCAACTTTCGCTGATTTTATACTCTCTGTTGACTCGTTCATATATTTCTAAGGTCTAGACTTTTGACAAACATTCCTTCTGGTACAGTTGTATCTCATACTTGTTTATTTAGCTATATGCATGTGTATGTGTGAGTAACAACTTCTGGTCTTAGCTGATGATAACGTGATGTATATGTGAAATAATCGCTTTGCTTTGATGTGTTCATGTACATAAGTATGGCTGCTTGCTTTTTTGTTGTTGTGCATTTATTTAGTAGCAGCATAGTAATGTATAAAACTACTAATATCCGCCACAATACGTTATATGTTCCATTCCGACGTAGTGTGATGGTAGCGTGCTCTGCCTACCACATCGAAGATCCTGGGTTCACGCCCCGGGTAAAGCAATATAAAAATTTTAGAAACAATTTTTTTTCAATTTGGAGAAAATGTTTCTATGCGTGTTGGCAGTGATTGGTAAGCACTCCGAATGCATTTGTGCCATGAAAAGCTTTTCAGTTAATACTCCTCTGCCTTTCAGATGCCGTTCGGAGTCGGCATTGAGCAAGTAGCTCCCGTCCCGCCAATTTGTACGAAAAACTAAAAGGAGCACGAGGCAAATTGGAAGCGAAGCTCGGCCTAAAATCTCTTCGGAGGTTATCGCTCCTTACATTTATTTATTTTAGGAACTAGATTAATTTCTGTCAAACTTTCAGGTTTCTCTTGTATTTTGTGCTTCAAATTAGAGATTACACTACAGAGGTGGAAACTTTTCTATGGAAAAAAATTTGCATCTCTAAAATTTGACCATAACTACCGATTATCGAAGGGAACATTTGATAAGAGAAATCTAGTTATAAAATTTACGATTAGGATTTAAGTACGAAAATGAAGATAATCTCGTTATATGTAAACTAGGACCAGGAAACTAAAATTTAAAAAAATATATATGTATTGTTTTGATGAGAAAATTATTAAGGCACTGAATGACGTTCTGAAGTTTCTAATTAATAATGTTTCGAACAATTGTGCCTATTTTGAACTCCATAACGGTCTACAAATCGGAGTCAAATGGAGTGACCTTCTTGGTTACGCAATAACACCGCTGCTTTTGGATATTTTCTTGCTTTGCTGAGAAGCCTTCCATGGCAGAAATGAACTCTGAGAATTTTTTTAGAAGTTTTTTCTACAAGACATATTTTGTCCACAGTTCCTCAAAACTTCTTATCTTTTAAATGAGGCGTGGTCTTTTTTGCTTATTAAACGGTTTTATTTAACTTGACTTGACAGGCAGGCCGCACGGCCGCATGCACGGCCGTTGTGAACGAATTTTGTAATTGAAATTTAAGTAACTTCCCGATAAGCTACAAGCTTGAAACTTGGAGTATAGTTCAGAACCCGATGACAATGCAATAATAAGAAAAAAATTGCCGCTAGGTGGCGCATGGATCGAGATATTCACAAAAACCGTATTTGTGGTCCGATTTAGCTCATATTTGGAAGACATAATACATACAATAATAGAAAGCGACCTATGAAAAAAAATCGGCGCTAGGTGGCGCAAAGATCGAGATATTCAAAAAAATCGTATTTGTGGTCCGATTTGGTCCATAGTTGGAACACATAATACATACATTAATAGAAAACCACGTATGATATCCGATTTGGCTCATATGGAACAAATATTACATACAGTCCGGACATCAAAATAATTTGGAGTTGGAGAAGGGACAAGCATACGTGGAGCAGAGTCGAGTAAAATCTTTGGAAGGATTATGTATTGAGGACTTAGGTTGTAACAAATTGTCAGGAAAGAGTCCTTGTAATAATGAGTCAGTAAATGAACAAGATAGAATGAGAAATAATAGGCAATTAAATAAAGACTAAAAACTTGAAAATAAAATAATTAAAACAAAATTTAAGTTAACGGTTTTATTGAAAACAATACTTACATGAAGTAGTCATCTCACTCCTCATCAATCTAGAGCATTGATCAGACAAATAAAAGCGTTGGGCGCGTCAATTTTCTGTTGATAATCATATATAAGACGAACTGAACCTCAAGAAGGTTATGCTACGCCTCACATACTGATAGTCATGCAGTGACTAAGGCCATAATCTCATACAGTAGTTCATCAAAAAGTGTCTTGGCGATGTGAAGAAGCATTGTAAAAATTCGCTCAGGCCGAAGAGAGAAGACTTAGGGCTCACGATGGGCATACTAACTGAACCCTGCCTTCTGGCGTCACATGTATATAAAATAGGCCTCGTCAGCAACAGCAGATGTAAGAAACGGTTGCAAAGCGGCAAAGTTGCCAAGTCTTGAGGAACTTCAAATTTTTGCCAAGAGGGCGGCGTTGTTATATAACATAAGTCCTGGCAACTCATTGGGGTTCTTACGTTTGGTCGTCAAACAAATGTGACACTAGGGACACATTCAGTCTATGTGAGGGCTTAGTGCCGGCCAGTTCAACCAACCAACCCCTTGGTTAGTTGAGGTAGAAAATTTTATTCCAGAATCTGTGAAGTTATTAAGCTTTATATTGAATTGTTCTTATAAACAACCCCTGTCCGACAGGGGGAATTCTTTAATTGAGACCGAAATGTATATGTTATATCAAAGTTTTTACACTGAAAAATTCGCTCTATGTGCGGTCTTTATTAACCAACCAGTAAAACCTGGGGGAGACTAATAAAAATCGGCCGTTTGATAGTTTAGGTATCACCCTAGTGCACACCTTTTTGTGCATTTACATTGTTTATTTTGTTCCATTTTACTAAACAACAAACAGAGCACAGCATTTATCTGCGCCAACCGCATGAAGCGATGCATCGAGCGACTGACTGTCTGCTGCACATCACTTACCGCCCTGCGACGGCATTATCTTTAATTAATTTAATAGATATTGGAATTTTTAGGAAAGGAGATGCTGCGAGCGACGTCTACTAAAGCGGTGCTCCAATTACTGATATAAATATATATGTATGCCCATTAAATTAGCAAAAACGGAGATCGTCATCCTCACAAAGAGGCGGATTCAGACTAACAAATATACTAAATATCTCGGAGTGAGGTCAGACAGCAAACTCACTTTCTCGGATCACATACAAGGAGCCTGCGAAAGGGCTGCCCGCGTAGTATCTAATTTGAGTAGATAAATAATTTTTTTTAATTTTTAATGGCAAACACAGGTGATCCAAAGCCATGCATGATCGGAAGCTGCTTGCATAAGCCTCGGATTCTACACTCTTATACGGTGCAGATATCTGAGCGAACGCAATGAAATACAGGAAGAACCGAATAGCCGAAGGGAGTCCACTCTCGGAGAAACTCGCAGTGCAGCTTAAATATCCCGGTCAGGGCAGAAAGCATTTCCTCCTTCCACGAAACACACAAAAAGTATAAACAATAAAAACAATACGAATATGTGAAAAAAACGCGGCAAATGCTTTGAAAATTTTGCAAATTTCTATTCCTAAAATGTTTTTTTAAGTTTCTCATATTTTATACATAAGTACTTACATAAATTTGTACAAATGCATGACCTCGATGCAAGTAAAGCAGCGAAGTTTCAGTAAACCGCCAAATAAAAACAAAATTAAATGAAAGGAATTTAAAATTGTAATAATAGCTAACGTTAGATGAACGTATGAAAAGAACAAGGAAATGTAAAAATTTTACAAGCCTCGTGTACAGAGGAATTTAGGTGTGAAAAACATGGTTCTTTTGATATAATTTTTACATTTTTATGAGAAAGCTTAGGCTTCTTTAAATCTTTTTTTTGTTATTAAATTTTTTTCGTGTTTGAAGTGCAACATGTTTCCTACAGACATGTTTGCTTTTGGCAATCGGATAGGATTTTGAATTTTTAGTGAATCACAGCCCAGCTGTACGAACGTATTAACCAATATAACAGCAGCGCACAGTATTTCGAATCTTAAAATTTATTGCCCATAAAATTATCAAGAAATTGTTCATCAATCAAGTTAATGCACTAGTTTTGTTCACAAAATTTTTTGAAATGTACTTAGAAGATCACGGCTCCCCCCATAAATTCAGAAACACATTTTTGCAGAAACACAAAATTCAGAGACCAAAACTCAGAAGTCAAATGTCAGAAGTCAAAATTCAGAAAATATACAGGCGATAGAAAAAACATAAGTTCTTTTCAAATTCAGAAAAGTTTATTTATTTGGATGGAATTAGAGATACAGAAAAAGTAGTACAATCTAAAATTTTTAAATATGAGCAATAGAAATCATGTAATTAATTAAAACTTTTCGCGTTTAGCTTTTTAAACTGAAATTACAATATTAAAAAAACGAAGTCTTTATATTTTATCTTGCGTTTCCGATATGACTGGCCTGCAGCTGAAAATTTCTTCAGTTTTGTTTCTGTTATTTCCTGTTCGTTTTTATACTCAGTTGAGCAGAGCTCACAGAGTATATTAAGTTTGATTGGATAACGGTTGGTTATACAGGTATAAAGGAATCGAGATAGATATAGACTTCCATATATCAAAATAATCAGGATCGAAAAAAAATTTGATTGAGCCATGTCCGTCCGTCCGTCCGTCCGTCCGTTAATACGATAACTTGAGTAAATTTGGAAGTGTTTTAATGAAATTTGGTACGTAGGTTCCTGGGAACTTATCTCCGATCGCTATTTAAAATGAACGATATCGGACTATAACCACGCCCACTTTTTCGATATGGAAAATTTCGAAAAATTGATAAAGTGTGATAATTCATTGCAAAAGACGGATAAAGCGATGAAACTTGGTAGGTGAATTGAACTTATGACGCAGAATGAAAATTAGTAAAATTTTGGACAATAGGTGTGGCACCGCCCACTTTGAAAAGAAGGTAATTTAGAAGTTTTGCAAGCTGTAATTTGGCAGTCGTTGAAGATATCATGATGAAATGTGGCAGGAACGTTACTCCTATTACTATATGTATGCTTAATAAAAATTAGTAAAATCGAGGAACGACCACGCCCACTTAAAAAAATTGTTTAAGTAAAATTTTAACAAAAAATTTAATATCTTTACAGTATATAAGTAAATTATGTCAACATTCTATTCCAGTAATGATATGGTGCAACAAAATACAAAGATAGAAGAAAATTTCAAAATGGGCCTAACTCCGCCCTTTTTCATTTAATTCGTCTAGAATACTTTTAATGCCATAAGTCGAACAAAAATTTGCCAATCCTTGTGAAATTTGGTAGAGATATAGACTCTGTGACGATAACTGTTTTTTGGGGAAATGGGCGAAATCGGTTGAAGCCACGCCCAGTTTTTATACACAGTCGATCGTCTGTCCTTCCGCTCGGCCGTTAACACGATAACTTACGAAAAAACGATATATCTTAACTAAACTTAGTTCACGTACTTATCTGAAGTCACTTTATCTTGGTATAAAATATGGCCGAAATCTGACTATGACCACGCCCACTTTTCGATATCGAAAATTACGAAAAATGAAAAAATGCCATAATTCTGTATCAAATATGAAAAAAGAGATGAAACATAGTAATTGGATTGGTTTATTGACGCAAAATATAACTTTAGAAAAAACTTTTTAAAATGGGTGTGACACCTACCATATTAAGTAGAAGAAAATGAAAAAGTTCTGCAGGGCGAAATGAAAAGCCTTGGAATCTTGGCAGGAATACTGTTCGTGGTATGACATATATAAATAAATTAGCGGTACCCGACAGAAGATGGTCTGGTCACCCTGGCCCACATTTTGGTCGATATCTCGAAAACAAACAAATTCTAGAGTCACCCCTGGTCCACCCTTATTGCGATATCTCGAAAAAGCGTCCACCTATAGAACTAAGGCCCACTACGTTTTAAATAATCATTAACACCTTTCATTTGACACACATGTCATACAAACACATTCCAGGGTTACCCTGGGTTCATTTTGCTAAATGGTGATTTTCCCTTATTTTGTCTCCAAAGCTCTCAGCTGAGTATGTAATGTTCGGTTACACCCGAACTTAGCCTTCCTTACTTGTTTTATTTATGAAAATAAATATGTTAGGGTGTGTCCAAACGTACTTTGAATCACATTGTGCCACCTTTCGACAGAATTATTTGTAGGGACTTCACCCAATTTGGTGATATTTTACATATTCCATAATTCGATTGGATATCGACGTTCCTGTGTTCCAGGCTGAAACAAATTCAGAAGTCAAATTTCAGAAGTCAGTATTCAGAAAGTAATAGAGAGCAAAAAAAAACATAAAATTTTGCGCAAAAATAAAATTCTAGATTCTACTACTTTTTCTTTATCTATAGTTCCTTCCAAGTAAATAAACTTTTCTGAGTTTTGAGAAAGATTTAATGTTTTTTCTGTCGTCTGATTATTTTCTGAATTTCGCCTTCTGAAATTTGACTTTTTAATTTTCATTTCTAAAAGGGGGGGGGGGGGGGGGGGGGGCACCGAAGATACTACAGATTTGTCGATTCAAGCTCACAATTTCGAATAAGAATTCAGAAAGTTTCAATTCATATTCAGATTATTGCAAATCGAGTTCCACAAATTTTTATTCTAGTTTAGAATTTTCATTTCAAATTCAATAAAAATTTCAAGTCGAGTTAATAAAGCTTCAGAACATTTAAATTTCATTTCGAAAAAATTTCATTCTAAACTTAAGTTGTAAATTTTTAAATTTATTAAATTTGCAATTTTCTGAACCTAATTTTTAATTTTCTAAACATGGATTTAGTTTTTTAACTTTAAATATAATCTTCTAAGTATGAATTGCAATTTTCTCGTATATTTGAACCCGTCATAATTGTCCATCATACGCCCTGTCAGACGAATTAAAAAATGTAAAATGTATGCACATTGATTGGGACAAATTGCGCGGAGCTATTTGTTTAATTCGTAAGCAGTTTGAAATAAAACATGTAAAGAAGTCTAGGCTCGGGCGAAACTGAACATTTTATACCCAGTTGCGTGTTCTCACATCCATATTAAGATGCAGAGAAAAACTTCGCGAAAACTTAACGATATGAAAGCAAAAGTATACAACTTATACATATGCAAGTATCGTCTTCCATAAGAAACAATTAAACAGTTACCGCCATAGCAACAATGCCCTGAAAAAATCTCGTAAAAGTTGGTCGCTCTTTGTTCGACTTTGGTATTAAAAGTTTTGGTAAATTTTTATATTTTGCTCTAATTTATAAATATTGGATATTGAAGAGACCTACATGGCTTATGCCGACTCCTTACGGCATCTGTTAGGCAGATGAGTTTTCACTGAGAAGCTCTTCATGGCAGAAATACGCTCGAAGTATTTTTGAAATCACTGGCGATATCTTAAAAAAACTTATTTCTAATTGAAAAAACTGGATTCAAAATTTTTTATTTTGCTTTGCCCTGAAGTTTAACTCAGGATCTTCGGTGTGGTAGACGCAGTACGCTACCACCACACCACCGCAGCCTTAATATTAACCACATAAATGACTCTGAAAAAAGTCATATAGGAAGTAAAATGTGGCTCATATCGAAAGGCCATTTCGAGAACAGAAACGCAATCATTTCGGGCTCTTAAATGAGCTCAAATGAATGCAAATTCTCCAATTTAGGTGTATTTTATAACACTTTTTTTATTGCGAATATTTGCTGGGTATGAAACAGAAAAACTGTAGCAATAATTTTCTCTCAGCAGAAATTAGTTCATTATCTGTATTTAATTAGCGAGACATGCTTATATTGCTTTATACAATTGTTATTGTTATTGATATTAGAGAAAAATTACATTGTTTACAAACGGCGATGGTTACTAGAACATGTTTCTGAATTTCACTTCTTCATCATCCAGCTTCTCTGGGGTAAATGCCTTTAGCCACTCAGTCATATACATAAATGCCCCGCTGCTCGCTTTGCAATTGGTCTCTAATTGGTGCCTTTTTGGTGCTAATCCTTTTTTCTTCATTTAGTTACATTCAATTCTATATGCTTTTTAATTCTAATTGTGTGGAATAATTATAGGCGCGCTCTAATAGCTTCGTAACATTAGGTTTATAGCATTGCTTTTATAAGCAGTACTTCCGCTGTTCACTATTATGTCAATATGGCTGAGTGTATAAAGGCACCTTACACTAGTATAAAGTATGAATGTTAGAGATTTCGAGTTCAATATTCAGTTCCCGAGAAGCTAGCTGATGAAGAAGTGACATTCAGAAACATGTCCTAATAACTAAGAGAAATTTGTTCATTTTTATTAAAACGGCGAAACTTGTGACTTTTTCCCTCCAAAAATGTATTTAAGACACAGAATCCTATAAGTTGCTTAAAAAATTCTATTAAGGGCTTCATTCTGTATTGCGATCTCAAAACGATTTCGTCTAGCAACGGTGTTCTCTATCAATGGCGTTCGGCCTTTATGTTTCTAACTGTATATCAAACAGGAAGGCGAGAGAACGAAGCCCTAAGCTTTTTTTCTGAATCTAATTTTTTTAACAATCTTAAGGCTTCTCGCTATTTTATACAATTCAAAAGAGACAAAATCTGTGTTGGTGGTAAACTAATAATAGAAGGCGGCTTGGCTTTATCTATTGAAATTCATTTATGCCATTTCAAACCACCGTTAAATGATTAAAGTTTTAAAATGTGACATAGACATGCATAGAAGTAAAGTTGTTATTTTTTTGTTAAATAACTCCTAATAATTACAGTTCCTGCTATTACAGTAATGACAATTTTACAATGTGAAAAATGTGATTTCAACATATATCTGTTATTACTATTTCTTCACTAATTTTTAAATAAATAATTTTTACTTTAATATTATTAATTTTTTGTTACGAAAATCACACATGTGTAAGTATGTTGTTGTAATTTAACACATTAATATTCATTATTGTAATTTATTACGACAATATGTTGACGCTCTCTTGACATATAAAACAAAAGTGAAAAATTAATCAGAGAGCGGAGTACTTCAACTGTTACAACAGTAAAAAGTTTTAAGCATAAAATCGGTTGAAAGTATTCTTTTGAGAGTTTAAATATAAATATTTCACAAAGGATTTTAAAAACACTTATATATGTAAGTATTTATGTGAGCAATTAAAATTAACTCTAAATATGCTTACGAACCTACATACCGCACACCTAGATTAAAAGGGATCTAACTCAAAAATCTAAAATTTCGCAGTTACGAGTACCACCAAGCTTCCCAATCCAATACCTACTTAACTCTATACTTAATTTTTTAATACCTTATCTAATCAGCGAAGAAAGGGTCTGCAAAAAATATAAATTGCATTGGCGCTAATAGGGAAGGCACTCAGTTTTTCGGTTTTTCTGAAAATTGTGATTTTTTTTATTTGTTAGCTGTTTTATTACGCGTTTAGAATATTCAGTTTCGAGTTTTTGAAATTCTTGCTAAGTACCAGCAAAAAAGCAATTCCAGCTGATCGTATTCACTATCGAATACAACAAATTGCATTCAAACAACAAACGATTTTATGGCACCTACTAACGGATAAGTACATACTTTGAATATTTAAAATACTTTTTGTTCCTATAAACAATATTGTAACGAATTTAGTGAAACTCCGCTTATTTTATACCTTCCACTAACATTCGTATCGCTAAATTGTTGAATATATAACTCCAATATTCAATAATGCAAAACTGGTCTTTATTAGATTACTTCACAATAACACCTATACTTCGCAACCAATAGCATGCTTAAATCAAACTGAATACGGACTACTCAGCTTCTGCTGCTTTTATACTCTCTGCACGAATATCTAGACGTTTCTTCTTCTAGAATCCTCTACCGGGTCACTAGCCATACGCGCGTGTATATGTGAGCGAAGTAGCAGCTGATGATGACATGCGTTGGTGAGTATCTCTCTGCTGCTTGTAGGTATGTGTGTACATGATGATTAATTTGTTTACGTACATACGTACATACGTACGTAAGTGCGACAGCTTGTTTTATTGCTGTTGTGGCTTTATTTACTTAGTATCAGATTAGTGATGTGAATATCACTTAGTGTTACTAATATTCGTCACAATATACTTTTAGATGCAAACATATTTATAAATTTATTTTATTTGATGCGAATATAAAACAATAAAAGATTTATTTCGAAATTAATTTATAATTAGATGCCGCATGCAGACAGGCAAAGACGAAATGAAAGAGGCGTTAAAATCTCTACGAAATACCTTGTTTAGCAATAAGCCTTTGGCCTATAAACAAAATGAACCAGCGCAGATTAATTGCTGCCATCTGTTTCTTTAGACATTGAGTGTGCAAGTAAAGTTGAAATATGACGAGGCATTGCATTCAAAGCACTTTGTTTTCAGAAAATAAATATTTTGAAATGCGCAGATGGCTAAGTTTAGTGTTTTTTGAATTTGAATTGAGTGAGAAAATTTTACAATCAGAGCCCCGATTACGTTTTACTCATTTTTTAAATCACAATAGCTCTCAAATCTTAATATATATAAACTTCGTGTCATGTTGTTTGTCCGAGATGGACTCCTAAGCTACGTAACCGGTGTCAATCAATTTTAGGTATAGGTAGCCCTTTCCTAGATTATTATTATACTAGCTTTACCCGGCGTACGTTGTAACGCCCGAGATCGAATGAATGTTGCATTATGTTTTCTGTTTTGTTTGTTGATAATTTAATTTATTGTTCTGTAAATTGAATTGAATTTTGTTCGCATATTTGGTAAAATTTTCTGTTAAAACATTTTATTCTTGTATCTTATTGTAATGCAAGTGGGTACACAACATTTTTGGTTTATTCGTTCGGTGCAAAGATAAACAAATTTTTTGGTGTTCCAACTCTAGAGCAAGAAACATATAACTGGCCATGGGAAAAGCACGGACTCTCTAAATTTAAGCCTGCAACAATAAGTGATTGGCCTTGTGCTTTGTTGATTGTAATAGCAAAAGCAAGGCGTACAGGAAACTGTAAGCGCTTAAAATTGAATGGAAAATCTGTAGGAATTATTGGGACGCGTGGTGTGAGCACATTTTCATCTTTGCTTTTACCGCTGATGATTGTTGCTTCGATTACATTCGGAATTAATTTCTAAACGCAAAATCTGGTTCCATTGCACAATTTTGGTGGGTTTAAATTCCGAAGAAGCATGATTGGTGAGCCAATTTTCATAGTTGATATATGCGCAGGCATTCCAGGTTGTTCTAAAGAGTTGAGTAATTCAATTGGTTAATTCACAATTTGATCTTCATCTGTAACTGTGTCGATCGATTTATATTTCGTCACTTCACCAGGAAATTGGTTTTGAATGCGATCATTAATTTTGTTAACGTGATCATTTTTGGGAGCTAAGATAGTTCGTTTGCATAGCCAAAAACAAAAACATTTAAATTTAAAATTCTTAATTCTGAAATATGAAAAACTTTCGTCTTGATCGAAGGAACCTACAGCCAAAATTTGGTGATGACGGAAAACACAGGATTTCGTTTTTATAGAGGATGTAGATAGGCTGAAGCAGAGCTCACAGAGTATATTAACTTTGATTGGATAACGGTTGGTTATACAGGTATAAAGCAATCGAGATAGATATAGACTTCCATATATCAAAATCATCAGGATCGAAAAAAAATTTGATTGAGCCATGTCCGTCCGTTAACACGATAACTTGAGTAAATTTTGAGGTATCTAGATTAAATTTGATATGTAAGTTCCTGAGCACTCATCCCAGATCGCTATTTAAAATGAACGATATCGGACTATAACCACGCCCACTTTTTCGATATCGAAAATTTCGAAAAACCGAAAAAGTGCGATAATTCATTACCAAAGACGGATAAAGCGACGAAACTTGGTAGATGAGTTGAACTTATGACGCAGAATAGAAAATTAGTAAAATTTTGGACAGTGGGCGTGGCACCGCCCACTTTTAAAAGAAGGTAATTCAAAAGTTTTGCAAGCTGTAATTTGACAGTCGTTGATTACTATATGTATGCTTAATAATAATAATAGACTGTTATTAGTATAAATTTGTCCACATCAATAATATGAAAGTATTTTTTTTGTGATTTTTGGCGTTATGTGGCAACCGCAACTGAAGCAAAAACTTAATCGGAAATTCAAACAAAAACGAATCGAAACCGAAGTCAAAACTGAATAGGAAAATTAGTACTGAGTCGGAACCGTACCAAAAATGAGACGGTAGATGAATCGAAACTGAGCCCAAAATGGAGTTCGCAAATGAAATCGCTATAACAACATTGTTTTATTAAAAACAAACCAATTAGACTCAAATATATCTGTACCACCAGGAAAAGCGAGTACCGTTGTGTATACGCAACTTTTTCTAATATTTAATATAAAAGCGTTACATTCATACAAGTATACAAATGGTGTTAGTATAACCGTGTTAAAAATGAAAATGACACAAAAGGAGTCATACCAATAAATCGAGTACCATTACATTTGTTATAATAATAAGAATTGAAAAAAATTTTGCCCAGCAAACAATTAAATAATTTGATTTTCGAATCGGTTTTTTTAAGAACCGATAACGTTTTTACAATCGAATTGGCTTCTTCTATCCCGATCCCCCACCCAATTATGACGAAGTCAGAATAGCAATGGCCAGATTAAAAAACAACAAGGCCGCGGGCGCTGATGGACTGAACTAAGTAGCCCATTGAAAGGTAAAGTTCTTCGAATGATTTACTCTACGCGTGGTGAGTATCGAAGAAGATTTAATGACGAACTGTATGAGCAGACATCAACACAGTCCAGCGAATTAAAATGCAGCTGTTGCGAGCGTTGGGACATGCTATGCGAAAGAAAGATGAGGCACCGGCTAAGAAAGTATTTTTATCGCAAACTCGTCTATGGAAGCAGAGGAAGAGGGCAGCCCCCACTCCGCTAGAAGAACCAGGTGGAAAAGGATTTAAACTCCCATGTTGTGATCAATTGGTGCCACTTGGCCGACCGATGAAGCGATTGGCGAGCCTTGTTGGACGGCCATTATCGTTTAAATGGTTAAGTGCCAATTAAGTAAGTAAGTGCACCTGCATAAAGGGTAAACGTGAAAGTCGTTATAAGTGCCAGCTAAAATTTTTTAGGAAAGAAAAAATCTTTTCTACAGTTATATCTCAATTTTTTTTGTATATTTCTCATCTTTTCACATCTCATTTTATTTGAAGAAAAATATGACATTGGCTGAATTAATATTTGGTCAATGAAAAAGTGAAATAACAACGGTTATATGCAAGAAATTATTGCTTGTAGAAATTGTTTTTCGCGTAAAGATAATGACTATTTTCAGTCTTACGCCTTTAAACAGTAATACCATGTAGCGCATAAGTGTTGGTCGCGATTGCAGAGGGCCAAGGGGTGTGCCGGTGATTTGAATAATAAAATTTCTTTTTTCTAATACACAAATTCCATGGTACAAGAGCAATATGAATATTTTAGTGGCAACAGATGATGATGGGATTGGGGACTGTTCAGAATGTTGAGGGTACTTTGCCGGATATAGATGCGGTACGATTCAGTGACAAGCAATTAACGTATCAGCTCGAACATCTCGAGAGCGATTTAACATATACAATAACAATAACAATTAACAATAAGTAGAACTCATAGCCTACTGCCAGATTACTGCAGCGTCTTTCAGGCGGAAATTATTGCCAGGAAGAAAGCACCAGAAATTCCGTAGGAAGCGTGCTTAAGCTACAATCGTTTCAATATACATACTGAAAGTCATGCGGTGACTAAAGCCAAAATCTCATAAAGTAGTTCATCACGAAGTGTCCTGGTGATGTGAAGAAGTATTGGAAAACCTTCGCTCAGGCCGAAGAGAGAAGCAGATGTGAGAGGTGCGAGCTGCAGGAAGAAACGGTTCAGCACGTTCCTTGTTCCTATACTGGGTTCTCCAGTTCAAGGCCTTAGTTATAAAAGGCGGCAGAGTTGCCAGGTCTCTAGGCAGCACTAAAGCTAAAGTTCTAGAAAAGTTCTAGTATTTGCAAAGAGGGCGGATTTATTCTATATCATAAGTCCTGGCAACTGATTGGGGTTCTTACGTTTGATCACCAAACAAATGTTACACTGTGGACACATTCAGTCCATGTGAGGTCTTATTGACCGGCCAGATTAACCAACCAACCCTTGGTTAGTTGAGGTAGACATTTGTATTCCTGAATCCGTGGAGCTATTAAGATTCGTGTTGAATTGTTCTGATATATAACCCCTGTCCGACATGGGAAGTCTTTAATTGAGACCGAAATGTATATTTTATATCAGATTTTTTACACTAAAAAATCGCCCTATGTGAGGTCTTTATTAGCCGGCCAGTAAAACCTGGGGAATACTAAAATAATCGGCCGTTTGATAGTTTAGGTATCACCCTAGTGTACTCATTTTTGTGCTTTTACATTGTTCATTTTGGTCCATTTTACTAAACAAACAAACAGCATTTGTCTGCGTCAACCGCATGAAGCGATGCATCGAGCGACTGACTGTCTGCTGCACATCACTTAGCGCCCTGCGACTGCATTATCTTTAATTAATATAATAATTATTTTTAGCATAAGCATTTAGCTCGTAATAGATATTGCAATTTTTAGCAAAGGACATGCTGAGAGCGACGTCTACTAAAGCGGTGCTCCAATTATTGATATAAATATGTATGTATGCTCATTAAATCAACAAAAACGGAGATCGTCATCCTCACAAAGAGACGGATTCAGACTAACAAATATACTAAATATCTCGCAGTGAGGTCAGACAGAAGACTCACCTTCTCGGAGCACATACGAGGAGCCTGCGAAATAGCTGCCCGCGCAGTAGCTAATTTGAATAGATTAATGGCAAACACAGGTGGTCCAAAGCCATGCAAAAGGAAGCTGCTTGCATCATCCTCCAATTCTATACTCTTATACGGTGCAGAAATCTGGGCGAACACAATGAAATACCGAATCGCCCTCACCTGGGTGCAACGCAGAGGGGCGCTGCGAATAGCTTTGGCTTACCGTACGATCCCTGCTGAAGCTGTCCTGATCGTTGCGGGAACCAATACCGATATATCTTCACGCTGAGGCAAGAAAGGCCATATACGACAACGGATCGAAAGCGAGTAGAGGTGCTGTGGAGCAAGAAAAGGGGAGCAACAGCATCGTAGGACCTGCACAGAATGGGCAAGGTTCATAACCCGAGCTGCCTGTACTGTGGGAAAATAGATGATGTACGCCATGCCTTCTTTGAATGTGGGCACTTCTCCGATTAGCGAAGGAGTGTAGAAGAAATACTTTGCGACCTATCACCGGGCAGTGTCATCAATAACATGACCTGCCGAAGAGACAGATGGGAGAGGGTCAGTACACATATGAGGCATGTATTTATCAGTAAAAGAGAAGACGTGTGCCTAGCCCATTAGCATGAGAGTAAACTAATGCTAAACGCGGTTCCAGGCACGGGGTTTTCCGCGGGCCGTGGGAGGTTAGGTTTTGGTGGGTAGCCCATCATGGAAAAAGGGAGTCCACACTCGGAGAATTTCGCAGTGCAGCTTAAATATCCCGGTCAGTGCAGAAAGCATTTCCTCCTTCCACGAAACACACAAAAAAAATCTGAGAAAAACGCCATTGTATTAATTAAGTATAAACAATAAAAACAATGCGAATATGTGAAAAAATCGCGGCAATGATTTGAAAGTCTTACAAATTTCTAATCCTAAAATGTTTTTTTATGTTTCTCATATTTTATACATAAGTACTTACATAAATTTGTACAGATGCATGGCCTCGATGCAAATAAAGCAGCGAAGTTTCATTAAACCCCCAAATAAATACAAAAATTAAATCAAAAGAATTTAAAATTGTAGTAATAGCTAACGTTAGATGAACGCATGAAAAGAACAAGGAAATGTAAAAATTTTACAAGCCTCGTGTGCAGAGGAATTTAGGTGTGAAAAACATGGTTCTTTTGATATAATTTTTACATTTTTATGAGAAAGCTTAGGCTTCTTTAAATCTTTTTTTTTGTTATTAAATTTTTTTCGTGTTTGAAGTGCAACATGTTTCCTACAGACATGTTTGCTTTTGGCAATCGGATAGGATTTTGAATTTTTAGTGAATCACAGCCCAGCTGTACGAACGTATTAACCAATATAACAGCAGCGCACAGTATTTCGAATCTTAAAATTTATTGCCCATAAAATTATCAAGAAATTGTTCATCAATCAAGTTAATGCACTAGTTTTGTTCACATAATTTTTTGAAATGAACTTAGAAGATCACGGCTCCCCCATAAATTCAGAAACACATTTTTGCAGAAACACAAAATTCAGAGACCAAAACTCAGAAGTCAAATGTCAGAAGTCAAAATTCAGAAAATATACAGGCAATAGAAAAAACATAAGTTCTTTTCAAATTCAGAAAAGTTTATTTATTTGGATGGAATTAGAGATACAGAAAAAGTAGTACAATCTAAAATTTTTAAATATGAGCAATAGAAATCATGTAATTAATTAAAACTTTTCGCGTTTGGCTTTTTAAACTGAAATTACAATATTAAAAAAACGAAGTCTTTATATTTTATCTTGCGTTTCCTATATGACTCGCCCTCAGCTGAAGATTGCTTCAGTTTTGTTTCTCTTATTTCCTGTTCGTTTTTATACTCACTTGAGCAGAGCTCACAGAGTATAATAACTTTGATTGGATAACGGTTGGTTGTACAGGTATAAAGGAATCGAGATAGATATAGACTTCCATATATCAAAATCATCAGGATCGAAAAAAAATTTGATTGAGCCATGTCCGTCCGTCCATCCGTTCGTCCGTTAACACGATAACTTGAGTAAATTTTGAGGTGTCTTGATGAAATTTTGTACGTAGGGCCTTATCTCCGATCGCTATTTAAAATGAACGAAATCGGACTACAACCACGCCCACTTTTTCGATATCGAAAATTTCGAAAAACGGAAAAAGTGCGATAATTCATTACCAAAGACGGATAAAGCGATGAAACTTGGTAGGTGCGTTAACCTTATGACGCAAAATAGAAAATTAGAAAATTTTTGAACAATGGGCGTAGCACCGCCCACTTTTAAAAGAAGGTAATTTAAAAGTTTTGCAAACTGTAATTTGGCAGTCGTTGCAGATATCATGACGAAATTTGGTAGGCGCGTTACTCCTATTACTATATGTGTGCTAAATAAGAATTTGCGAAATCGGATGACGAACACGCCCATTTCAAAAAAAAATTTTTTTAAGTCAAATTTTAACAAAAAATTTAATATCTTTACAGTATAAAAGTAAATTATGTCAATATTCGACTCCAGTAATGATATGGTGCAACAAAATACAAAAATAGAAGAAAATTTCAAAATGGGCGTAACTCCGCCCTTTTTCATTTAATTCGTCTAGAATACTTTTAATGCCATAAGTCGAACAAAAATTTACCAATCCTTGTGAAATTTGGTAGGGACATAGACTCTGTGACGATAACTGTTTTCTGGGGAAATGGGCGAAATCGGTTGAAGCCACGCCCAGTTCTTATACACAGTCGACCGTCTGTCCTTCCGCTCGGCCGATAACACGATAACTTACGCAAAAAACGATATATCTTAACTAAACTTAGTTCACGTACTTATCTGAAGTAACTTTATCTTGGTATAAAATATGGCCGAAATCTGACTATGACCACGCCCACTTTTCCGATATCGAAAATTACGAAAAATGAAAAAAATGCCATAATTCTGTATCAAATATGAAAAAAGAGATGAAACATAGTAATTGGATTGGTTTATTGACGCAAAATATAACTTTAGAAAACACTTTTTAAAATGGGTGTGACACCTACCATATTAAGTAGAAGAAAATGAAAAAGTTCTGCAGGGCGAAATCAAAAGCCTTGGAATCTTGGCAGGAATACTGTTCGTGGTATGACATATATAAATAAATTAGCGGTACCCGACAGAAGATGGTCTGGTCACCCTGGTCCACATTTTGGTCGATATCTCGAAAACGTCTTCACATATACAACTGGGGGCCACTCCCTTTTAAAACCCGTATTAATACCTTTAATTTGATACCCATATCGTACAAACAATTCTAGAGTCACCCCTGGTCCACCCTTATTGCGATATCTCGAAAAGGCGTCCACCTATAGAACTAAGGCCCACTACGTTTTAAATAATCATTAACACCTTTTATTTGACACACATGTCATACTACAAACACATTCCAGGGTTACCCTATGTTCATTTTGCTAAATGGTGATTTTCCTTATTTTGTCTCCAAAGCTCTCAGCTGAGTATGTAATGTTCGGTTACACCCGAACTTAGCCTTCCTTACTTGTTTTAATTATGAAAATAAATTGTTAGGGTGTGTCCAAACGTACTTTGAATCACATTGTGCCACCTTTCGACAGAATTATTTGTAGGGACTTCACCCAATTTGGTGATATTTTACATATTCCATAATTCGATTGGATATCGACGTTCCAGGCTGAAAACAAATTCAGAAGTCAAATTTCAGAAGTCAGTATTCAGAAAGTAATAGAGAGCAAGAAAAACATAAAATTTTGCGCAAAAATAAAATTCTAGATTCTACTACTTTTTCTTTATCTTATGTTCCTTCCAAGTAAATGAACTTTTCTGAGTTTTGAGAAAGATTTAATGTTTTTCTGTCGTCTGATTATTTTCTGAATCTCGCCTCTGAAATTTGACTTTTTAATTTTCATTTCTAAAATTTGACTTCTGAAGTTTGACTTCTGAGATTTGACTTCTGAGTTTCACTTCTGATTTTTCACCTCTGAATTTTGTCTTTCTGAAAAATGGGTTCTGACTAATGTTGTCTGAAAAAATATATTTCTGAATTTTACGTTTTCTGAATTTAAGGGGGGGGGGGGGGGGGGGGGCACCGAAGATACTACAGATTTGTCGATTCAAGCTCACAATTTCGAATAAGAATTCAGAAAGTTTCAATTCATTTTCAGATTATTGCAATCGAGTTCCACAAATTTTATTCTAGTTTAGAATTTTCATTTCAAATTCAATAAAAATTTCAAGTCGAGTTAATAAAGCTTCAGAAAATTTAAATTTCATTTCGAAAAAATTTCATTCTAAACTTAAGTTGTAAATTTTTAAATTTATTATATTTGCAATTTTCTGAACCTAATTTTTAATTTTCTAAACATGGATTTAGTTTTTTATCTTTAAATATAATCTTCTAAGTATGAATTGCAATTTTATCGTATATTTGAACCCGTCATAATTGTCCATCATACGCCCTGTCAGACGAATTAAAAAATGTAAAATGTATGCACATTGATTGGGACAAATTGCGCGGAGCTATTTGTTTAATTCGTAAGCAGTTTGAAATAAAACATGTAAAGAAGTCTAGGCTCGGGCGAAACTGAACATTTTATACCCAGTTGCGTGTTCTCACATCCATATTAAGATGCAGAGAAAAACTTCGCGAAACTTAACGATATGAAAGCAAAAGTATACAACTTATACATATGCAAATATCGTCTTCCATAAAAACAATTAAACAGTTACCGCCATAGCAACAATGCCCTTAAAAAATCTGGTAAAAGTTGGTCGCTCTTTGTTCGACTTTGGTATTAAAATTTTTGGTAAATTTTTATATTTTGCTCTAATTTATAAATATTGGTTGAAGAGACCTACATGGCTTATGCCGACTCCTTACGGCATCTGTTAGGCAGATGAGTTTTCACTGAGAAGCTCTTCATGGCAGAAATACGCTCGAAGTATTTTTGAAATCACTGGCGATATCTTAAAAAACTTATTTCTCATTGAAAAAACTGGATTCAAAATTTTTTATTTTGCTTTGCCCTGAAGTTTAACTCAGGATCTTCGGTGTGGTAGACGCAGTACGCTACCACCACACCACCGCAGCCTTAATATTAACCACATAAATGACTCTGAAAAAAGTCATATAGGAAGTAAAATGTGGCTCATATCGAAAGGCCATTTCGAGAACAGAAACGCAATCATTTCGGGCTCTTAAATGAGCTCATAATGAATACAAATTCTCCAATTTAGGTGTATTTTATAACACTTTTTTGATTGCGAATATTTGCTGGGTATGAAACAGAAAAACTGTAGCAATAATTTTCTCTCAGCAGAAATTAGTTCGTTAACTGTATTTAATTAGCGAGACATGCTCATATTGATTTATACAATTGTTATTGATATTAGAGAAAAATTACAAAGTTTACAAACGGTGATGGTTACTAGAACATGTTTCTGAATTTCACTTCTTCATCATCCAGCTTCTCTGGGGTAGATGCCTTTAGCCACTCAGTCATATACATAAATGCCCCGCTGCTCGCTTTGCAATTGGTCTCTAATTGGTGCCTTTTTGGTGCTAATCCTTTTTTCTTCATTTAGTTACATTCAATTCTATATGCTTTTAATTCTAATTGTGTGGAATAATTATAGGCGCGCTCTAATAGCTTCGTAACATTAGGTTTATAGCATTGCTTTTATAAGCAGTACTTCCGCTGTTCACTATTATGTCAATATGCTGAGTGTATAAAGGCACCTTACACTAGTATAAAGTATGAATGTTAGAGATTTCGAGTTCAATATTCAGCTCCCGAGAAGCTAGCTGATGAAGAAGTGACATTCAGAAACATGTCCTAGTAACTAAGAGAAATTTGTTCATTTTTATTAAAACGGCGAAACTTGTAACTTTTTCCTCCAAAAATGTATTTAAGACACAGAATCCTATAAGTTGCTTAAAAAATTCTATTAAGGGCTTCATTCTGTATTGCGATTCGCCTCAAAACGATTTCGTCTGGCAACGGTGTTCTCTATCATTGTCGTTCGGCTTTTATGTTTCTAACTGTATATCAAACAGGAAGGCGAGAGAACGAAGCCCTCAGCTTTTTTCTGAATCAAATTTTTTTTAACAACCTTCAGACTTCTCGCTATTTTATACAATTCAAAAGAGACAAATCTGTGTTGGTGGTAAACTAATAATAGAAGGCGGCTTGGCTTTATCTATTGAAATTCATTTATGCCATTTCAAACCACCGTTAAATGATTAAAGTTTTAAAATGTGACATAGACATGCATAGAAGTAAAGTTGTTATTTTTTTGTTAAATAACTCCTAATAATTACAGTTCCTGCTATTACAGTAATGACAATTTTACAATGTGAAAAATGTGATTTCAACATATATCTGTTATTACTATTTCTTCACTAATTTTTAAATAAATAATTTTTACTTTAATATTATTAATTTTTTGTTACGAAAATCACACATGTGTAAGTATGTTGTTGTAATTTAACACATTAATATTCATTATTGTAATTTATTACGACAATATGTTGACGCTCTCTTGACATATAAAACAAAAGTGAAAAATTAATCAGAGAGCGGAGTACTTCAACTGTTACAACAGTAAAAAGTTTTAAGCATAAAATCGGTTGAAAGTATTCTTTTGAGAGTTTAAATATAAATATTTCACAAAGGATTTTAAAAACACTTATATATGTAAGTATTTATGTGAGCAATTAAAATTAACTCTAAATATGCTTACGAACCTACATACCGCACACCTAGATTAAAAGGGATCTAACTCAAAAATCTAAAATTTCGCAGTTACGAGTACCACCAAGCTTCCCAATCCAACCTACTTAACTCTATACTTAATTTTTTAATACCTTATCTAATCAGCGAAGAAAGGGTCTGCAAAAAATATAAATTGCATTGGCGCTAATAGGGAAGGCACTCAGTTTTTCGGTTTTTCTGAAAATTGTGATTTTTTTTATTTGTTAGCTGTTTTATTACGCGTTTAGAATATTCAGTTTCGAGTTTTTGAAATTCTTGCTAAGTACCAGCAAAAAAGCAATTCCAGCTGATCGTATTCACTATCGAATACAACAAATTGCATTCAAACAACAAACGATTTTATGGCACCTACTAACGGATAAGTACATACTTTGAATATTTAAAATACTTTTTGTTGCTATAAACAATATTGTAACGAATTTAGTGAAACTCCGCTTATTTTACACCTTCTACTAACGTTCGTATCGCTAAATTGTTGAATAAATTACTTCAATATTCAATAATGCAAAAATGGTCTTTATTAAACTACTTCAAAATAACACCCATACTTCGCAACCAATAGCATGCTTAAATCAAACTGAATACGGACTACTCAGCTTCTGCTGCTTTTATACTCTCTGCCCAAATATTTAGACGTTTCTTCTTCTAGAATCCTATACCGGGTCGCTAGCCATACGCGCGTGTATTTGTAGTATGTAGCCATATGTGTGTGTATATGTGAGCGAAGTAGTAGCTGATGGTGACATGCGTTTGTAAGTATCTCTCTGCTGCTTGTGTGTATGTGTGTACATGATGATTCATTTGTTTACGTACATACAGGTGTGGCAGCTTGCTTTATTGTTGTTGTGACTTTATTTACTTAGTATCAGATTAGTGATGTGAGTATCACTTATTGTTATTAATATTCGTCACAATATATAGTAGGTGCTTTTAGATGCAAACAAATTTATAAATTTATTTTATTTAATGCGAATATAAAACAATAAGAGATTTATTTCGAAATTAATTTATAATTAGATGCCGCATGCAGACAGGCAAAGACGAAATGAAAGAGGCGTTAAAATCTCTACGAAATACCTTGTTTAGCAATAAGCCTTTGGCCTATAAACAAAATGAACTAGCGCACATTAATTGTTGCCATCTGTTTCTTTAGACATTCAGTGTGCAAGTAAAGTTGAAAGATGACGAGGCATTGCATTCAAAGCACTTTGTTTTCAGAAAATAAATAATTTGAAATGCGCAGATAGCTAAGTTCAGTGTTTAGTCTAATTAAGTGAGAAAATTTTACAATTAGAGCCCGTATAACGTTTTACTCATTTTTTAAATCACAATAGCTCTCAAATCTTAATATATATAAACTTCGTGTCATGTTGTTTGTCCGAGATGGACTCCTAAACTACGTAACCGGTGTCAATCAATTTTAGGTATAGGTAGCCCTTTCCTAGATTATTATTATACTAGCTTTACCCGGCGTACGTTGTAACGCCCGAGATCGAATGAATGTTGCATTATGTTTTCTGTTTTGTTTGTTGATAATTTAATTTGTTGTTCTGTAAATTGAATTGAATTTTGTACGCATATTTGGTCAAATTTTCTTTTAAAACATTTTATTCTTGTATCTTATTGTAATTCATATGGGTACACAATATTTTTGGTATATTGGTTCGGTGCAAAGATAAACACATTTTTTGGTGTTCCAACTCTAGAGCAAGCAACGTATAGCTAGCCATGGGAAAAGTGAAATGTAAGCCTGCAACAGTAAGCGATTGTCCTTTGAACTTTATTGATTGTAATTGCAAAAGCAAGGCGTACAGGAAACTGTAAGCGCTTAAAACTGAATGGCAAATCTGTAGGAATCATTGGAATTCGTGGTATGAGCACATTTTCACCTTTACTTTTACCGCTGATGATTGTTGCTTCAATTACATTCGGCATTACGCTAAATCTGGTTCCATTGCACAATCTTGGTGGGTTTAAATTCCGAGGAAGCATGATTGGTGAGCCAAAATTCAAAGTTAATACATGCGCAGGCGTTCCAGGTTGTTCTAAAGAGTTTAGAAATTTAACTGGTTAATTCACAATTTGATCTTCATCTGTAACTTTTTCGATCGATTTATATTTCGTCACTTCACCAGGAAATTGGTTTTGAATGCGCTCACTGATTTTGCTAACATGATCATTTTTGGCATAGCCAAAAAACAAAAACATTTAAATTTAAAATTCTTAATTCTGAAATATGAAAAACTTTCGTCTTGATCGAAGGAACGTACAGCCAAAGTTTGGTGATGATGGAAGACACAGGATTTGATTTTTATAGAGGATGTAGATAGACTGAAGCTAACAAATTTTTTTAACGGCGGCAGGTAACTAAACGTCCAAATGGCATAACAGTCAAACTCAACAATGCATTATTATTATTAGGTGTTAAAATAACTTAAGTTTGTACGGCAGCCATAGCTCCGAAAAATCCCATTTGTAGGGAAGGTTCCACGCCTCCTTTTCCCCAATTCCACATTTTACTGGAGGTGTTAGGACTTAACGTCATATAGCTCCTTACCAATTTTTAATATCCTACCATTACTACACCCAGAGATATGCAATATGATATATTCCATTTTTATGGGAGGTGCCACTCCCCCTTTTTCCCATTTCCACATTTTCTTGGTGGTGTTATGTATTGACCTCATATAACTCCTTACTGAATTTCAATGCTCTGGCATGTATACCTTCAAAGTTATGCAGTACCAAAGATTCCATTTGTATAGGAGGTGCCACGCCCCTTTTATATATCGAAATTATTTTTAGCCCAAAACCTTCTCGTTGATCGAAGGAACCTATAACCAAAATTTGGTGATGATTGAAGTGTGGGAAATATGTTCTATAGCGAACAAATACACACACACACACAGAATTTGATTTTTATATATATAGACTACCAGACCCGGAAGACGTTGTTCTGCCCTAAATTTGACCTACCTGCATACATTTTAAAAAGCTTTTACCGTTTAACTCTGCCCTCCCCCTCTTCGCTTGTTCCTAATCCTTTTATTCACTCCTCCCTCCGTCTTTTTCGATTCATCTATCTCCATCTCCCTCTCATTCTATCTCTCTCTCCGTCTCTCTCTTTTGTTCTAGTCCCAGTCCCAGTCCCACTCCGAACCTCAGTCCCAGTCCTAGTCCGTCTCTGGTCGGAAAAAAGGATCGTAAACAATAATATAGGCAAATTTATATACCAAATTTCAGGCAAATCGAATAGGACGTATGTAAATAGGTATGTGGTATGCGACTAAATCGAATATCACAATGAAAATTACTTTAGAGCTCTCAGCAACAGCTTTCATTTGATATCCATATTGTATAAAGACTGTCTAGGCATTCACGGCCCACGTTTTGGCCTATATCTCGAGACCCTAGTCACCCAGAGGTATGAAAATTACCCTCTACTAAAGCACTCATCAACAGCTTTCATTTGTTATCCATATTCTACAAACACATTCTAGGGGTGCCATAGTCCACGTTTGAACCAAATCGACTGACGCATCTCTTCAAATACTCTCCTGAATTAAAAAAAATGTTTTAGTACTTCTAAATCGCGGGCTCCCTCAGAAACCCCGGGTCCGGGGTAATCCCCTACTCCCCCCCCCCCCCTCTCTCTCTCTCTCGACGGGCCTGGTGATGTGCTATACTTGATATCATTCGCTATAATATTTTTTATTGATAAGCAGGTTGTTTAATTAAACACCAAGCAATTACACGGAAGTATATCCGCACCACCTGAAGATATAAGTGCCGCTGCGTATACGTAACATATTATTATTACGTATAAACATTTAAAAAATTGCAATAAAATAATATTGCGAATATAAACTGAGTATAACGTATCCTATATTTCAAGTTACATAGATCAAACTACAAAGGGGTTGTAAAACAAATTCAAGATCGGTTCAGTTGTTTAGCAGTCCATCGCGGACAAACATAGTGACACGTGATTTTTATATAAAAAGATTGATCAATACTTTTTTATGATACTTTTTTCCGAGAAGAGTACCAGGGTCCGGGGAAAGTTATGCATATAGACCAAAGCTAGGGCATTATTATATTTTTTAGACACAGTTTGACAGTTGCATATTTATCGTTTGAGTAAAAATGGCTTTTAGTCACAGACCATTAAACCTAAAACGGTCCCAGAAACTAAATGGCATAACTGCCTAGATTTTATTTGAGTTCAGATATCAATATAAAACAATATTTAGGGAAACTGTGTGCCGATATTAAAAACATACTATTTGCCAGATTATAAAAATGGGTAAATCTTTTTAAGGGGGCATAGGTCAACATTCATCTAATCGTTTTAAATTTTCCAATTTATGGATACTGGCAAGGAAATTGGGATCCTGGCTAGAAAGTTGCTTGCAAGATACCCAGAGTCTGATTAAACACGTTTATGACTGAAAGTTTTGTACTTTATACAGCAGCGAACAGAGAGTAGCGGTGGGCATGTTTTCTCAAATTTCGTCAACTTTTTTTTTATTTTCGATATTTTAAGAGAAACCTTCTATGAGTTGTATAACTTAAACAATGCACACTAATATCACGAACGTTTTCGAAGAAGTTTAAAATTCCAGAAAATTGTACGAATCTCGAATGTTTTTATTTGGAGCTTGGATTTTTCGAATATACAGTTTTACAGCTGAATCAATTCTAGTCCAACAAAGTGCAAGTTAAAGGTCTTTCTAAATTCACATTGATTTTTGAAACGTGTTCACATTTTGTATGGAGGAAATCCTAAAACACCCTTGGGAAAGAAAGTTGTCAAAGATCAATGCGAACTTTTAGGGAAATTTACTTTACTTTAACTTTATTCAACTTAAATGGATTTGGCTACAAAGCTGCATCCTCAAAAAATCAAGAGAACTCTAAAACAAAAGTTGGAAATTTTCGTAAAATTTGCGGGAACTTTAAAAGTTTTAAAAAAACATTTTTTGAGATTGGTTCGAAAAGTTTCAGGTACACAATTATAAAAATATTTCTGTTTAAATTAAATATCGAAAATCAAAAAAGAAGAATTAAATTTACGATTACAATACCAAATTGATTCAAGGGGTTGTGTAGGGTAACCCTCTCAAAGGGGTTGCCAGTGCAACATATAGCTTCGCCAACCCAATTGTCAACCTCACCTACCGGTGGCGAATCAAGTTTCAAGGGCGGGATGGCCTAGAAGGTTTAATGTGGTCATATAAATCGTTCCCGAGATGGTCGGGCTTGTACCTTAATGGTGCTTTATTACTGGAACGTACCTGATCTATATCCGGCAAAGTACCGTCAACATCGATAACACTCCCCAAAGCCTTCGGGGAAGTCTTTATCGTTAATACAACAACAACAATAGCGGCTAAAAATGTAGTTTTCCTTCAGATAGGGGATTTTTCTACAAAAACTATTTATTTTAAAATAAAGATATAACAGAACAATAAACAAAAAAAACACAAGATTCACTGCACTAAAAAGCGTTATTGCCCGTTAAGGGTTATTCTTTTTACCTAGCTATGCCTAAAAGTAGGAGTGGCTTTGAGGCGATTTCACTCATTTTCAGTACAAACAGTTGTATAAAAAAAAATTTATTCCAAATTTGGTTCGGATTGCGAGATTTTTGTTCGACTTATGGCATTAAAATTATTTTGGAAAGAGTAACAAAATAAGAGCCGGGCCACGCCAATTTTCAAAATTTGTTAAAGTTTTGCTCTAAGCTCAACCATACCACTAATGAGAAGAATATCAGTCAAATGTAGTTTAAAACAAGTAAGGAAGGCTAAGTTCGGGTGTAACCGAACATAACATACTCAGTTGAGAGCTATGGAGACAAAATAAGGAAAATCAATCTGGGGTAACCCTGGAATGTGGTTGTATAACATGTGTATCAAATGAAAGGTATTAAAGAGTATTTTAAGAGAGAGTAGGCCATAGTTCTATGGATGAACGCCATTTAGGGATATCGCCATAAAGGTAGACCAGGGCTGACTCTAGAATTTGTTTGTACGATATGGGTATCAAATGAAAGGTGTTACTGAGCATTTTAAGAGGGAGTGGGCCTTAGGTCTATCGGTGGACGCCTTTTCGAGATGTCCCCATTAAGGTGGACCAGGGGTGATTCTATAATGTGTTTGTACGATATGGGTATCAAATCAAAGCTGTTAATGAGTATTTTGAAAAGGAGTGATCCTTAGTTCCATAGGTGGACGCCGTTTCGAGATATCGCCATAAAGGTGGACCAGGGGTGTCTCTAGAATGTGTTTGTACGATATGGGAATCAAATGAAAGGTGTTACTGAGCATTTTAAGAGGGAGTGGGCATTAGGTCTATAGGTGGACGCCTTTTCGAGATATCGTCATTAGGGTGGGCCAGGGGTGATTCTAGAATGTGTTTGTACGATATGTGCATCAAACGAAAGGTGTTACTGAGCATTTTAAAAGGGAGTAATCTTTAGTTCTATAGGTGGACGGACGCCTTTTCGAGATATCGCCATAAAGGTGGACCAAGGGTGACTCTAGAATGTTTGTACGATATGGGTATCAAACGAAAGGTGTTACTGAGCATTTTAAGAGGGAGTGGGCATTAGGTCTATAGGTGGACGCCTTTTCGAGATATCGCCATTAGGGTGGGCCAGGGTGACTCTAGAATGTGTGTGTACGATATGGGTATCAAATGAAAGGTGGTAAAGAATATTTTAAAAGGGAGTAATCCTTAGTTCTATAGGTGGACGCCTTTTCGAGATATCGCCATAAAGCTGGACCAAGTGTGACTCTAGAATGTTTGTACGATATGGGTATCAACCGAAAGGTGTTACTGAGCATTTTAAGAGGGAGTGGGCATTAGGTCTATAGGTGGACGCCTTTTCGAGATATCGCCATTAGGGTGGGCCAGGGTGACTCTAGAATGTGTTTGTACGATATGGGTATCAAATGAAAGGTGGTAATGAGTATTTTAAAAGGGAGTAATCCTTAGTTCTATAGGTGGACGCCTTTTCGAAATATCGCCATTAGGGTGGGCCAGGTGTGACTCTAGAATGTTTGTACGATATGGGTATCAAACGAAAGCTGTTACTGAGCATTTTAAGAGGGAGTGGGCATTAGGTCTATAGGTGGACGCCTTTTCGAGATATCGCCATTAGGGTGGGCCAGGGGTGACTCTAGAATGTTTGTACGATATGGGTATCAAACGAAAGGTGTTACTGAGCATTTTAAGAGGGAGTGGACACTAGGTCTATAGGTGGACGCCTTTTCGAGATATCGCCATTAGGGTGGGCCAGGGGTGACTCTAGAATGTTTGTACGATATGGGTATCAAACGAAAGGTGTTACTGAGCATTTTAAGAGGGAGGGGGCATTAGGTCTATAGGTGGACGCCTTTTCGAGATATCGCCATTAGGGTGGGACAGGGGTGACTCTGGTATGTTTTTGTACGATATGGATATCAAATTAAAGGTATTAATGAGGGTTTTAAAAGCGAGTGGCCCTTAGATGTATATGTGAAGGCGTTCTCGCGATATCGACCAAAATGTGGACCAGGTGATCCAGAAAATCATCTGTCGGGTACTGCTAATTTATTTATATATGCAATACCACTAACAGTATTCCTGCCAAGATTCCAAGGGCTGTTGATATCGCCTTGTAGAACTTTTTCATTTTCTTCTACTTAATATGGTAGGTGTCACACCCATTTTACAAAGTTTTTTCCAAAGTTATATTTTGCGTCAATAAACCAATCCAGTTACCATGTTTCATCACTTTTTTCGTATTTGGTATAGAATTATGGCATTTTTTCATTTTTCGTAATTTTCGATATCGATAAAGTGGGCGTGGTTATGGTCAGATTTCGCCCATTTTTTATACCAAGAAAAAGTGAGCTCAGGTAAGTACGTGGGCTAAGTTTAGTAAAGATATATCGGATTTTGCTCAAGTTATTGTGTTAATGGCCGAGCGGAAGGACAGACGGTGGACTGTGTATAAAAAATGGGCGTGGCTTCCACCGATTTCGCCCATTTTCACAGAGAACAGTTACCGTCATAGAATCTATGCTCCTACCAAATTTGAGAAGGATTGGTAAATTGTTGTTCGACTTATGGCAATAAAAGTATTCTAGACAAACTAAATGAAAACGGGCGGAGCCACGCCCATTTTGAAATTTTCTTTTATTTTTGTATTTTGTTGCATCATATCATTACTGGAGTTGAATTTTGACTTAATTTACTTATATACAGTAAAGATATTAAATTTTTTGTTAAAATTTGAATTTTAAAATTTTTTTTTAAAAAGTGGGCGTGTTCTTCATCCAATTTTGCTAATTTTTATTCAGCACATATAGAGTAATAGTAGTAATGTTCCTGCCGAATTTCATCTTGATATCTTCAACGGCTGCCAAATTACAGCTTGCAAAACTTTTAAATTACCTTCTTGTAAAAGTGGGCGGTGCCACGCCCATTGTCTAAAATCTTACTACTTTTCTATTCTGCGTCATAACGTCAACCCATCTACCAAATTTCGTCGCTTTATCTGTCTTTTGTAATGAGTTATCGCACTTTTTCGGTTTTTCGAAATTTTCGATATCGAAAAAGTGGGCGTGGTTATAGTCCGACATCGTTCATTTTAAATAGCGATCTGAGATGAGCGCTCAGGAACCTACATACCAAATTTCATCAAGATACCTCAAAATTTACTCAAGTTATCGTGTTAACGGACGGACGGACGGACGGACGGACGGACGGACATGGCTCAATCAAATTTTTTTTCGATCCTGATTATTTTGATATATGGAAGTCTATATCTATCTCGATTCCTTTATATATGTACAACCAACCGTTATCCAATCAAACTTAATATACTCTGTGAGCTCTGCTCAACTGAGTATAAAAAATACCATAGAGTTGGACCTTTAAGAAAAGGTGTGGTCTTTAACCGATTTTGATTTATATCACTCAGTTTATATAGTTTGGCAAGGATAGTGTCTCTGACAAATTTCAATGTAATATTTTTAATGGCTTTTGATTTACGGCTTGTTAAACTTCCAAATTTTCTTCTTCTAAATGTGGGTAGTGAGTGCCATACCCATATTCTATGATTTTTAATAATAATTTATGTTTAGCGTCACAAAAACAATTCACCTACCAAATTTCATGACCTTAGCGGTATTCGTTTTTGAATTATCTAATTTTTTCCATTTTTCTAAATTTTCGATATCGAATCCGTATAACGAATTTGGCGAAGATATCTCAATATTTGCTCAAGTTATCGTGTTAGCAGACAGAACAGATGGACGGACGGGCATGGCTTAGTCAATTTTTTTTTCGATGCTGATGATTTTGATAAATGGAAGTCTATATCTTTCTTTATTGATAGATCGATATCCATACTCTGTCCGCGAACACGACAGCTTGGTCACAAATTTAAATATCTCTACAGAAGATATTGCATATGAGCGTAAGTTTTGACACAGAATAGACTGGTACTGCAAATAAACACAATTCGTATTATAACAAGTCCCATTTTCTCGAAACTGAAATTTTTAAAAATGGATAAAATAGTATGTTTCTTTAACAAGTGCCGATAAATTGATGAAGCATGTCCCATGGAAGTTATACATTTCGTAATATTTTGGAGAGCTTGTACAAACCATAAATAACGCCGTTGGATCTGCTATAAGTTATACGATGTTTGAGAACTCAAACCCGTTGACAATGACTCTCTTTTTTTTCTTTTTGACATCTTGTTTGCAAATGGATGTCATAGCAAAAGCTCAAACTTTAATATATTTGTCCTGCACTGCAATTTTTTTACATTTCAAATAGGGTTTAATATATTATTCGTTATTCAAGGGAAGTGTAATGTAACGAACTACAAGCGCCGTATATAGCCTGTTCAACCCACTTTTCAACCTCACTTACCCGTGGTGGGTTTTGGAATCACGTAAGGTGTTGGTGGGATGATGTTGAAGTTTCAACTTGCTCATAACAATTCGTTGCCACGAAGTTGGGGCTAGTGACCTGAAAACAACAATCAAACTACTTAAAACATTCAGGGAGTCGCAGGTGGTGCTCTGGCTCCTCACGGAAGGTGTGGGTGGGATGACCTTGATGGTCCAACTTGGCCATATCAATTCGTTTCAACGACTGTTAGACTAGTGCCCTCAAAACAACAACAAAGCTCCTTAAAACCTTCAGGGAATTCCTTTACCGCTACAAGAACAAGAAGAAAAAGAGTGAAGTCATCTACAGCTGGGTATATTTTGTTCGGCTTTTTATTTGTGTGTAAGTACATAAATATAATTTAAAGATTTTTGAACAAGTAGACTAGTTTTTGTTTAAAAGAACTCTGCTCGTCAGCCTGATCAATTGGTTACACTTATCAGTGCGCCCAACTCTTCTCCCTTGAATACTTACAATTTCGGGAATCGAAGCAAACTTGACGAAAGGTATAATAATAACCTCTTGTGATCCTGTGAGATTTGACTCATTTTGAAGGTAGTGGATTTTAATTTAGTATTTTTATTTCATCATCAATCACGTTCTGATAACACTACATATATAAGGTCTGTATAAACCGGCCAGTTAAATATATTCTTACCAAGCTCCAGATACCTTGTCATTGAACAACGCCCTTTTTATGTCCATGGAGACTACAATTCTTCAAACTTTATTTGAGAAAAGGGCAAAGGTAATTGAAAAATGCTAAATGTATTTGACTTTGGGAACAATATAATTCGCAATAGGCCAAAGGTTTTACATACAAATATTTGAATAGTTTTGATATTTTCAGGAATACTTTGTCCAAAAATACACTGCCTGAGCACGCTAATGTATTGTGATAGATCGCTAATGATCCAGCTATTTATTATGTTTAGAGACAACCTCATTGTAAAAGCTGGCCTCACAACCCCGTCTCATGCTCAAAATATTGTTCACCCTTATGACAACAATGAATACTTCTTCCTCTCCTAATGCATTTGTATCAACTTCTACGCGCTTCAAGCCAAAGTTCAATATGACTTCTTTTTTGAAGTAGGGTTACCATAGCTTAATTATACCACAAATTAAATTTATTATTATATCCTTATCCTGAAGAGAGACTACTAATTTGTTTGATACCTTAAACGTAGAAAACACGCTATGTCCTAAGCTGTTTTAATTAAATCTGAGTACGTAGTTCAATAGGGTTGCCACATTTTCAAAATCTATTTATTATGCCCATACTCATTTTTTTAGCGTTATCACATAAGTAGAATAGGTCCTCCAAAATTAAAAAAAAATTCTGTGCGGGGCTGCCCCTATGCAGTCGCTTGACAAACACTCCGAGTCACTTTCTGACATGAATGGCTTCTCAGTGAAAACTAAATTTTCAAGAATTTTCGAATTTTTGAAAACGTTGGTTTTCCCTACTCCGAAAAATTTTGATGTCACTTCTACCGGACTATATGTAATAGTTGTTCCAAATATGAGCCAAATCGGACATCATAGGTCGCTTTCTATTCATGTATGTATTATGTGATCCAAATATGGACCAAATCGGACCACAAATACGATTTTTTGAAATATTTCGATCCATGCGCCACCTATCGGAGCTTTTTTTTATTATTGTATTGTCATCGGGTTCTGAACTATATTCCAAGTTTCAAGCTTGTAGTTTATCGGGAAGTTACTTAAATTTCAATTACAAAATTCGTGCCAGCCAACCAGCCAGCCTGTCAAGTCAAGCTAAATAAATCCGTTTATAAAAAGGAGAGCTTCGCTGACGAAATAAGGATAAAATTTTAACACAAATAAATTGCACAAATTTTATTTTAACATACTTATTTAGGAGAGGTTAGGTGGCTGCTCGAGGGCACACTTAGGCCAATGATATTAGGCCCGTTGCCTTAACAAACTTATTTAATTTTTGGAAAATTTTTACTTGCCAGACACTGAAGCTTTCGATAACGAATTATTACCCAGCAAGGTCAAAAAAAAGTCATAAGGAGTAATAATTCGGATTGTATACGCCCACTTTGATTCGTGGTGTGATGGTAGCAGGCTTTGCCTACCACACCGAAGATCCGGGGTTCACGAACCGGGCAAAGCAATATCAAAATTTTAGAAACAAGTTTTTTTCAATTAGAAGAAAATTTGTCTAATCGGGGTCGCCCCTCGGCAGTGTTGGCAAGCACTCCGAGTGTATTTATGCCATGGAAAGATCTCAGTGAAAACTCAAATGCCTTGCAGATGTCGTTCGAAGTCGGCATAAAAGAAGTAGGTCCCAAAATTTCAAAAAAAAATTTAATTTTGCTCCGAAACTGTTTTTATACTCTTGGCATATGGCTCCTAATTTGCATTATAAAAGAGTTATATATGTGTCTTTTATGATTGCATTTTTTTATTATTTCTGAAACTCACTCTCATATATTGGACTCCTTGTGACTGACTCATTTATGAGTGCTCCGAAAATTTTGAGGGGTATTCCTATTTTCTTTCTATAAAATTAGTTCTACTTAAAAAAAAAAACAAATTCTTTTTTTGAGAGAGTAAATTAATTTTATTTTTAAACTCGTTTTTGTATCCTTCATTTTTTATTTTCAAATCTGACCTATTCTAATTCACTTGGCCACAAAAGAAACAAATTGAAGGCGCGATTTATCTCCGCGGAGATTGAGGCGGAGCATCTCTTGCAATTTGCGTCGTGCAACTTGATATTATTCCTACAAATTGGCAGAACCGACATGTTTTATCCCGACTTCGAATGGTATCTGCAAGTCAGATGAATTTTCACTAAGAAGCTTTTCATGTCTGAAACAAATTCGGAGTATTTGCCGAACCACTGTCGAGGAGCGACCTCAGTTTGAACAACTCTAATTGAAAAACGTTTTTCCTAAAGATTTTGATGTTGCTTTTCCCACGCCGTGAACTCTGGACCATCAGTATGATAAGCGTAGCACGCTTTCATCACATCACAGCGGCCGTCGTTATTTACTTTAAGAGCTATAAAGTTTTCGTGGCTAGCTAAGCGAAATTGGTCACTGTCGGACGACAAAGTTTTTCATTGTGCCGCCAATATCTATGTCGTTATAGTGCTTGTTTGAACACTATTATTATTTTGGTTATTTCTACTTACCATATGATTACTACACGGCAATTTATGCTTGTAATAAATAGTAATTTTTAATCAACTTTTAATCACTTAAAAATTTGAACCATTTTAAGCTTTTCGAAAAACTTTACTAAAATCTTAACAGACATGAGCACTTACAACGATCCTTACGCGATCTTTGATACAACAACTAAAATACAACAATTTTGTCTATAATTTTGTTTTAATTTTTTTGCAAGTACTTTGGATGCATTGTTTAAAAATGTTAGACACTTTACTTTGGGCACATTATGAGTATAATTTGTTTTATTTTTAACACTTTTCAATATATACATAAATTAAAATTTAACACTTTAACAAACGCCAATGCGCTAAATTCAAAATTGATACGTGTCAAATAAACTGAAAAATACGCGTACACCGGCATTACAAGATTGAAGCGAGAAACACGTCTAAACACACGAAAAAGTCATTACAAACTAAATTTTCCGATTGCCGTAACATTACACGAAAGGCCGAGTGGACCAAAACACGAACGAAATGCACGATGGCAATGCAATAAATAAACAAGCAGCAGGCAGTAAACAGCGAAAAGTGAAAAGTGAATAGGTGAAAAGCGAACAGCCGCAAAATGCCAAACAACCGGCCAACCGACAATACTCAACTTAGCGGTGAGAAACGAAACAACAGAAGGCAAAACAAGCAGGAGCCCACTATTATAAAACACACATACATACATGCATGTGCGCAAGTAAACAAATGCACTTGCAAGCTCATGTTGGAACATTCATTTACACATATTAAGGCCATAGCGGTACGATACAAGGTGGCAGAATGGAGACATACCTACAAACATAAATGAAAATTCCATGTACTTTGTTTTTGTAAATTCGATGGACAAATGTCAAAATCGTACTGCGCCGGAAGTTGATATATCAAATCAAATAAAAAAAGGTTTATAGTCAGCTGTTCCATGCTGCCACCTTTATCGTTCCGCCATTATTAAGGCCTTCTTCATTGAGATGCCAGATTGAAAGGTACATAAGTATGTACTTATATAAATATTTAAATATATATTAAACAAATACAATTTTAACGTTATTTGAATAATTTTGTTTTATTTTTATCTTATCGTATTTTATTTTGTTTAATTTATATTATATATGTATTTTATTGCCATTTTAATTCAGTTAATATATATATTTTTTTTTTGTATTTTTATTTTTATTTGTTTGTTTAATTTTATTTAATTTGGTATTTTTTATTTTCTTTGTGCCTTGTTTTTTTATTTCTTTTTTTTAGTTTAATTTAATTGTATTTTTTAATTTCAGTTATTATATTTTTTTGTGTTTAATTTTATTGTTTTGTTTAATTTTATTTAATTTGATATTTTTTATTTTCTTTGTGCTTTGTTTTTTTGTTCCTTTTTTTTAGTTTAATTAAATTTTTTTATTTCATTCAATTTCGTTTTATTTTACACCATTTTGTGTCATTTTTCTCGTTTACTTTAACTCATCTAAATTTTCTTTCCCTTTTTTATTTGTTCTTTTTTTTATCTTAATTCATTTTATTTTATTTTAAACTATTTTATTTACTTTTCTCTAGTTTACTAAACTCATCTAAGCTTTTTTTTTTTTATTCGTTTTATTATAAATAAAAAATAAATGTAAGGCGCGATAACATCCGAAGAGATCTAAGACCGAGCTTCTCTTCCAATTTGCGTCGTGCTCCTCTTGAGTTTCCCTACAAATTGGCCGGACGAGACCTGCATGATTTATGCCGACTCCGAACCGCATCTCCAAAGCAGATGAGAATTCACTGAAAGCTTTTTATGGCAGAAATACACCCGGAGCGCTTTCCAAACACTGCCGAGGAGAGACCCCGCTTAGAAAAATTTTCATCTAATTGAAAAACCTTATTTCTAAAATTTTTTGATGTTGCTTTGCCCGGGGTGTGGACCCAGGGCATACGGTGTGGTAGACGGAGCACGCTACCATCACACCACGGTGTTTTATTATACTCTATTTTATTTTATTTCACTTTATTTTATTTTATTACATATATTTTTAATTACATTTAATTGGGAAAAACTTTACAACAACTAAGGCATGACGTGGCTGAATGCGTTCGTAACACTCCAAACATCGTAGGAGTGCGGGTTCAAATACCACTCCCGCGAGAAAAGGCTTTGAAGAGATTTACAAGTTATAATCGAAACAGCTGTCGCCTTGTCCGTCCTGATGTCACGTTGTTTAAATTTTTCCCAAATTATTAAATAATTTATAAAATTAAAAATTGCTTCAAATAAATGTTTTCATACATTTAAAAAAATAATTAAAAAAAATTTTTAAGTTAAACGGTTTTATTGAAAACAATACTTACATGAAATAATAAAAATACGAAAAGCTAGAAAATAATTAGGTAGGTCCTAGGTACTAGTCATCACACTCCTTGTCAATCTAGGGCATTGATCAGACAATTAAATAAAAGCGTTGGACGCGTGAAATTTCTGAAAATGTGAGGCGTAGCATAACCTGATTAAGGTTCATTTGGTTTTACTGATGACTATCAATAGAAATATGACGCGTCCAATGCTTTTATTTAATTGTCTGATCAACGCCCTAGATTGATAAGGAGCGTGATGACTAGTACTTAGGACCTACCTAATTATTTTCTAGCTTTTCGTATTTTTATTATTTCATGTAAGTATTGTTTGCAATAAAACCGTTTAACTTAAAAATTTTTTTTTAATTATTTTATTTTCAAGTTTTTAGTCTTTATTTAATTGCCTATTATTTCTCATTCTATTTAGTTCATTTAGTGACTCATTATTACAAGAACTCTTTCCTGACAATTTGTAACAACCTAAGTTCTCAATACATAATCCTTCCAAAGACTTTACTCGACTCTGCGCCACGTATGCTTGTCCCTCCTCCAACTCCAAAATATTTTGATGTCACTTCTACTGGACTGTATGCAATATTTGTTCCAAATATGAGCCAAATCGGGCATCATAGGTCGCTTTCTATTTATGTATGTATTATGTGTTCCAAATATGGACCAAATCAAATCGGACCACAAATACGATTTTTGTGAATATCTCGATCCTTGCGCCACCTAGCGGCGATTTTTTTTGATAGGTCGCTTTATATTTTTGTAAGTATTATGTGTTCCCAATATGAGCCAAATCGGACCACAAATACGATTTTTGTGAATATCTCGATCCATGCGCCACCTAGCGGTGATTTTTTTTCACAGGTCGATTTCTATTCTTGCATGTATTATGTGTTCCAAACATGAGCCAAATCGGACCACAAATGCGAATTTTGCGAATATCTCGATCCATGCGCCACCTAGCGGCGATTCTTATTATTGCATTGTCAACGGGTTCTGAACTATATTCCAAGTTTCAAGCTTGTAGCTTATCGGGATGTTACTTAAATTTCAATTACAATATTCGTTCACAACGGCCGTGCGGCATGCCTGTCAACTCAAGCTAAATAAAACCGTTTAAAAATGTGTCACTTCTACTGGGTAATGAATTTTTTTAATGAAATTTCACTAACAAAATTTGAACTTATGTACTCCAAAGTATTTTGACGTCACATCTACCGGGAAATGAATTTTTTTACTGAAATTGCACTAACAAAATTTGAACTTATGTGCTCCAAAGTATTTTGACGCCTCTTCTAACGGAACTTGAATTTTTTATTGAAGCTTCACTAACAAAATTTGAACTTATGTGCTCCAAAGTATTTTGACGTCACTTCAACCGGGAAATGAATTTTTTTACTGAAATTGCACTAACAAAATTTGAACTTATGTGCTCCAAAGTATTTTGACGCCTCTTCTAACGGAACTTGAATTTTTTATTGAAGCTTCACTAACAAAATTTGAACTTATGTGCTCCAAAGTATTTTGACGTCACTTCTACCGAGAAATGAATTTTTTTACAGAAATTGCACTAACAAAATTTGAACTTATGTGCTCCAAAGTATTTTGACGCCTCTTCTAACGGAACTTGAATTTTTTATTGAACTTTCACTAGAAAAATTTGAACTTATGTGCTGCGAAGTATTCTGACGTCACTTCTGCCGGGAAATGAAATTTTTTAATGCAATTTCACTAACAAAATTTGAACTTATGTGCTCCAAAGTATTTTGAAGCCTCTTCTAACGGAACTTAAATTTTTTATTGAACTTTCACTAGAAAAATTTGAACTTATGTGCTGCGCAGTATTCTGACGTCACTTCTGCCGGGAAATGAATTTTTTTAATGAAATTTCACTAACAAGATTTGAACTTATGTGCTCCAAAGTATTTCGACGCCTCTTCTAACGGAACTTGAATTTTTTATTGAACTTTCACTAGAAAAATTTGAACTTATGTGCTGCGAAGTATTCTGACGCCACTTCTGCCGGGAAATGAATTTTTTTAATGAAATTTCACTAACAAAATTTGAACTTATGTGCTCCAAAGTATTTTGACGCCTCTTCTAACGGAACTTGAATTTTTTATTGAACTTTCGCTAGAAAAATTTGAACTTATGTGCTGCGATGTATTCTGACGTCACTTCTGCCGGGAAATGAATTTTTTTAATGAAATTTCACTAAAAAAATTTGAACTTATGTACTCCAAAGTATTTTGACGTCACTTCTACCGGGAAATGAATTTTTTTACTGAAATTTCACTAACAAAACTTGAATTTATGTGCTGCAAAGTATTTTGACGTCACTTCTACCGAGAAATGAATTTTTTTACTGAAATTTCACTAACAAAACTTGAATTTATGCGCTGCGAAGTATTCTGACGTCACTTCTGCCGGGAAATGAATTTTTTTAATGAAATTTCACTAACAAAATTTGAACTTATGTGCTCCAAAGTATTTTGACGCCTCTTCTAACGGAACTTGAATTTTTTATTGAACTTTCACTAGAAAAATTTGAACTTATGCGCTGCGAAGTATTCTGACGTCACTTCTGCCGGGAAATGAATTTTTTTAATGAAATTTCACTAACAAAATTTGAACTTATGTGCACCAAAGTATTTTGGCGCCTCTTCTAACGGAACTTGAATTTTTATTGAACTTTCACTAGAAAAATTTGAACTTATGCGCTGCGAAGTATTCTGACGTCACTTCTGTCGGGAAATGAATTTTTTTAATGAAATTTCGTTAACAAAATTTTAACTTATGTACTCCAAAGTATTTTGACGTCACTTCTACCGGGAAATGAATTTTTTTAATGAAATTTCACTAACAAAATTTGAACTTATGTGCTCCAAAGTATTTTGACGCCTCTTCTAACGGAACTTGAATTTTTTATTGAACTTTCACTAGAAAAATTTGAACTTATGTGCTGCGAAGTATTCTGACGTCACTTCTGCCGGGAAATGAATTTTTTTAATGAAATTTCGTTAACAAAATTTTAATTTATATACTCCAAAGTATTTTGACGTCACTTCTACCGGGAAATGAATTTTTTTAATGAAATTTCACTAACAAAATTTGAACTTATGTGCTCCAAAGTATTTTGACGCTTCTTCTAACGGAACTTGAATTTTTTATTGAACTTTCACTAGAAAAATTTGAACTTATGTGCTGCGAAGTATTCTGACGTCACTTCTGCCGGGAAATGAATTTTTTTAATGAAATTTCACTAACAAAATTTGAACTTATGTGCACCAAAGTATTTTGGCGCCTCTTCTAACGGAACTTGAATTTTATTGAACTTTCACTAGAAAAATTTGAACTTATGTGCTGCGAAGTATTCTGACGTCACTTCTGCCGGGAAATGAATTTTTTTAATGAAATTTCACTAACAAAATTTGAACTTATGTGCTCCAAAGTATTTTGACGCCTCTTCTAACGGAACTTGAATTTTTTATTGAACTTTCAGTAGAAAAATTTGAACTTATGCGCTGCGAAGTATTCTGACGTCACTTCTGCCGGGAAATGAATTTTTTTAATGAAATTTCACTAACAAAATTTGAACTTATGTGCTCCAAAGTATTTTGACGCCTCTTCTAACGGAACTTGAATTTTTTATTGAACTTTCACTAGAAAAATTTGAACTTATGCGCTGCGAAGTATTCTGACGTCACTTCTGCCGGGAAATGAAGTTTTTTAATGAAATTTCACTAACAAAATTTGAACTTATGTGCTCCAAAGTATTTTGACGCCTCTTCTAACGGAACTTGAATTTTTTATTGAACTTTCACTAGAAAAATTTGAACTTATGTGCTGCGAAGTATTCTGACGTCACTTCTGCCGGGAAATGAATTTTTTTAATGAAATTTCACTAACAAAATTTAAACTTATGTACTCCAAAGTATTTTGACGTCACTTCTACCGGGAAATGAATTTTTTTAATGAAATTTCACTAATAAAATTTGAACTTATGTACTCCAAAGTATTTTGACCTCACTTCTACCGGGAAATGAATTTTTTTACTTAAATTTCACTAACAAAACTTGAACTTATGTGCTCCAAAGTATTTTGACGTCACTTCTGCCGGGAAATGAATTTTTTTAATGAAATTTCGTTAACAAAATTTTAACTTATGTACTCCAGAGTATTTTGACGTCACTTCTACCGGGAAATGAATTTTTTTAATGAAATTTCACTAACAAAATTTGAACGTATGTGCACCAAGTATTTTGGCGCCTCTTCTAACGGAACTTGAATTTTTTATTGAACTTTCACTAGAAAAATTTGAACTTATGTGCTGCGAAGTATTCTGACGTCACTTCTGCCGGGAAATGAATTTTTTTAATGAAATTTCACTAACAAAATTTGAACTTATGTGCTCCAAAGTATTTTGACGCCTCTTCTAACGGAACTTGAATTTTTTATTGAACTTTCACTAGAAAAATTTGAACTTATGCGCTGCGAAGTATTTTGACGTCACTTCTTCCGGGAAATGAATTTTTTTAATGAAATTTCACTAACAAAATTTGAACTTATGTGCTCCAAAGTATTTTGACGCCTCTTCTAACGGAACTTGAATTTTTTATTGAACTTTCACTAGAAAAATTTGAACTTATGCGCTGCGAAGTATTCTGACGTCACTTCTTCCGGGAAATGAATTTTTTTAATGAAATTTCACTAACAAAATTTGAACTTATGTGCTCCAAAGTATTTTGACGCCTCTTCTAACGGAACTTGAATTTTTTATTGAACTTTCACTAGAAAAATTTGAACTTATGCGCTGCGAAGTATTCTGACGTCACTTCTGCCGGGAAATGAATTTTTTTAATGAAATTTCACTAACAAAATTTGAACTTATGTGCTCCAAAGTATTTTGACGCCTCTTCTAACGGAACTTGAATTTTTTATTGAACTTTCACTAGAAAAATTTGAACTTATGCGCTGCGAAGTATTCTGACGTCACTTCTTCCGGGAAATGAATTTTTTTAATGAAATTTCGTTAACAAAATTTTAACTTATGTACTCCAAAGTATTTTGACGTCACTTCTACCGGGAAATGAATTTTTTTTAATGAAATTTCACTAACAAAATTTGAACTTATGTGCTCCAAAGTATTTTGACGCCTCTTCTAACGGAACTTGAATTTTTTATTGAACTTTCACTAGAAAAATTTGAACTTATGTGCTGCGAAGTATTCTGACGTCACTTCTGCCGGGAAATGAATTTTTTTAATGAAATTTCGTTAACAAAATTTTAACTTATGTGCTCCAAAGTATTTTGACGCCTCTTCTAACGGAACTAGAATTTTTTATTGAACTTTCACTAGAAAAATTTGAACTTATGTGCTGCGAAGTATTCTGACGTCACTTCTGCCGGGAAATGAATTTTTTTAATGAAATTTCGTTAACAAAATTTTAACTTATGTACTCCAAAGTATTTTGACGTCACTTCTACCGGGAAATGAATTTTTTTAATGAAATTTCACTAACAAAATTTGAACTTATGTGCTCCAAAGTATTTTGACGCCTCTTCTAACGGAACTTGAATTTTTTATTGAACTTTCACTAGAAAAATTTGAACTTATGTGCTGCGAAGATTCTGACGTCACTTCTGCCGGGAAATGAATTTTTTTAATGAAATTTCACTAACAAAATTTGAACTTATGTGCACCAAAGTATTTTGGCGCCTCTTCTAACGGAACTTGAATTTTTTATTGAACTTTCACTAGAAAAATTTGAACTTATGTGCTGCGAATTATTCTGACGTCACTTCTGCCGGGAAATGAATTTTTTTAATGAAGTTTCACTAACAAAATTTGAACTTATGTGCTCCAAAGTATTTTGACGCCTCTTCTAACGGAACTTGAAATTTTTATTGAACTTTCACTAGAAAAATTTGAACTTATGCGCTGCGAAGTATTCTGACGTCACTTCTGCCGGGAAATGAATTTTTTTAATGAAATTTCACTAACAAAATTTGAACTTATATGCTCCAAAGTATTTTGACGCCTCTTCTAACGGAACTTGAATTTTTTATTGAACTTTCACTAGAAAAATTTGAACTTATGCGCTGCGAAGTATTCTGACGTCACTTCTGCCGGGAAATTAATTTTTTTAATGAAATTTCACTAACAAAATTTGAACTTATGTGCACCAAAGTATTTTGGCGCCTCTTCTAACGGAACTTGAATTTTTTATTGAACTTTCACTAGAAAAATTTGAACTTATGTGCTGCGAATTATTCTGACGTCACTTCTGCCGGGAAATGAATTTTTTTAATGAAATTTCACTAACAAAATTTGAACTTATGTGCTCCAAAGTATTTTGACGCCTCTTCTAACGGAGCTTGAATTTTTTATTGAACTTTCACTATAAAAATGTGAACTTATGCGCTGCGAAGTATTCTGACGTCACTTCTGCCGGGAAATGAATTTTTTTAATGAAATTTCGTTAACAAAATTTTAACTTATGTACTCCAAAGTATTTTGACGTCACTTCTACCGGGAAATGAATTTTTTTAATGAAATTTCACTAACAAAATTTGAACTTATGTGCTCCAAAGTATTTTGACGCCTCTTCTAACGGAACTTGAATTTTTTATTGAACTTTCACTAGAAAAATTTGAACTTATGTGCTGCGAAGTATTCTGACGTCACTTCTGCCGGGAAATGAATTTTTTTAATGAAATTTCACTAACAAAATTTGAACTTATGTGCACCAAAGTATTTTGGCGCCTCTTCTAACGGAACTTGAATATTTTATTGAACTTTCACTAGAAAAATTTGAACTTATGTGCTGCGAAGTATTCTGACGTCACTTCTGCCGTGAAATGAATTTTTTTAATGAAATTTCACTAACAAAATTTGAACTTATGTGCTCCAAAGTATTTTGACGCCTCTTCTAACGGAACTTGAATTTTTATTGAACTTTCACTAGAAAAATTTGAACTTATGCGCTGCGAAGTATTCTGACGTCACTTCTGCCGGGAAATGAATTTTTTTAATGAAATTTCACTAACAAAATTTGAACTTATGTGCTCCAAAGTATTTTGACGCCTCTTCTAACGGAACTTGAATTTTTTATTGAACTTTCACTAGAAAAATTTGAACTTATGCGCTGCGAAGTATTCTGACGTCACTTCTGCCGGGAAATGAATTTTTTTAATGAAATTTCACTAACAAAATTTGAACTTATGTGCTCCAAAGTATTTTGACGCCTCTTCTAACGGAACTTGAATTTTTTATTGAACTTTCACTAGAAAAATTTGAACTTATGTGCTGCGAAGTATTCTGACGTCACTTCTGCCGAGAAATGAATTTTTTTAATGAAATTTCACTAACAAAATTTGAACTTATGTACTCCAAAGTATTTGGACGTCACTTCTACCGGGAAATGAATTTTTTTAATGAAATTTCACTAACAAAATTTGAACTTATGTACTCCAAAGTATTTTGACGTCACTTATACCGGGAAATGAATTTTTTTTACTGAAATTTCACTAACAAAACTTGAACTTATGTGCTCCAAAGTATTTTGACGCCACTTCTGCCGGGAAATGAATTTGTTTAATGAAATTTCGTTAACAAAATTTTAACTTATGTACTCCAAAGTATTTTGACGTCACTTCTACCGAGAAATGAATTTTTTTACTGAAATTGCACTAACGAAATTTGAACTTATATGCTCCAAAGTACTTTGACGTCTCTTCTAACGGGACTTGAATTTTTATACTGAAATTTCACTAGAAAAATTTGAACTTATGTGCTGCGAAGTATTCTGACGTCACTTCTGCCGGAAAATGAATTTTTTTAATGAAATTTCACTAACAAAATTTGAACTTATGTGCTCCAAAGTATTTTGACGCCTCTTCTAACGGAACTAGAATTTTTTATTGAACTTTCACTAGAAAAATTTGAACTTATGTGCTGCGAAGTATTCTGACGTCACTTCTGCCGGGAAATGAATTTTTTTTAATGAAATTTCGTTAACAAAATTTTAACTTATGTACTTCAAAGTATTTTGACGTCACTTCTACCGGGAAATGAATTTTTATAATGAAATTTCACTAACAAAATTTGAACTTATGTGCTCCAAAGTATCTTGACGCCTCTTCTAACGGAACTTGAATTTTTTATTGAACTTTCACTAGAAAAATTTGAACTTATGCGCTGCGAAGTATTCTGACGTCACTTCTGCCGGGAAATGAATTTTTTTAATGAAATTTCACTAACAAAATTTGAACTTATGTGCTCCAAAGTATTTTGACGCCTCTTCTAACGGAACTTGAATTTTTTATTGAACTTTCACTAGAAAAATTTGAACTTATGTGCTGCGAAGTATTCTGACGTCACTTCTGCCGGGAAATGAATTTTTTTAATGAAATTTCGTTAACAAAATTTTAACTTATGTGCTCCAAAGTATTTTGACGCCTCTTCTAACGGAACTTGAATTTTTTATTGAACTTTCACTAGAAAAATTTGAACTTATGTGCTGCGAAGTATTCTGACGTCACTTCTGCCGGGAAATGAATTTTTTTAAAGAAATTTCGTTAACAAAATTTTAACTTATGTGCTCCAAAGTATTTTGACGCCTCTTCTAACGGAACTAGGATTTTTTATTGAACTTTCACTAGAAAAATTTGAACTTATGTGCTGCGAAGTATTCTGACGTCACTTCTGCCGGGAAATGAATTTTTTTAATGAAATTTCGTTAACAAAATTTTAACTTATGTACTCCAAAATATTTTGACGTCACTTCTACCGGGAAATGAATTTTTTTAATGAAATTTCACTAACAAAATTTGAACTTATGTGCTCCAAAATATTTTGACGCCTCTTCTAACGGAACTTGAATTTTTTATTGAACTTTCACTAGAAAAATTTGAACTTATGTGCTGCGAAGTATTCTGACGTCACTTCTGCCAGGGAAATGAATTTTTTTAATGAAATTTCACTAACAAAATTTGAACTTATGTGCACCAAAGTATTTTGGCGCCTCTTCTAACGGAACTTGAATTTTTTATTGAACTTTCATTAAAAAAATTTGAACTTATGTGCTGCGAAGTATTCTGACGTCACTTCTGCCGGGAAATGAATTTTTTTAATGAAATTTCACTAACAAAATTTGAACTTATGTGCTCCAAAGTATTTTGACGCCTCTTCTAAGGGAACTTGAATTTTTTATTGAACTTTCACTAGAAAAATTTGAACTTATGCGCTGCGAAGTATTCTGACGTCACTTCTGCCGGGAAATGAATTTTTTTAATGAAATTTCACTAACAAAATTTGAACTTATGTGCTCCAAAGTATTTTGACGCCTCTTCTAACGGAACTTGAATTTTTTATTGAACTTTCACTAGAAAAATTTGAACTTATGTGCTGCGAAGTATTCTGACGTCACTTCTGCCGGGAAATGAATTTTTTCAATTAAATTTCACTAACAAAATTTGAACTTATGTGCTCCAAAGTATTTTGACGCCTCTTCTAACGGAACTTGAATTTTTTATTGAACTTTCACTAGAAAAATTTGAACTTATGTGCTGCGAAGTATTCTAACGTCACTTCTGCCGAGAAATGAATTTTTTTAATGAAATTTCACTAACAAAATTTGAACTTATGTACTCCAAAGTATTTTAAAGTCACTTCTACCGGGAAATGAATTTTTTTAATGAAATTTCACTAACAAAATTTGAACTTATGTACTCCAAAGTATTTTGACGTCACTTCTACCGGGAAATGAATTTTTTTACTGAAATTTCACTAACAAAACTTGAACTTATGTGCTCCAAAGTATTTTGACGTCACTTCTGCCGGGAAATGAATTTTTTTAATGAAATTTCGTTAACAAAATTTTAACTTATGTACTCCAAAGTATTTTGACGTAACTTCTACCGAGAAATGAATTTTTTTACTGAAATTGCACTAACGAAATTTGAACTTATATGCTCCAAAGTACTTTGATGTCTCTTCTAACGGGACTTGAATTTTTATACTGAAATTTCACTAGAAAAATTTGAACTTATGTGCTGCGAAGTATTCTGACGTCACTTCTGCCGGAAAATGAATTTTTTTAATGAAATTTCACTAACAAAATTTGAACTTATGTGCTCCAAAGTATTTTGACGCCTCTTCTAACGGAACTAGAATTTTTTATTGAACTTTCACTAGAAAAATTTGAACTTATGTGCTGCGAAGTATTCTGACGTCACTTCTGCCGGGAAATGAATTTTTTTTAATGAAATTTCGTTAACAAGATTTTAACTTATGTACTCCAAAGTATTTTGACGTCACTTCTACCGGGAAATGAATTTTTATAATGAAATTTCACTAACAAAATTTGAACTTATGTGCTCCAAAGTATTTGAACGCCTCTTCTAACAGAACTTGAATTTTTTATTGAACTTTCACTAGAAAAATTTGAACTTATGCGCTGCGAAGTATTCTGACGTCACTTCTGCCGGGAAATGAATTTTTTTAATGAAATTTCACTAACAAAATTTGAACTTATGTGCTCCAAAGTATTTTGACGCCTCTTCTAACGGAACCTGAATTTTTTATTGAACTTTCACTAGAAAAATTTTAACTTATGCGCTGCGAAGTATTCTGACGTCACTTCTGCCGGGAAATGAATTTTTTTAATGAAATTTCACTAACAAAATTTGAACTTATGTGCTCCAAAGTATTTTGACGCCTCTTCTAACGGAACTTGAATTTTTTATTGAACTTTCACTAGAAAAATTTGAACTTATGTGCTGCGAAGTATTCTGACGTCACTTCTGCCGGGAAATGAATTTTTTTAATGAAATTTCACTAACAAAATTTGAACTTATGTACTCCAAAGTATTTTGACGTCACTTCTACCGGGAAATGAATTTTTTTAATAAAATTTCACTAACAAAATTTGAACTTATGTACTCCAAAGTATTTTGACGTCACTTCTACCGGGAAATGCATTTTTTTACTGAAATTTCACTAACAAAATTTGAACTTATGTGCTCCAAAGTATTTTGACGCCTATTCTAACGGAACTTGAATTTTTTATTGAACTTTCACTAGAAAAATTTGGACTTATGTGCTGCGAAGTATTCTGACGTCACTTCTGCCGGGAAATGAATTTTTTTAATGAAATTTCATTTAAAAAATTTGAACTTATGTACTCCAAAGTATTTTGACGTCACTTCTACCAGGAAATGAATTTTTTTAATGAAATTTCACTAAGAAAATTTGAACTTATGTGCTCCAAAGTATTTTGAAGCCTCTTCTAACGGATCTTAAATTGTTTATTGAACCTTCACTAGAAAAATTTGAACTTATGTGCTGCGAAGTATTCTGACGTCACTTCTGCCGGGAAATGAATTTTTTTAATGAAATTTCACTAACAAAATTTGAACTTATGTGCTCCAAAGCATTTTGACGCCTCTTCTAACGGAACTTGAATTTTTTATTGAACTTTCACTAGAAAAATTTGAACTTATGCGCTGCGAAGTATTCTGACGTCACTTCTGCCGGGAAATGAATTTTTTTAATGAAATTTCACTAACAAAATTTGAACTTATGTGCTCCAAAGTATTTTGACGCCTCTTCTAACGGAACTTGAATTTTTTATTGAACTTTCACTAGAAAAATTTGAACTTATGTGCTCCAAAGTATTTTGACGCCACTTCTACCGAGAAATGAATTTTTTTACTGAAATTGCACTAACAAAATTTGAACTTATGTGCTCCAAAGTATTTTGAAGCCTCTTCTAACGGAACTTGAATTTTTTATTGAACTTTCACTAGAAAAATTTGAACTTATGTGCTGCGAAGTATTCTGACGTCACTTCTGCCGGGAAATGAATTTTTTTAATGAAATTTCACTAACAAAATTTGAACTTATGTGCTCCAAAGTATTTTGACGCCTCTTCTAACGGAACTTGAATTTTTTATTGAACTTTCACTAGAAAAATTTGAACTTATGTGCTCCAAAGAATTTTGACGCCACTTCTACCGAGAAATTAATTTTTTTACTGAAATTGCACTAACAAAATTTGAACTTATGTGCTCCAAAGTATTTTGAAGCCTCTTCTAACGGAACTTGAATTTTTTATTGAACTTTCACTAGAAAAATTTGAACTTATGTGCTGCGAAGTATTCTGACGTCACTTCTGCCGGGAAATGAATTTTTTTAATGAAATTTCACTAACAAAATTTGAACTTATGTGCTTCAAAGTATTTTGAAGCCTCTTCTAACGGATCTTAAATTGTTTATTGAACTTTCACTAGAAAAATTTGAACTTATGTGCTGCGAAGTATTCTGACGTCACTTCTGCCGGGAAATGCATTTTTTTAATGAAATTTCACTAACAAAATTTGAACTTATGTGCTCCAAAGTATTTTGACGCCTCTTCTAACGGAACTTGATTTTTTTATTGAACTTTCACTAGAAAAATTTGAACTTATGTGCTCCAAAGTATTTTGACGCCACTTCTACCGGGAAATGAATTGTTTACTGAAATTTCACTAACAAAATTTGAACTTATGTGCTCCAAAGTATTTAGAAGCCTCTTCTAACGGAACTTGAATTTTTTATTGAACTTTCACTAGAAAAATTTGAACTTATGTGCTGCGAAGTATTCTGACGTCACTTCTGCCGGGAAATGAATTTTTTTAATGAAATTTCACTAACAAAATTTGAACTTATGTGCTCCAAAGTATTTTGAAGCCTCTTCTAACGGATCTTAAATTGTTTATTGAACTTATGTGCTGCGAAGTATTCTGACGTCACTTCTGTCGGGAAATGAATTTTTTTAATGAAATTTCACTAACAAAATTTGAACTTATGTGCTCCAAAGTATTTTGACGCCTCTTCTAACGGAACTTGAATTTTTTATTGAACTTTCACTAGAAAAATTTAACTTATGTGCTGCGCAGTATTCTGACGTCACTTCTGCCGGGAAATGAATTTTTTTAATGAAATTTCACTAACAAGATTTGAACTTATGTGCTCCAAAGTATTTCGACGCCTCTTCTAACGGAACTTGAATTTTTTATTGAACTTTCACTAGAAAAATTTGAACTTATGTGCTGCGAAGTATTCTGACGCCACTTCTGCCGGGAAATGAATTTTTTTAATGAAATTTCACTAACAAAATTTGAACTTATGTGCTCCAAAGTATTTTGACGCCTCTTCTAACGGAAATTGAATTTTTTATTGAACTTTCACTAGAAAAATTTGAACTTATGTGCTGCGAAGTATTCTGACGTCACTTCTTCCGGGAAATGAATTTTTTTAATGAAATTTCACTAAAACAATTTGAACTTATGTACTCCAAAGTATTTTGACGTCACTTCTACCGGGAAATGAATTTTTTTACTGAAATTTCACTAACAAAACTTGAACTTATGTGCTCCAAAGTATTCTGACGCCTCTTCTAACGGAACTTGAATTTTTTATTGAACTTTCACTAGAAAAATTTGAACGTATATGCTGCGAAGTATTCTGATGTCACTTCTGCCAGGAAATGAATTTTTTTAATGAAATTTCACTAAAACAATTTGAACTTATGTACTCCAAAGTATTTTGACGTCACTTCTACCGGGAAATGAATTTTTTTACTGAAATTTCACTAACAAAACTTGAACTTATGTGCTCCAAAGTATTTTGACGTCACTTCTACCGAGAAATGAAATTTTTTACTGAAATTGCACTAACGAAATTTGAACTTATATGCTCCAAAGTACTTTGACGTCTCTTCTAACGGGACTTGAATTTTTATACTGAAATTTCACTAGAAAAATTTTATGTGCTGCGGAGTATTCTGACGTCACTTCTGCCGGAAAATTAATTTTTTTAATGAAATTTCACTAACAAAATTTGAACCTATGTGCTCCAAAGTATTTTGGCGCCTCTTCTAACGGAACTTGAATTTTTTATTGAACTTTCACTAGAAAAATTTGAACTTATGTGCTGCGAAGTATTCTGACGTCACTTCTGCCGGGAAATGAATTTTTTAATGAAATTTCGTTAACAAAATTTTAACTTATGTACTCCAAAGTATTTTGACGTCACTTCTACCGGGAAATGAATTTTTTTAATGAAACTTCACTAACAAAATTTGAACTTATGTGCTCCAAAGTATTTTGACGCCTCTTCTAACGGAACTTGAATTTTTTATTGAACTTTCACTAGAAAAATTTGAACTTATGTGCTGCGAAGTATTCTGACGTCACTTCTGACGGGAAATGAACTTTTTTAATGAAATTTCACTAACAAAATTTGAACTTATGTGCTCCAAAGTATTTTGGCGCCTCTTCTAACGGAACTTGAATTTTCACTACAAAAATTTGAACTTATGTGCTGCGAAGTATTCTGACGTCACTTCTGCCGGGAAATGAATTTTTTTAATGAAATTTCACTAAAAAAATTTGAACTTATGTGCTCCAAAATATTTTGACGTCACTTCTACCGGGAAATGAATTTTTTTAATGAAATTTCACTAACAAAATTTGAACTTATGTGCTCCAAAGTATTCTGACGCCTCTTCTAACGGAACTTGAATTTTTTATTGAACTTTCACTAGAAAAATTTGAACGTATATGCTGCGAAGTATTCTGATGTCACTTCTGCCGGGAAATGAATTTTTTTAATGAAATTTCACTAACAAAATTTGAACTTATGTGCTCCAAAGTATTCTGACGCCTTTTCTAACGGAACTTGAATTTTTTATTGAACTTTCACTAGAAAAATTTGAACTTATGTGCTGCGAAGTATTCTGACGTCACTTCTGCCGCGAAATGAATTTTTTTAATGAAATTTGACGCCTCTTCTAACGGAACTTGAATTTTTTATTGAACTTTCACTAGAAAAATTTGAACTTATGTGCTGCGAAGTATTCTGACGTCACTTCTGCCGGGAAATGAATTTTTTTAACGAAATTTCACTAACAAAATTTGAACTTATGTGCTCCAAAGTATTTTGACGCCTCTTCTAACGGAACTTGAATTTTTTATTGAACTTTCACTAGAAAAATTTGAACTTATGTGCTCCAAAGTATTTTGACGTCACTTCTACCGAGAAATGAATTTTTTTTACTGAATTGCGAATATCTCGATCCATGCGCCACCTAGCGGCGATTTTTTGATAGGTCGCTTTCTATTCTTGCATGTATTATGTGTTCCAAATATGAGCCAAATCGGACCATAAATGCGAATTTTGCGAATATCTAGATCCTTGCGCCACCTAGCGGCGATTTTTTGTTTATTATTGCATTGTCATCGGGTTCTAAACTATATTCCAAGTTTCAAGCTTGTAGCTTATCGGGATGTTACTTAAATTTCAATTACAAGATTCGTTCACAACGGCCGTGCATGCGGCCGTGCAGCCTGTCAACTCAAGCTAAATAAAACCGTTTAAAAATGTGTCACTTCTATTGGGTAATGAATTTTTTTAATGAAATTACACTAACAAAATTTGAACTTATGTATTCCAAAATATTTTGACGTCACTTCTACCGGGAAATGAATTTTTTTAATGTAATTTCACTAACAAAATTTGAACTTATGTGCTCCAAAGTATTTTAACGCCTCTTCTAATGGAACTTGAATTTTTATACTGAAATTTCACTAGAAAAATTTGAACTTATGTGCTGCGAAGTATTCTGACGCCACTTCTGCCGGGAAATGAAATTTCACTAACAAAATTCGAACTTATGTGCTCCAAAATGCTCGTCAAAATGACGTCACTTCTACCGGGAAATGAATTTTTTACTGAAATTTCACTAACAAAATTTGAACTTATGTGCTCCAAAGTACTTTGACGTCTCTTCTAACGCTTTCTATTCTTGTATGTATTATGTGTTTCAAATATGAGCCGAATCGGACCACAAATACGATTTTTGTGAATATCTCGTTCCATGCGCCACCTAGCGGTGATTTTTTTTCACAGGTCGATTTCTATTCTTGCATGTATTATGTGTTCCAAATATGAGCCAAATCGGACCACAAATGCGAATTTTGCGAATATCTAGATCCTTGCGCCACCTAGCGGCAATTTTTTTCTTATTATTGCATTGTCGTCGGGTTCTGAACTATATTCCAAGTTTCAAGCTTGTAGCTTATCGAGAAGTTACTTAAATTTCAATTACAAGATTCGTTCACAAAGGCCGTGCATGCGGCCGTGCAGCCTGTCAACTCAAGCTAAATAAAACCGATTAAAAATGCAATACGGCAATCCCCGATCAAATCATACAAACAGACAAAATTGGTTAATTCGTTGTAATTCTATAAATAGAACAAAAAACAGCAACAATTTGGTTTTCTTGAAAACCGCCGTACCAACAAGCATAGCTTTGACACATAATTGCATACGAAGTATGCAATGTGTAAAAGATTAAAATATGCAAAAGAAGGCAATTGTTAAAAACTTTACAACAACTAAGGCGTGACGTGGCTGAATGCGTTTGTGACCATTTCAACTATCGTAGGAGTGCGGGTTCGACTTCCACTCCCGGGAGAAAAGGTTTTGAAGAGATTTACAAGGTATAATCGAAACAGCTGTCGCCTTTTCCGTCCTGATGTCACCTTGTTTAAATTTTTCCCAAATTATTAAATTTGATTTTTATTTTATTTCATTTAATTTGACTTTGTTTTATTTTATTTTGCTTCTTATTATTTTATTTTTGTATTTGACTTTATTTTATTTTATTTGATTTTGTTTTATTTCATTTCACTTTGTTGGCTTCATTTTATCTAATATTTTATTTTCGTATATATAAATTTTGTTTTGTTTTGTATTTTTATTTTATTTTTTAGTTAATGCATTATTCCACTTTTTACAAAGTCTGGCAACTCATTCAGCTTTTTACTTTTTCTCTTGGCACGTGTTGGTAGTGTGCAGTGTTGCCAGGTGATGAAAAAAAAGAAGCTAGATTTGCAAAAAAAAAGGTTAGAAAGAGCTAAAGAAAAAAAAAAAGCTAAAAAAAGGCAAGAAATTTTTTTGGTTAATTCATAAATTTTTTTTTTTATATTTTAGTTTACACATTTGTAAATAAAAACTTATAAACATAACTTAAACATAACTTCTTGTTTCAAAACATATCAGGCACATTTTCCTTGACTAGCACATGGAATTACTTTAAATGATTGCATATGTGTATATACATAAAAAAATATATTACAAACTAATTATTTATATAAAATATTCCCCGTCTGAAGAATCAGAAGAGCTTAAGTCTGCGTATAAAGTTTAGCTATTTACCATAGGTATGAGATCATCGGTAATTTCAAAATCATTAAAACAGTTAGATAAGCGTTTTAACGAGCATCTAATATTAAGCAGCGCATTAAGCATTTTAATTTTTAGTTTGTTCCTTAATTTAGTTTTCAGAATTTTCATACCACAAAAATTCTTTCAACCCCCGCGCTACTGAGTGGTAATACTAAAAAACTAAATATGAATTCGACAAGTTCTAAAAAAGGAGGTTCGTTTAATGCATTTTTATGTTCTCGGACTTCCGACCAAAATTCCATGGTGGAGTGTACATTTTTCCATTGTATAGTTATAAGTTTTCGCCACTGCAGCTCTATTAATGCTATTTGACTTGAAGAATAAATATACTTCTCTTTTTCAAAGTAAGAAAATACATCTGGCTTTGAACTTTCAACGAATTTTCAGCAGAAAAGGGATTAATCTTTTGTAGAGAACTCATATTATTAGGTATTAGGTGTTCACAGGAACTATTGAAATTATTTTATTTTAGAAATTATTAAAAATGCATTCGGAGTAAAAAAGGCTAGAAAAAAGTCACGAAGCTAAACCCAAAATTTCGAGGCTAAAGGTAAAAAAAAGGCTAAATCTAGCCTCGAAAAGGCTAGCCTGGCAACACTGGTCGTGTGCCACAGCTGTGAGCGCCAAAACCCAATTATGTTGACAGCCTCATTTGAGAATAAACAAATGCTTATAACAGCGCACTGTTAAATAATCCACTGCAGCTGGAATCCCACACCCTTAGCATCATCTCAAATACTCTACTAACAGTTGTTGTTAAATTTCATTATACATAGAGTATTGTTAGACATTTTATTTTATCCCTTCAACACTCTTGGCCAAATCCCACCACTTTAGCGTCGGTGTCTGCCCCTTTTACTGTTGTTGCTTGATTTTTGTTTGTTTGCTTTTCGGATTTTGGTGGTGGCTCTTAAATTGTGTGCATTCACATTTATGCATGTGCGAGGGTGTGTGTTTGTCTGAGCATGTACTAATGTGTATTCGTAAGCTTTCTTCAAGTGTTTGTATCAATTTTAGTGTATGCGTATCAACTTGGCCTGCAATTGGCGGGAAATAAAATGTAAACATTGCAGATCTACTCTGCACAATGTTGCTAATGAAAATGTTGCTAGTGCCGAAAAGTTGCTTAACTTTTGTCGCTAGTGGATGGTATTTGAAATCGTATACATATCAAAGAAATTGAAATTATAAGAAGGTTGAACTCGCTGCTTCAAAATTCAGCGAGAAAACAAAAATTTTCTGAAAGAGCAGGTTAGTGGAGTTCACCATACTCTTTGGCTCGTCTTTCGCACCGCGCGGGGAAAACGATTTCTAATTGAATTTTCGTGATTTTCGTGAAGTTTTGTTTTGATGTCAAGCAGTGTCGGTCGCGTAATTTTGTTTTCGTTTCAATTGCCAAAACAAGTGTTTAATTATACTTTGTTTGCATTGGCTGTCTATGAAAGCTGTGCAAAAATATATAAATAAGCAAATGTTTTGGTTGCATCAATGGGTTTTTGTAATTTGTTTGTAGATCAGATGAAGGCGGGAACGAAAGATTTTTTCTACTATTTCTAAAGTGCGAAATATGAGATGGCTATACTCACCCTCATGCGTAAAATTCTTTGCGTAAAAGGAGTTGCATACATGTGTCCGTACGAACAACCTGTTGTTGTTGTTGTTGTAGCGATAAGGGCACTCCCCGAAGGTCTTGGGGAGTGTTATCGATGTTGATGGTCCTTCGCCGGATGCAGATCCGGTACCAAGCCCGACCATCTCGGGAACGATTTGTTATGATCACATGCGACCTTCTAGGCCATACCGCCCTCCCACCTCCTAGATCCATGAGGAGTTCGGGGTTGCCAGAGCCTCGGTTGTTAATGTAACAGGATTCGCCATGGATAGGGGACGTTGACAATTGGGTTTGGAAAAGTTATATATTGCGCTGACAAACTGAAAGGGTAGCTCCTCTTGAATATATTTGGTATTTTAGTCACCCCTTACGACAGGCATACATACCGGGTGTATATTCTAACCCCCTAACCCGCTGGGGGTTTATACAACCAAGCAGTCGCTGATAAAAAGTCAGCGGTTTTGTAGTTTTTACTGGTAAGCATAGTGGTAGGCGAGAATCAGAGTAACCTAAAATCAAAATCGGCTGTTGTGAATGGCAATGAACATTTTTAGTGCGAACGAGACATGGTTGACGAAGGCTATATTTTGCAATCCTATATTTTCATCATGTGGCTTGAAAGAATCTCACTCAAGACTGGCACGCAGGGTACAATACTTTCTGGTACCGTACATACCATTTTTTACTGTACGTTCTTGAAGTGAAGCTGCTTTAAGATAACTGTACTCTTCTTGAATGTACATGGAATTATAATGTAGCGGAAAGTGCTAACTGTATCCTGTCATACAGTGTACAATATAAAGAGTACAATATAGTGCTGTAGATACTGTAGAGTACAATATCGTGTTGTACTGTAGATTAAAATAAGGTTTTGTATTGTGGAGTACAATACAGTTTTGTACTGTAGATTATAATATAGTTTTGTACCGTAGAGTACAACACAGTATTACTATTGCAATATACAGTTCTACAGTGTACTGTACCGTACAGTTCGTTTCTGTATTTTACTGTACTGTGCCGGCGTTAGTTGGCACCAGTTGGCAGAGCGAAAAAGCGACTGGCGTGCCTTGTTGGACGTCCATAACCGTTTAAACGGTTAAGCACCAATTACGTACGTAAGTAAGTGCCGTAATGTATTGCACTATACTCTCCTCTACTGTATATTGTACTTCAATGTACTTTAATGTAGTTAACTGTGTCATAGGGTACAGTATAATATTCTGAACTGTTTTTTACCGCAATGTACTGCACCGTTATGTGCTATACTGTACTGTGCATTGCCAACTGCACTTTAATGCACCATACTGTATTATACTATACCGTACTGTACTGTACTTTACTGTAATGTCACATTACTATAGTACATGCCATAGGGTCGGGGTTGATCGTCGTAAACCGGTGAGACAAATATCGTAGGCTAGTAAAAGATAGTATGGCATATCAAATCATACAGAAGTTGGACACAGCCGGTACCGGATAAAGTGATATGTTGCAGGCCTCTGACGCCAAATGAATACCCCATCTACCTGATATCTTATTAAGATGCTTCACAATGGTATTGTATCGGTAGTCTGAATAATTGAACGCTTAAGAGGATTATTGACTTCTGCATAACGCATAACGCACAACGCTGGCTCACCGAAGCGAAAAACCGCATACCAGAGAGGTAAAACGATTAGAAGCGTCCTTTGCGAGAGATAAGCTTTATCGAGGAATCTCTGATCTACAAGAAGTGCACTATGGCAGATCTCCTCTATGTACATTGAGATTTTAAGGCATCGCATGTTATAAGGGGGCTATCTGCGAAGGAGGAAAATTGGCATCGGGATAAAAAAAGTAAAAGGATGTGTATGGAAAACTAAAAAAGAGTGGGTTGGGGAAAAGGAAAGGCGGTGATATGAATTCCGAAAGCGATAAAATAGAAGGAGAAAGGGTTTTTAAAAAGGAAAAGGTAAAGGAGTGGAAGAAAAAAGAAAACGGAGACGGAGATGTAAAGGGAGGGGAGTGGGTAAGAAGATGAGAAAAGACGGTAAAATGTGTAGGGAACTGGAAAGCGAATTGAAGCGAGACGGAAAGATCTAAAGCAATAAAGAGAGCAAAACAGTAAAGGAAAAGTAAAAAAGAGAATAAACGGAGAGAAAATGTAAACTAAGAGGCGAATAAAAAAACAGAAAGAGAGGGCATTAAAGAAAAAAAATAAGTGGAAACATGGCGGGAAAGGGCATAACGATACGAGGATTGTTTTTGTATCGATGGACTATTGTCAAAACCGTGATGCGCTGGAAATTGATGCGTTAACTCATATTAAAAAGTACCAATCAGCTGTTGTTGTTGTAGCAGTGCTTTGCCCCACCTAACAGCCGCGACCGATCACAAATTGTCATCAATATCCTCTAACGGGAGTCCAAGGAAACTTGCTGTTTCAATAGGGGTGGACCATAATGAAAGGGGTGTTAGAGGCGTTGGTTCCACATTACAATTAAAGAGATGGTTGGTGTTATGTGGGGACACATTGCAAGCGGGGCATACATTTTGTATGCCGGATTTGATTCTGGATAGGTAAGAGTTTAACCTGTTACAGTATCCAGAACGAAGTTGAGCGAGAGTGACACGCGTTTCCCTGGGGAGTATGCGTTGCTCTTCCACAAGTTTTGGGTACTTTTTTTGAGTACTGGATTCACCGGGCAATTCCTGACATAAAGGTTCGACGCCTGTTTGTGGAGTTCACCAAGGACCTGCTTGTGTTTTTTTTGCTTCATACGGCTGGGGTCTCAAGTGCCGTATTTCCTCAAAATGCTTACGGAGATGACTCCTTAAGCTCCTAGACGGTGGAGCCATCAATCAGATGTCTGTTTGGATTCCCAGGTTTCTGGGTATTCAACAGGAACTGTTTGGTTAGCATCTCATTTCTGTCCCTGATGGGGAGTATTCTCTCCTCATTATATAGATGGCGATTCTGAGAGCAGTATTTTGGCAGGCCTGTAACTTCTTCCCGTGGGTAATTTTTAGGCTTGGCGACCATATGGGTGACACGTAGCACGTAAAGGGCTGGCCAATTGCTTTGTATGTAGTCTTGAGCGTTTCGTTATCTTTTCCCCAGGTACTGCCAGCAAGTGATTTGAGGATTTTATTACGGCTCTGGATTTTTGGAACAATTGCGGCTACGTGCTCACCAAAATGTAGATCCTGATCAAACGTCACACCCAATATTTTGGGGTGTAGGACAGTCGGTAGCGTAGTGCCATCAACGTGGATGTTCAAAATGGTCGACATTTTGGACGTCCATGTTGTAAATAAGGTCGCGGAGGATTTAGTCGGTGATAATGCCAGGTTTCGCGAGGCGAAAAAACTGAAGAGATAAGAGAGGTAGCCGTTTATTCTGTTGCAGAGCTCATCGATCTATGGGCCTGGGCCTGTGGCCATTATTGTGCAGTCATCGACGTATGAAACGATAGTGACTCCTTCTGGTGGTGAAGGTAGCTTAGATATGTAGAAATTAAACAAAAGTGGGGATAGGACACCACCCTGTAGCACCTCTTGTTTAATTCTTCTTTGTTTTGATGTTTCGTTTCTAAATTCCACCGATGCCTGCCGACCACCCAGATAATTTGCGGTCCACCTTTTAAGTCATGGGGGAAGGGTAGACCCTTCCAGTTCTTGCAGTAACGTGCCATGGTTGACCGTATCAAAAGCTTTTGATAGGTCTAGCGCTACGAGTACTGTTCTATGGTGGGGGTTTTGATTTAAACCGCAATTTATCTGGGTGCTGATGGCATTTAGCGCGGTGGTGGTGTTATGGAGTTTTCTGAAGCCATGCTGGTGACAGGCTAGCTGCAAATTTGCTTGGAAGTAGGGGAGCAAAATGGCTTCAATCGTCTTTGCTACTGGCGATAGGAGAGATATCGGGCGATACGACTCTCCTATGTTAGCTGGTTTCCCAGGATTTAGTAGCGAGACCACCTTGGCCATTTTCCATTTTTCGGGTATGACAAAGGTGGAAAGAGACAGGTTGAAGACATGTGCTAAGTATTTGAAACCCTCTTTCCCTAAGCTTTTAAGCATCGGCATGTCTATGCCGTCTGGGCCCACAGCTTTGGATGGTTTAGCGTGACCAATGGCACCTTCAACCTCGCTGGCGGTGATGGTAATTGGCGACGCGCTGAATTTATGTTTATGTGCGTGTCTATTGGCCCTCCGTCTATCTTTGTCGACCGTAGAATGCATTACATATTGACGGCAGAAAGCGCTCGCGCATTTCTTCGAATCCGACAGCACTTTATCGCCGAAGGCGATGGAAACTTTGTCATTGTGTTTAGATGGATTCGATAGTGACTTTACGGTGGACCAAAGTTTACCCACACCGGCAGAGAGGTTACAACCTCTTAGGTGCTCCTCCCATTTCGCCCGCTTCTGTTCTTCCACAAGCAATCTGATGCGTTGGTTTATATCCCTTATTTGGGGATCGCCTGGGTCGAGCTGTCTTATAAGGTCGTTCTCTCGCTAAATTTGCGGCCTCCGCCGGGAAGTGGGGCCGAATTTCGGGAATTTTCTCGGCGGGAATGAAACGTGCCGATGCGGATTCAATGAGCTTGCGGAAAGCACGCTCCCCTTGGCGGGCATCAGTCGGGATAGGGAGGGCAGCAAAGAGGTTGTCTGTAGAAGATTTGTATGCATTTTTTAAAGTTTATGAAAGTGCGTTTTTCTGTAACGATGAAGTCGGCGGTACGCTCGAACGAAATAAGTATAGGCAAGGTGGTCGGATGCCAGTTTTACCATTGGCTGCCAGTTGACGCAGTTTACGAGTTCTGCACTCACGATTGAGATATCCGGCGAACTGTGACAGCTTCCTGGGGGGAGCGCTAAGGCGTAGACTACGGGACGCCCTTGGACGTGAACAGCAAGGAGCCACAAAAGATAGATAAAAGTTACGTGGACGTCAGGTTTTGGGATCAAGCCCAGAACAACCTGTCCGATGCAACCATCGCTTACACGAGACACACTGAACAGAGTATGACCGTCCTAAAAAGATTCTTTTCCGGCAGATGCAGCAAAACAAATTCTCAGGACCGCGGTCAGGAGACGCACCCGGATTGGATTCGCTACCTTCCCGGAGCAAGCGTATATGGAGCAGTCCCGCTGCAAGGAGCTGGGGATGGGCGACAGCCACGCTAGGCGACAGTTCCGCCCTGCAAGTTCAACGACTACCTCCGCATCGCAAAATTATTTTAATTTAAGACAGACCGAACGAAGTGAGGGCGGATTTGCTACTTTTAAATAAAAAATTTTTGAAAATCTTTTAGACATACATATATTCGAATGTTGAAATTTTCATGTATTGTAATTTCAACTTAAAAATAGTCGACCGCTATGTTTGTTGTCGACTTTAAATAAATAGAGAATAGTCACTTAATATAAGATAAAAGAGCATAGCACCAACAGACTTAAATTAAAACAGTATTTATAAAACCAACATCAATAATACCAATGCATATATCAAATGTGTGTTTATTTGCATGACAATTAATCATTTTATAAATGACAGAAGTGTAAATTTACAAAAAAGCTTTAGCACTTCAACCAGTACAGGAACGCGCTTTAACAAGCTTATTCTTTACCTAAATATTATGAAATCTAATATTTAGCGGCCTTTGTGGTGTGGTGGTAGCGTGCTCCGCCACGACCCTGGGTTCAATTCCCGAGCAAAAAAACATCAAAATTTTAGAAACAAATTTTTTTAATTAGAAAAAAGTTTCTCTGAGTGGTGTCGCCCCGCCTCTTTGTAGGAAGAAATCGAAAGCGCGTCTCGGCCTTAATCTCTTCGGAGGTATGTCGCGCCCTGCATACAAATTTTTACCTGTTTCGCGATTATTTAATTAAGATCAATTAGTTGCAAAATAACACAGCTACTGTTAGGCAGAGAGTTCAAGTCAAATGTTTAGAACCGTATCGTAAGAGACATTCAAAAGAATTTTCAAAACAAGTCAATCTTGAAAAGTTCTAAAACCCACCTTAACAGCAAAAAACGGCCAATATATGAAAAACGTATAAACGGGGAATCTATCGGCCAAGAGCTTAAACTACAATAGGAGTCACTTCACGCCATAAGCCATAAAAATAATAGTTTAACGGACCACACTATAGCCTGGTACCATATTATTTTGTATTTCAGATTCAGTTTAAGAATTTTAAACTTTATATCGAACATTAATTTCAATTTTAATTTCCATTCGAATGCGAGACACAGCTATGCGTATGCCTTAGTTCTAGGTTTGGTCCTTGTTCCGGTTCCTGATTCTGATTCGGTCCAGGTATTAGTTAGGGTTTTGGTTAAGGCTTCAAAAGGTTTCGGTTTTTTTTTTTTCAGTCTACACAAAAGGTGTCGTACTCGTCAATGAGGATGGCTTGATTATTCTGCCGTGAGATAGGTGTTAGCCACAAGCTTATGCTACCGATCACTGCAGCGTATTTCAGGTGGATGTCGCTGCTGTACAGAATGTTGCATGTATGCGCCGCTGCTATTTACTCAGCTAGTCGGGCGGCTATCACAGCGCTAAACACAGCCGTTTGTTAAGCTCTGTCTATGCCTGTAGCGTTGGATGATTTCCACACGTTGGAGTCTTTCATGCTAAGAGTCCGTTTCACTGTCAAATCCTGCACGAAAACATTTATATTTAATGATTTTGGAAAAATTTAAGCAACGTGACATCAGGAGGGACAAGGCGACAGCTGTTTTGATTATACCTTGTATATGTTACGTTGTTTAATTTTTTCCCAAATTATTAAATAAATTATAAATTAAAAATTGCTTCAAATAAATGTATGAAAAAAAGCAATAAGGGTAATCTCCGCTTAAAAACTCATACAAAACATTTATAACTCTTTCTGAGTTGCGAACACCTGGTAGTCTAAGGATTATTAACCTTCGCACCTTACAAACCTTTTGTTAATTGAATTTAGAAGTGGCAACGTCTATCAAATTTCGCCGACAACATTCTTCATTTTCGTATGATTTTAATAATCGGGGATTGCCCATATTGCTTTTTCAAATGTATGAAAACATTTATTTGAAGCAATTTTTTTAATTTTATAATTTATTTAATAATTTGGGAAAAATTTAAACAACGTGACATCAGGACGGACAAGGCGACAGCTGTTTCGATTATACCTTGTAAATCTCTTCAAAGCCTTTTCTCCCGAGAGTGGGAGTCGAACTCGCACTCCTACGATAGTTGAAATGGTTGTAAACGCATTCAGCTACGTCATGCCTGTTGTGTAGTTCTTCCCAATTGCCTTCTTTTTGCATATTTTAATCTTTTACACATTGCATACTTCGTATGCAATTATGTGTTAAAGCTATGCTTGGTACGGCGGTTTTCAAAGAAACTTTGGTTTTTGTTGCTGTTTTCGTTCTATTTATAGAACTACAACGAATTAACCAATTTTGTCTGTTTGTATGATTTTAATAATCGGGGATTGCCCATATTGCTTTTTCAAATGTATGAAAACATTTATTTGAAGCAATTTTTTTAATTTTATAATTTATTTAATAATTTGGGAAACATTTAAACATTTTCGAAAATTTTAAAAATTACTTATATGAATTTTTGAAATAAAACCATGCAAACAAATCTGTAAAATATTTTCGAAAAAACTCCAAAAATCGACGAGATTTTTTATTATTTTCGAAAAAATTCGATAAAAGATTATGAAAAATTCCACTTTTTATTTAAAGTTTTCTGAAAAAAATTTCTTAAAACGCCGCTAATTCCAGAAAATTTTTAGGAAAATTGCTGAAAGAAAAAAAACAAAAAATTGCTAAAATTCGGGAAAACTACGTAAACTTCTACCATTTTATTTAGAGTATTCTGAAAAAGTTTTGAAAAGGCAGAACTTTTGAAAAAGTTTATCGAAAATCACGACCTTTTTATTTAAATAATCGACAAAATTTTACAAAAAAAAACTCAAAATTTTTATTTTGTTTTACGAAAAAATTTAGAAAATGCTTGATATATTATTAGAAAACGAATTTATAATACAAGTTCATTACATTTTGGTCAATGTGTTGCATTATTAATGTGGTTGCTATGAAGAACGACATATAAGAACAAAACAGAACGACTTTGAAAGTGGTATTTAACATGGCGTGACCACTCATAAGATCGATTTATGACAACTAAGTTGGTCTATGCCGTGACTAATACATTCATTTTTCCCAATAAAAAAAAAACAAAACCATTGCCCCACTCTAATGTAAACATAACTAGGTGAACTCAGTATATATACGAAATTACTATCCTATAGATTAATCTTCACGATATCGCATACTAAATACCTTAAATATCGAGTCAAAAGCATATACCGAACAAAACTCTTATGATGTGAAATACAAAGTCAAAGACTAAAGGTGGCTCAGCACGAGTTCTAAGTAACGCAATTAATTTAGCTGTAATCATTTACGAAGAATATACATACAAACATAAAAGAAAACATTTCATTTAAAAGAATATATGGACAAGCTAATAGATTCAGCTCATTACCGTTTATATTCTTGATACTTATGTATGACATCTGCATTATATAGTGAAAGATATTGAGATTCAAAGCTTGTAATGAGCGGGCATTAATCTCATAAAAATCGGTTGCGCTCGCTATAGAAAGACGCAAAAAAAAAAGAATATAACTAAATGTCTACCACGTTTATAGCAAGTAACTTCCTTCCGTTTTGTGGGAAGGCGATACGAGGCAACACGCAAGAGAACAGCTGGAAGTGAATTGTGGACGGTCTACGTTTATCACATTGACGTATGTACATGCAAATATTTGTATATATCGTCAGCGCTGAACGAAAACTAACACAATTCAAATTCTATTAGCAGACTAAACAAGTCTTTTTTCAGTCATGTTAAGGCCCCGTCACAAAAAATCGTTAACCAAAGTAAATGTCGAACTCTTCTCTTTATGTATTGCTTGCCAAAAAAGGTGGAAGCTGGCAACCTTTTCATTTCAGATGGCGCTAGTGTTGCTCGATCTGCCGTTCTCCAAAAAATGTGCAGTCTGCTTATCATGCAAGAGATTGCGTTGTACTCATCTATATGAGAAACTTCCTTGTGGCTCGGCCATTAGTCTCCCATGCAAATAGAAGAAATCTGTTTTTCTTTGACGCTTATAGTAAAGCCTATTAGTCTTCCATAGATCGGAAGATATCTGCTTGGGTGTCTTAGTACTATTTTACATCTTGGCGAAACCTAGCCTCTTTATCGCATAGTTATAGTTAAGTGCTAACTATAAGTTATTAAAGGAAATAAGTAATGTCGACTTGCGTTATACAATCAGAGACAAACTCGTTCTAAATCGAACAAAAGAAATTTAAAACTAAGAAAATCAGATGACGAAGGTATGTTAAGTATGTTTTTTCATAATTCGTAAAACATCTTGTTTTGAGGACTTATTTTTCATATCCATCATTTGCCTTCTATGAAAAGTTTGGTCTTGATTTGTGAACCTTGTATGCTCTTTTCAAACGCCATTTGTGGGTGTCACTCCCATCCTTCAAGTTTTGTCTGAGTTTCTATTTTTCGTCACAAAGTCAACCCACGTATTAAGTTTTAGCATTTTATTGGCCTTTGATAATGAATTGCCGCGTTTTTCTTATTTTTTTAAATGTCGATGTCCATTTTTTTTATACTCAGCTGAGCAGAGCTCACAGAGTATATTAATTTTGTTCGCATAACGGTACCCTGTAACGGCATAAACTAATCGAGATATATATAGACTTCTATATACAAAATGATCTGGGAGAAAAAAGAAATTTATTTAGCCATGTCCGTCCGTTCGTCCGACCGTCCGCCGTAAACACTATAACTTGAGTAAATTTTTAGGTATCTTGATGAAACTTGGTATGTACACTGGGCACACATCTCAGATCGCTGTTTAATACAAACGAAATCGGACTATAACCACGCCCACTTTTTCGATATCGAAAGTTTCGAAAAGCGGAAAAACTGCGAAAATTCATTACCAAGGACGGATAAAGAGATGAAACTTGGTAGGTGGGTTGACCTTATGACGCAGAATGGAAAATTAGTAAAATTTTGGACAATGGGCGTGGCACCGCCCACTTTTAAAAGAGGGTAATGTAAAAGTTTTGCAAGCTGTAATTTTGCAGTCGTTGAAGATATCATGACGAAATTTGGCAGGAACTTTACTCCTATTATTGTATAACGATAACGAACAAATCCACTTAAAAACAAAAAAAAAATAATTTTAAAAGTCGAATTTTAACAAAAAATTGAACATCTTTACAGTATATAAGTAAATTATGTCAACATTCAACTACAGTAACGATATGCTGCAACAAAATACAAAAATAAAAGAAAATTTCAAAATGGGCGCGGCGCCACTTCCATTTTTCATTTAATTTGTCTAGAATACTTTTAATGTCATAAGTCGAACAAAAATTTACCAATCCTTGTGAAATTTGGTAAATGCATAGCTTCTATGACGACAGCTCTTTTCTTTCTTTCGGTTGAAGTCACGCCCAGTTTTTATACACAGTCGACCGTCTGTCCTTCCGCTCGGGTGTGACATCTACCATATTGAAGAAGAAGAAAATGAAAAAGTTCTGCTGGGCGAAATCCAAAACCCTTGGAAACATGACAGGAATACTGTTCGTTGTATTACATATATAAATAAATTAGCGGTACCCGACAGATGATGTTCTGGGTCACCCAGATGGTCCGATATACCGAAACGCCTTCACATATACAACTAAGGTTCACTCCCTTTTAAAACCCTTATTAATACCTTTAGTTTGATACCCATATCGTACAAATACATTATAGAGTCATCCCTGGTCCACCTTTATGGCGATATCTCGAAAAGGGGTCCACCACTCCCTTTTAAAATACTTATTAACACCTTTCATTTGATACCCATACAGTACAAATACATTCTAGAGTCACCCCTGGTCACCTTTATAGCGATTTCTCGAAAAGGCGCCCACCTATAGAACTATGGCCCACTCCCTTTTAAAATACTCTTTATTACCTCCCATTTGATGCCAATGTCATACAACCACAGTTACCCTAGGTTCATTTTCCTACATGGTGATTTTCTCTTATTTTGTCTCAGCTGAGTATGTAATGTTCGGTTACACCCGAACTTAGCCTTCCTTACTTGTTTTAAGTGAGCCTGGTCGCCAACTGATTCCGTTTATTTTCACGTAGTCTATATAATATGAAGTGCATACCTACACGCCAATTTTCAACACGATGTCTTCAACGGCTTTTAATTTAGAGCTAAAAATGTTTTAAATTTTCCTTCTCTAAATGTTGGCGGCGCCACTTCCATTTTTCAAAAATTTACCAAACATCTATTTTGTCATAAAGCCAAGCTACAAATCGAAATGCATTACTTTGTTGGTCTTTGTAAATTCATTATCCAATTTTTTTCATAAATCAAAATTTCTATATCGTGGGTGGGGCCGCTAAAAGCTTGGTTTCCTCCAATTTTTACGACCGCGAAAGAGCGGCTGGTATACTCACCGTGTTCAGCGACACCGCTTTGTTGGAAACTACGAAAATATGGTAGAATAACCAGGTGAACTAAGCAGTCAATTGTCTTGCTTCTTCTTTGTTCTGTCATTTGGCTATCTGAAAATTGTTCACCAATGTTGTCCCCGGATAATTGTTGCTTTTTGCATTTTTCAATAGTAAAATATGCCACTTTCAGTACTTTTTACACATAAACTATTAAACGAATATCGATGGACCTTTATTGGATTTAATTACATGGTTTCATCATTTGGTTATCTTTGGTAATTAAGGATTTTAATTTAGAATATATAGCATCTTCTGGTTCTGTGCCGACTGTCGCTGGGCAAGTCTAACATTAATAATCATCATGAATTCAACTGTCAAGAGTTTTTGGGGATCTTCTGATTAAGAGTACTATTATATATTAGAAGGGCATATGTTTTACATCCGACTCTCAACGACAAATAAATAAGACATATGAATATGTCAATGAATTTTTGGGGCTGGGAACACATTTAAGAGTATACCGATCATTTCGGAGTATAGCTGTAAAGGTTTTCATCGAACCAGAAACCCATTTAAGTTCCGCAAAAGGCAGAAAAGTTCAACTAACACATCTTTTTTTATGTCCAATTTTTCAATGAAAGTTTCAACTACAATTAAAGTGGCCAAATTTATTTTTTAAACCCAGCTGTACTTGTACACAGGATATTGCCACTTTGATTGGATAACGGTTGGTTGTACAGGTATAAAGGATTCGAGACAGATATACACTTAAATATATCGAAATCATCAGGATCGAAAAAAAATTTGATTGAGCCATGCCCGTCCGTCCGCCCGTCTGTCCGTCCGTCCGTATATTATCCGTTAACACGATAACTTGAGTACATATTGAGATATCTTCACCAAATTTGCTACACGAGCTTATCTGCACCCAGAAGAGATTGGTACTGAAAATGAGCGAAACCGGATAATAATCACGCCCACTTTTTATATATATAATATTTTGGAAAACACAAAAAACCTGATTATTTAGTAAATAATGTAAATAATTTGACGTGTGGACTGATATTGAGACTCTTGATACAAATTTGATAAAAATGTCTAAAATGGGCGTGGCACCGCCCACTTGTAATAAAATAAATTTTAAAAATATTATTAATCATAAATCAAAAATCGTTACACCTATCGTAACAAAATTTACTATAAGGAATTCTTTGAAGATAAATCGACGAAATCGGTTAAGGACCGCGCCCGCTTTTATATAAAAGATTTTAAAATGGTCTTGGACGAATCAAATAAGCTATATCTTTGCAAAAAAAAGAGCTCTATATCAATGGTATTTCATTTCCTAGGTGGATTTATAACAATAAATAGGAAAAACTTCAAATTTTAAAAAATGTGCGTGGCATCGCCCCTTTTATGACTAAGCAATTTTCTATTTTTTGGGAGCCATAACTCGAAGAAAAATTAGTTCAGAATAGAACCATATGTACATATAGGTACGTATTATTGCGCAGCCTTACACTATTAAGCACACAAAACAAACAGCAACCGCATTTCAAGTGTACAGCTGGGTATGAATTATTCACTTTCACCCGAACTTAGACTTCCTTACTTGTTTTTATTTGATGATAAAAGTAGTGTAAACTTGCATTGGTACTGTGTATCTCCTCTTCTGACCGTTCAATTTCAATTATTTGAACAATTGTTCACCGTTTTGACAATAGCGGTGGCAAAAAACGGTGATGAAAGAGATTCTACCGTCATGACGGCCGTAATATTTTATGGTCTGCCGCCTTATTACGTTACGACGGTGAACCCGTCTTCTTCGTTTCCCCATAATTATTTTACACTACAACTTGTTTGATAACATACTCTACGGCTATGTAGCGGCACCGCTTTTGTGGAAACCAAGCCTTAACAGATTTTGTTAATTTTCACAAAGTGTATGTATAGTAGCAATGATAGCCTCCTTGTCAAATATAATAGAATACTTTCAACGGCTTTTGATTTATGGCTTGAAAAACTTATAAATTTTAATATTCCAAATGTAGGCAGTGCCATGCCGATTTTCCAAAAATTTTAAAAATTTCCGTTTCTTATCAAGTCAACTCACGCATCAAGTTTTATTTCGCTATCGATATTTGATAAAGTTTTATCGATTTTTTACTTGTTTCGAAAATTTCGATATCGAAAAGTTTGCGAGGTTATCAATCGATTTCGCACAGCAATACCACAGCGGATGAGCGTTAATTCGATGCTGATAATTTTGATATAAGGAAATCTACATATATATCTCCCGTCCTTTATGCCATTACGTACTACAGTTATCCAATCAAATTTATAATACCCATGTGTACAAGCAAACTTCGGGTATAAAAATTAATATTTTCTCTTAAATAGAGCTTCGAATTTTTCACGATAATAACCACACTATATGTATAGCAATATTTAAAACACGTTCATTTAAAACCAGATGCGTTAACAAAAAAAAATGTATTAAATAAACACAGATATTTTTTTCATTTCACCGAATCTGCTAAGACAATGTTTAGAGACAAATAATTATTTTTGTTGCTGGCAACAAACACTTGACGAGTTTCTTGTGCTCGGCGACTTGCTTTGCGTTGGCTTTCTTTTTTTGTCAAGTACTGCCTGTTAAACGTGTTTTTAAGCTATTGCATAGATTTTATCGCGTGCTTGGTGACTAAATCAAAAAAAAACCGTAACGGATATTTGTCAAAAAAGATCCGAAAAGGCTCGAAAAGGTTCGAAAAGGTTCGTAAAGGTTCGGTGTTAGCAACAGGCCAAATACATAAAGCGTGAGTCATTGGTGCCGTATGTCGTATCGCTGTAGTCGTATCCCTAACGTAATCAGCTGTTTATCGTTACGACGGTAAACCAAAAACCAATTGGTTGGCTACGATACGGTTACGACCACCACGACGGTTAGCGGCACCAATAATCGATTGCATTGATTCTCATAAGATTGGTCGAATCAGCTGTTATAAGGTTACCGATAAGGTTATCGATAAAGCACCAATGTCTCCAGCTTAAAATTGGATCTCTATCATAAGCTGGAGACATTGGTGCTTTATCGGTAACCGTATCGGTAACCTTATAACATCTGATTCGACCAATCTTATGAGAATCAATGCAATCTATTACTGGTGCCGCTAAGGTCGCAACCGTATCTTAGCGAACCAATTGGGTTTTGGTTTACCGTCGTAACGATAAGCAGCTGATTACGTTAGGGATACGGATACAGCGATACGACATACGGCACTAATGACTCCGGCTATAAACAGCGGTGGACACCACTACATTTACACGGTTACCAAATTGAGAATGTGTTAGTAAACATGAAGGCGTAGCGAGCGCGGAAGCAAAATCAATAAAGCCGGAGTCATTGGTGCCGTATGTCGTATCGCTGTATCCGTATCCCTAACGTAATCAGCTGTTTATCGTTACGACGGTAAACCAAAACCTAATTGGTTGGCTACGATACGGTTACGACCTTAGCGGCACCAATAATCGATTGCATTGATTCTCATAAGATTGGTCGAATCAGATGTTATAAGGTTACCGATACGGTTACCGATAAAGCACCAATGTCTCCAGCTTAATTTATTTAGTTTGATTTCATTGCTTGAACGGTGAACACGTGTCACACGCACTCTTTGGTACTCTGTTTTAAGCGCGCGTCCGACACTTCCTCATCGTACGACCAATGAAATCAAACTAAAAGAGCTGTCGTTGATTTTCACGAAGTAGCGATTGTGCTATCGCTTATCGTATACATATATGGTCGCTTACAAGCCAACCTAATAAAACCGCACTACGTTTTTAGCGCACGCAAACAACCGGCGTTTTTTGCCCTAACCCAAATAAGCATGCGTTGCGACAATGTAAAGCATGTGTGCAAACGTCAAATCTAAATGTCACGCAGAACAAAAATTGGAAATCGAGTTAGGTTTTCGCGCAGCAAATTCAATTTGCATACAAGTTGTATATGCATGAGACATTTTTGACAGAAACTGACTTGCGTGCGTTTATATTAGGTTGGCTTGTTAGCAGGTGCTAAGCTCACGCCCACCCCGGGTCATAAAGCTAAAGTTAAAGTTAAATTTAAAGTTAAAGTTAAATTTAAAATTAAAGTTAAAGTTAAAGTGAATGTTAAAGTTAAAGCGGAAGTTAAAGTTAAAAATAAAGTTAAAGTTAAAGTTAAAGTGAAAGTTAAAATTAAAGTTAAAGTTAAAGTTGAAGTTAAAGTTAAAGTTAAAGTTAAAGTTAAAGTTAAAGTTAAAGTGAATGTTAAAGTTAAAGCGAAAGTTAAAGTTAAAGTTAAAGTTAAAGAGATTGAGAATGTGTTAGTAAACACGAACGCGTAGCGAGCACGAAAGCAAAATCAATTATTTATTTAGTTTGATTTCAATGCTTGAACGGTGAACACGTGTCACACGCACTTTTTGGTACTCTGTTTTAAGCGCGCGTGCGACACTTGCTCACCGTACGACCATCGAAATCAAACTAAAAGAGATGTCGTTGATTTTCACGAAGTAGCCATTGTGCTATCGCTTGTCGTATACATATATGGTCGCTTACAAGCCAACCTAATAAAACCGCACTGCGTTTATTTAGCGCACGCAAACAACCGGCGTTTTTTGCCCTAACCCAAATAAGCATGCGTTGCGACAATGTAAAGCATGTGTGCAAACGTCAAATCTAAATGTCACGCAGAAAAAAATTGGAAATCGAGTTAGGTTTTCACGCAGCAAATTCAATTTGAGTTGCTCTCATACAAGTTGTATGTGCATGAGACATTTTTGACAGAAAATGACTTGCGTGCGTTTTTATTAGGTTGGCTTGTTAGCAGGTGCTAAGCTCACGCCCACCCCGGATCATAAAGCTAAAGTTAAAGTTAAATTTAAAGTTAAAGTTAAATTTAAAATTAAAGTTAAAGTTAAAGTGAATGTTAAAGTTAAAGCGGAAGTTAAAGTTAAAAATAAAGTTAAAGTTAAAGTTAAAGTGAAAGTTAAAATTAAAGTTAAAGTTAAAGTTGAAGTTAAAGTTAAAGTTAAAGTTAAAGTTAAAGTTAAAGTTAAAGTTAAAGTTAAAGTTAAAGTTAAAGTTAAAGTTAAAGTTAAAGTTAAAGTTCAAGTTAAAGTTAAAGTTAAAGTTTAAGTTTAAGTTTAAGTTAAAGTTAAAGTTAAACTTAAAGTTAAAGTTAAAGTTAAAGTGAATGTTAAAGTTAAAGCGAAAGTTAAAGTTAAAGATAAAAATAAAGTTAAAGCTGAAGTTAAAGTGAAAGTTAAAGTTAAAGTTAAAATTAAATTTAAAGTTAAAGTTAAAGTTAAAGTCAAAGTTAAAGTTAAGGTTAAAGTTAAAGTTAAAGTGAATATTAAAGTTAAAACGAAAGTTAAAGTTAAAAATAGTTAAAGTTAAAATGAAAGTTAAAGTTAAAGTCAAAGTTAAAGTTAAAGTTAAGGTTAACGTTAAAGTTAAAGTTTAAGTTAAAATTAAAGTTAAAGTCAAAGTTAAAGTTAAAGTTAAAGTGAATGTTAAAGTTAAAACGAAAGTTAAAGTTAAAAATAAAGTTAAAGTTTAAGTTAAAATGAAAGTTAAAGTTAAAGTCAAAGTTAAAGTTAAAATTAAGGTTAAAGTTAAAGTTAAAGTTAAAGTTAAAGTCAAAGTTAAAGTTAAAGTTAAAGTTAAAGTTAAAGTTAAAGTTAAAGTTAAAGTTAAAGTTAAATTCAAAGTTAAAGTTACAGTTAAAGCTAAAGTTAAAGTTAAAGTTAAAATTAAAGTTAAAGTGAATGTTAAAGTTAAAGTCAAAGTTAAAGTTAAAAATAAAGTAAAGTTCAAGTGAAAGTGAAAGTTAAATATTAACTTCTCATTTATTCAATAAAAGTAAAAAATTTGTTTTCTTATCGGTCACCACGCTTAAAAAGGTTAACTTGAATTAATATCAAAGACAAAACTCGAATTAATATCAAAGAAAACAAAATGTTGCATAAATATTATAATTGCATAAGTTGATAATATGCAATAGCTTTACCGCGGCATTCCCCGAGTGCCACACGTCCTTTTTTTATTAGGTAACCTCTTTTTGGATTTTGAATACACATTTTAAAAAATGTCTTAACACATTTAGCGCCATGTGCGGCACTGGTGCACACGACCTGAGTACTCGTTTGGGCCGCGTGTTCACATATCCACACGATTTACATTGGGTTTATATACATGAAATAAATCTGAGGCCCGATGAGAACGTGAAATTGTTCTTGGCGCGAGCAGTTTGCATACCCATAATGCGTCAGGGGCGGAGAAAATATAGGGCTATTTGGTTCAATGAGAACAGTTGGATGGTTTTTTGTAATAGTATTGTTCCCTTTTATATTGAAATAAACTATTTTTAACCATACAAAACAATGATAACATTCATTTTTTATACTCAGTTGAGCAGAGCTCACAGAGTATATTAACTTTGATTGGATAACGGTTGGTTGTACAGGTATAAAGGAATCGAGATAGATAGATAGATATATCAAAATCATCAGGATCGAAAAAAATTTTGATTGAGCCATGTCCGTCCGTCCTTCCGTCCGTCCGTTAACACGATAACTTGAGTAAATGTTGAGGTATATTGATGAAATTTGGTATGTAGGTTCCTGAGAACTCATCTCAGTTCGCTGTTTAAAATGAACGATATCGGACTATAACCACGCCCACTTTTTCGATATCGAAAATTTCGAAAAACCGAAAAAGTGTGATAATTCATTACCAAATACGAATAAAGCGATGAAACTTGGTAGGTGAGTTGAGCTTATGGCGCAGAATAGAAAATTAGTAAAATTTTGGACAATGGGCGTGGCACTGCCCACTTTTAAAATAAGGTAATTTAAAAATTTTGCAAGCTGTAATTTGGCAGTCGTTGAAGATATCATGATGAAATTTGGCAGGAACGTTACTCCTATTACTCTATGTATGTTTAATAAAAATTAGCAAAATCGGAGAACGACCACGCCCACTTTAAAAAATTTATTTTTTAAACCAAATTTTAATAAAAAATTTAATATCTTTACAGTATATAAGTAAATTATGTCAACATTCAACTCCAGTAATGATATGGTGCAACAAAATGCAAAAATAAAAGAAAATTTCAAAATGGACGTGGCTCCGCCCTCTTTCATTTAATTTGTCTAGGATATTTTAATGTCATAAGTCGAACAAAAATTTACCAATCCTTATGAAATTTGGTAGGGCCTTAGATTTTGGGACGATAACTTATTTCTGTGAAAAAGGGCGAAAGGGGTTGAAGCCACGCCCAGTTTTTATACACAGTCGGCTGTCTGTCCTTCCGCTCGGCCGTTAACATGATAACATGAGCAAAAATCGATATATCTTTACTAAACTCAGTTCACGTACTTATCTGAACTCACTTTGTATTGGTATAAAAAATGGCCGAAATCGGACTATGACCACGCCCACTTTTTCGATATCGAAAATTACGAAAAACGAAAAAAAATGCCACAATTCTATACCAAATACGAATAAAGGGATGAAACATGGTATTTGGATTAGTTTATTGACGCAAAATATAACTTTAGAAAAAAACTTTGTAAAATGTGTGTGTCACCTACCATATTAAGTATAATGAAATGAAAAATTCTGCAGGGCGACATAAAAAACCCTTGAAATCTTGGCAGAAATAGTGTTCGTGGTATTATATATATAAATAAATTAGCGGTGTCCAACAGATGATGTTCTGGGTCACCCTGGTCCACATTTTGGTCGATATCTGGAAAACGCTTTACACATATACAACTACCACCACTCCCTTTTAAAAGCCTCATTAATGCATTTAATTTGATATCCATATCGTACAAACACATCCTAGAGTCACCCCTGGTCCACCTTTATGGCGATATCTCGAAAAGGCGTCCACCTATAGAACTAAGCCCCACGCCCTTTTAAAATACTCATTAACACCTTTCATTTGATACCCGTATCGTACAAACATATTCTAGAGTCACTCCCTTTTAAAATACTCATTAATACCTTTCGTTTGATACCCATATTGTACAAACGCATTCTAGAGTCACCCCTGGTCCACCTTTATGCCGATATCTCGAAAAGGCGACCACCTATACAACTACCACCACTGCCTTTTAAAACCCTCATTAATACCTTTAATTTGATACCGATATCGTACAAACACATTCTAGAGTCACCCCTGGTCCACCTTTATGGCGATATCTCGAAAAGGCGTCCACCTATAGAACTAAGCCCCACGCACTTTTGAAATACTCATTAACACCTTTCGTTTGATACCCATATTGTACAAACGCATTCTAGAGCCACCCCTGATCCACCGATATCTCGAAAAGGCGTCCACCTATTGAACTAAAGCCCACTCCCTTTTAAAATGCTCATTAACCCCTTTCATTTGATACCCATATCGTACAAACAAATTCTAGGGTCACCCCTGGTCCACCTTTATGGCGATATCTCGAAACGGCGTCCACCTATGGACTAAGGATCACTCTCTTTTAAAATACTCATTAACACCTTTCATTTGATACCCATATCGTACAAACAAATTCTAGAGTCACTCCTGGTCCACCTTTATGCCGATATCTCGAAAAGGCGACCAGCTATACAACTACCACCACTCCCTTTTAAAACCCTCATTAATACCTTTAATTTGATACCCATATCATACAAAAACATAATTGAGTCACCCCTGGTCCACCTTTATGGCGATATCTCGAAAAGGCGTCCACCTATAAAACTAAGGCCCACTCCCTTTTAAAATACTCATTAGCACCTTTCGTTTGATACCCATATTGTACGAACGCATTCTAGGGTCACCCCTGGTCCACCTTTATGGCGATATCTCGAAACGGCTTCCTCCTATGGAACTAAGGATAACTCCCTTTTAAAATACTCATTAATACCTTTCATTTGATACCCATATCGTACAAACAAATTCTAGAGTCAACCCTGATCCACCTTTATGGCGATATCCCTAAATGGCGTCCATCTATAGAAATTTGGCCCACTCCCTCTTAAAATACTCTTTAATACCTTTCATTTGATACACATGTCATACAAACACATTCCAGGGTTACCCTCGGTTCATTTTCCTACATGGTTAGTTTCCCTTATGTTGTCACCATAACTCTTAAATGAGTATGTAATGTTCGGTTACACCCGAACTTAACCTTCCTTACTTTTTTTTTCAAAGTTATGTATTAGGCAAAAAAGTAAATTCAGTCTCAAAATTTCAAAATGTAATATATACATGACCTAAGCAGAGCGTTGTTCAAAGCACTTGATACAAATGGGTATATTGCACTTGATACAGAAGGCATTAATCATTTTTGCAGTTTTTCGAGTATAAGGAGTTCCCCGTTCTTCAGTCATCTTTTTGTAGCACACCGAACACCTTTTTCTATTTTTCTTCTTTGGTCCTTCAGCTTCCTTCAAAATATGCTTCATTGCAACAGGGGGTATCTGTGGTGTCTGCGGTTGCTCAGAGACCACGGACATATTTGCTGGTTCCTCTTCTTACTCAGAAGCTGGTTTGTCAGATTACCCTAGAACCAGTTTTCTCACTAGTTCTTCTTTGAATTTTTTGATGCGCATTCTTTTATTGTTCATTTTGTTGTACAGGTGCAGAGCATTGACAACAGTAGTTGCAGTGATTAGATGATTAGACACGAGATGTTGATGGCGTTGAACTAAAATCTGGTAGGACGTTGAATGAATGAGATGTTGATGGTCTTGAGCTGAAATCTGGTGAAGGGATGCTGGGTGAACGATATGTTGACGTTTTACCAGAACGTGAGGATTGTCTATCTGTTACCAGATTGTCTAGCATTTCTTTAGCATCGTCACACGCAGACGGAGGTGGTACTGTGCTGCATATTATTTGGTCCACACTAGTCTACATCTGACTCTTCATCACAACTACTAGAAGGAATGTACATAACCCTCGTCTCTATCAACATCATCAACGTCTTCTGAGTCACAAAAATCTGACAGATCAGAGAGATTGTCATTCAGAGCTTCATTTACCTCTTTATCACTAAGTTTTTTCCTTGATATCTTTTATTTTTTCCTTTTTTTTTTCAAATTAGCTGAATTAATTCGTCTAAAGCTATAAAGAAAGAAAAAAGTGTTAAATGTGCACCGGTGATCACGCGGCCCCAGTAGGTAATTTTGCTTCCTGGGGCCACGTGATCACCGGTGCACACACGGAAAATTGATGAAAAATCATGGAAATATTGTTCGCAATTAAAATCTGCAATATAACAAATGAATACCATACAAATTATGTTAGCGAGTATTTTTTTTGTATAGGGAGAATGTTTATAACAGTGCTTCGCGAAATTTTGTATGTGAATGGGCAAGGCGAAATAAACTTCAATTGCCAAGTCTGAAGTTCTATCATATTTACAAAGGCAACATTTTGGTTGATTGTGGCGATATTACTGGAATGCATGAGTCCTCTATTATGAGACAAATTCGATCTTCGACTGAGGTCGAAAGAGCTGATGGAACAAATTTTTATTCAGTATTATGACACTCATTCGATTAAGACTAGTGTCATTGTTCGATAATTCGATAAATTTAACCGTTCAGAAAGCATATTCCCATCATCTGTCAAATAAAATAAAAGAAAAATTATATATTATGAAGAACAAAGCTTAAGTAATGGAAATAGCCAGAAGTTAAAACGCTGAAATAAGTTTCAAAGGGTAATTGTAGCTTTATAAATATTGTAACTTTCTTAACATGTTATTACATGTGTTAAAAACTAAACTTCATTATGACCATAGAAGCGTTCATGGACTTGCTATCCAGTAAGGATGAAGGGCTGCAACAATGCACAAAAGCCAAGTCTATTCCAACCATTTTGAAATTGGCAACAATTATCAGGCTTTGCGCTAGGGATTGTCTGAATTCTCGGAATTTTTTCCACCTGATCCTTTCTGCAAGTTCGTTTTGTTATAAACGGATTTTTTCCAATTTATGAAATCAGTCTTCCAAGCAGTTGTTTTGTATTCACGACTTTGGACCTATATGTAGGGTTCTTAAATTATATTGACAAAATTATTTTTATTTATTTTTTTATTATGTTACTTTGAACTTTATAATTTTAATATGTTTTACAATATTTTATATTTCAATATTGATTTTACTATTTTCAAAATTTTCATTATTATTAAATTTTGCATCATGAAAATATAACATTTTCTTTTAAATAATTTTTGTGTGGATATTAATTTTAATAAGAATAAAGCATACTACACTATATACTATTAATACAAATAGTTTGAAATTACTATTAGTAGCAAAAAAGTAGAAGATAAACACAAAAAACTTACATTTCAATCATTTTCTTCCAATTCGATACAGCGTCGACAACAAATTTCTATTCGCTTCAAAATTAGATACACAACGAAAATTTCGGCAGAAATTAGGTGTCATAATACCAATTTTTAATTCAATTTTCAATGTTCGATAGCCAGCGAAGATCGAACAAGTAAGGAAGGCTAGGTTCGGGTGTAACCGAACATTACATACTCAGCTGAGAGCTTTGGAGACAAAATAAGGGAAAACCACCATTTAGCAAAATGAACCAAGGGAAACCCTGTAATTTGTTTGTATGACATAGGTCTCAAATGGAAGGTATTAAAGAGTTTTTTAAAAGGTAGTGGGCCATAGTTCTATAGGTGTCACACCCATTTTACAAAGTTTTTTTCTAAAGTTATATTTTGCGTCAATAAACCAATCCAATTACCATGTTCCATTCCTTTTTTCATATTTGGTATAGAATTATGGAATTTTTTTAATATTTCGTAATTTTCGATATCGAAAAAGTGGACGTGGTCATAGTTCGATTTCGGCCATTTTTTATACCAATATAAAGTGAGTTCAAGTAAGCACGCGAACTAAGTTCAGTAAAGATATGTCGATTTTTGCTCAAGTTATCGTGTTAACGGCCGAGCGGAAGGACAGACGGTGGACTGTGTATAAAAACTGGGCATGGCTTCAACCGATTTCCCATATTTAACAGAAAACAGTCATCGTCATAGATTCTATGCTCCTACCAAATTTCACAAGGATTGGTAAATTTTTGTTCGACTTATGGCATTAAAAGTATTCTAGAGGAATTAAATGAAAAAGGGGGAGCCACGCCCATTTTGAAATTTTCTTTTTTTTTTTTTTGTATTTTGTTGCACCATATCTGCATCATTACTGGAGTTGAATGTTGACACAATTTATTTATATACTCTAAAGATATTAAATTTTTTGTTAAAATTTGACTTTAAAAAAAATTTTATTTTAAGAGGGCGTGTTCGTCATCCGATTTTGCTAATTTTTACTTAGCACATATATAGCAATAGGAGTAACGTTCCTGCCAAATTTCATCACGATATCTTCAACAACTGCCAAATTACAGCTTGCAAAGCTTTTAAATTACCTTCTTTTAAAAGTGGGCGGTGCCACGCCCATTGTACAAAATTTTACCAGTTTTCTATTTTACGTCATAGGGTCAACACACCTACAAAATTTCATCGCTTTATTCGTTTTTGATAGTGAATTATCGAACTTTTTCGGTTTTTCGAAATTTTCAATATCGAAAAAGTGGGCGTGGTTGCAGTCCGATTTCGTTCATTTTAAATAGCGATCTGAGATGAGCGCCCTGGACCTACATACCAAATTTCATCAAGATACCTCAAAATTTACTTAAGTTATCGTGTTTACGGACGGACGGACGGATGGACATGGCTAAATGAATTTCTTTTTTCGCCCAGATTATTTTGATATATAGAAGTCTATGTCTATCTCTATTAGTTTATGCCGTTACGGATTACCGTTATGCGAACAAAGTTAATATACTCTGTGAGCTCTGCTCAGCTGAGTATACAAATACTCATAATTGGGGCCTGAGCTTGTGTTAAACGCATCTACATATGTATATTTCATTGGGCTGCGGCCTTTACTATACAATTTGGCAGCTTAAATTAAGGTTATATTGCGAATAGATTGGAAGGCACTAAAATAAGGAAATTGAATGGAATGGTACGAAGAAAAGTTTATCAAGAATATTGCCGGGTGCTTTCATATAACAGCGTGTGTAAGTGGATATAATTTTACACCTTATAAATTTATATGCTTTAAAGAGTCCTCATATTGAAACCTTAAAAATTATGGGAACAGTTGAATTTTTTGTTTAAAAATTGCCAGCCATCCCAGCCAGAATATGGGTGTAAGTGTCAAATCGTTGCATAGAATGGATGACCGTGTGATACGCAACTCCAAAAGAGTGGTTGCCGATAACAGCAACAAAGTTTTTTGTGTGCTAATAGCACCTGATAAGAAATTTGTTTCTTTAGGATGGAAATTTATTCGGAAACATTTCCAACAACTGCCAAGTATTAACGACGGGCCAGCTCCATAACTTTATTGGCCTTTAGTCTTTTATTCGTTTCCCGGTTTTCATGTTTGCATAAAACTCATACTTAGCTACATACTTAATTGGTACTTAACCGTCTATAACCAACAAGGTGCGCCAGTCGCTCCTTCGCTCCGCCAACCGGAGCCAATTGGTCACACCAAGGGAGTTTAAATCGTAAACTTCTTACAGCTCATCATATTATCTCCTTCGGTACGGCACAGACAATCTTCTCATGATGAGCGACTTTGCTACTCTGTGGAAAGTAGTACCGGCCAGAATCTTAGGCTGACGGCAGTGTGCTCGCTATAAGCTATGCTATCATATATTTTAAAAACTTGAGACATTTCTTATACTGTGACAACTTTTACAACAATCTATTAGAAACCATTTTCATAGCTTTATACCTTTATATTAGCTGTGTTTTTTTTTATATCTATAGACGTTTACGCTTAAAAGTTATATGGACTGCTAAACGTCAAACTCTAAATAAAAATAAATAAATGTAAGGCGCAATAACCTCAGAAGAGATCTTAGGGCGAGCTTCTCTTCCAATTTGCGGCGTGCTCCTTTTAATTTTTACTACAAATTGGCGGGATGGGACCTATTTGTTTTACGCCGACTCCGAATGGCGTCTGCAAGGCAGATGAGCTTTCACTGAGAGCTTTTCATGGCAGAAATACACTCGGAGTGCTTGCCAAACATTGCCGAGGGGCGACCCTGCTTATAAAAATTTTCTTCTAATTGAAAAACTTTGCCCGGGGCGTTAACCCAGGATCTTCGGTGTGGTAGGCGGAGCACGCTACCATCACACCACGGCGTCCGCCTTTAACTTTAAATACACCTCTGAAATTGCTGCGTATAAAAGTACTACTAAATTAAGTTAAAGTGAATGTTAAAGTTAAAGCGAAAGTTAAAGTTAAAGTTAAAAATAAAGTTAAAGCTGAAGTTAAAGTGAAAGTTAAAGTTAAAGTTAAAATTAAATTTAAAGTTAAAGTTAAAGTTAAAGTCAAAGTTAAAGTTAAGGTTAAAGTTAAAGTTAAAGTGAATATTAAAGTTAAAACGAAAGTTAAAGTTAAAAATAGTTAAAGTTAAAATGAAAGTTAAAGTTAAAGTCAAAGTTAAAGTTAAAGTTAAGGTTAACGTTAAAGTTAAAGTTTAAGTTAAAATTAAAGTTAAAGTCAAAGTTAAAGTTAAAGTTAAAGTTAAAGTGAATGTTAAAGTTAAAACGAAAGTTAAAGTTAAAAATAAAGTTAAAGTTTAAGTTAAAATGAAAGTTAAAGTTAAAGTCAAAGTTAAAGTTAAGGTTAAAGTTAAAGTTAAAGTTAAAGTTAAAGTCAAAGTTAAAGTTAAAGTTAAAGTTAAAGTTAAAGTTAAAGTTAAAGTTAAAGTTAAATTTAAAGTTAAAGTTACAGTTAAAGCTAAAGTTAAAGTTAAAGTTAAAGTTAAAATTAAAGTTAAAGTGAATGTTAAAGTTAAAGTCAAAGTTAAAGTTAAAAATAAAGTAAAGTTAAAGTGAAAGTGAAAGTTAAATATTAACTTCTCATTTATTCAATAAAAGTAAAAAATTTGTTTTCTTATCGGTCACCACGCTTAAAAAGGTTAACTTGAATTAATATCAAAGACAAAACTCGAATTAATATCAAAGAAAACAAAATGTTGCATAAATATTATAATTGCATAAGTTGATAATATGCAATAGCTTTACTGCGGCATTCCCCGAGTGCCACACGTCCTTTTTTTATTAGGTAACCTCTTTTTGGATTTTGAATACACATTTTAAAAAATGTCTTAACACATTTAGCGCCATGTGCGGCACTGGTGCACACGACCTGAGTACTCGTTTGGGCCGCGTGTTCACATATCCACACGATTTACATTGGGTTTATATACATGAAATAAATCTGAGGCCCGATGAGAACGTGAAATTGTGCTTGGCGCGAGCAGTTTGCATACCCATAATGCGTCAGGGGCGGAGAAAATATAGGGCTATTTGGTTCAATGAGAACAGTTGGATGGTTTTTTGTAATAGTATTGTTCCCTTTTATATTGAAATAAACTATTTTTAACCATACAAAACAATGATAACATTCATTTTTTATACTCAGTTGAGCAGAGCTCACAGAGTATATTAACTTTGATTGGATAACGGTTGGTTGTACAGGTATAAAGGAATCGAGATAGATAGATAGATATATCAAAATCATCAGGATCGAAAAAAATTTTGATTGAGCCATGTCCGTCCGTCCTTCCGTCCGTCCGTTAACACGATAACTTGAGTAAATGTTGAGGTATATTGATGAAATTGGGTATGTAGGTTCCTGAGAACTCATCTCAGATCGCTGTTTAAAATGAACGATATCGGACTATAACCACGCCCACTTTTTCGATATCGAAAATTTCGAAAACCCGAAAAAGTGTGATAATTCATTACCAAATACGAATACCACCGTGGTGTGATGGTAGCGTGCTCCGCCTATCACACCGTATGCCCTGGGTTCAACTCCCGGGCAAAGCAACATCAAAATTTTAGAAATAAGATTTTTCAATTAGAAGAAAATTTTTCTAAGCGGGGTCGCCCCTCGGCAGTGTCTGGCAAGCGCTCCGATTGTATTTCTGCCATGAAAAGCTCTCAGTGAAAACTCATCTGCCTTGCAGATGCCGTTCGGAGTCGGCATAAAACATGTAGGTCCCGTCCGGCCAATTTGTAGGGAAAAATCAAGAGGAGCACGACGCAAATTGGAAGAGAAGCTCGGCCTTAGATCTCTTCGGAGGTTATCGCGCCTTACATTTATTTTTTTTTTATTATAAATACGAATAAAGCGATGAAACTTGGTAGGTGAGTTGAGCTTATGGCGCAGAATAGAAAATTAGTAAAATTTTGGACAATGGGCGTGGCACTGCCCACTTTTAAAATAAGGTAATTTAAAAATTTTGCAAGCTGTAATTTGGCAGTCGTTGAAGATATCATGATGAAATTTGGCAGGAACGTTACTCCTATTACTCTATGTATGTTTAATAAAAATTAGCAAAATCGGAGAACGACCACGCCCACTTTAAAAAATTTATTTTTTAAACCAAATTTTAATAAAAAATTTAATATCTTTACAGTATATAAGTAAATTATGTCAACATTCAACTCCAGTAATGATATGGTGCAACAAAATGCAAAAATAAAAGAAAATTTCAAAATGGACGTGGCTCCGCCCTCTTTCATTTAATTTGTCTAGGATATTTTAATGTCATAAGTCGAACAAAAATTTACCAATCCTTATGAAATTTGGTAGGGCCTTAGATTTTGGGACGATAACTTATTTCTGTGAAAAAGGGCGAAAGGGGTTGAAGCCACGCCCAGTTTTTATAACAGTCGGCTGTCTGTCCTTCCGCTCGGCCGTTAACATGATAACATGAGCAAAAATCGATATATCTTTACTAAACTCAGTTCACGTACTTATCTGAACTCACTTTGTATTGGTATAAAAAACGGACTATGACCACGCCCACTTTTTCGATATCGAAAATTACGAAAAACGAAAAAAATGCCACAATTCTATACCAAATACGAAAAAAGGGATGAAACATGGTATTTGGATTAGTTTATTGACGCAAAATATAACTTTAGAAAAAAACTTTGTAAAATGTGTGTGTCACCTACCATATTAAGTATAATGAAATGAAAAATTCTGCAGGGCGACATAAAAAACCCTTGAAATCTTGGCAGAAATAGTGTTCGTGGTATTATATATATAAATAAATTAGCGGTGTCCAACAGATGATGTTCTGGGTCACCCTGGTCCACATTTTGGTCGATATCTGGAAAACGCTTTACACATATACAACTACCACCACTCCCTTTTAAAAGCCTCATTAATGCATTTAATTTGATATCCATATCGTACAAACACATCCTAGAGTCACCCCTGGTCCACCTTTATGGCGATATCTCGAAAAGGCGTCCACCTATAGAACTAAGCCCCACGCCCTTTTAAAATACTCATTAACACCTTTCATTTGATACCCGTATCGTACAAACATATTCTAGAGTCACTCCCTTTTAAAATACTCATTAATACCTTTCGTTTGATACCCATATTGTACAAACGCATTCTAGAGTCACCCATGGTCCACCTTTATGCCGATATCTCGAAAAGGCGACCACCTATACAACTACCACCACTGCCTTTTAAAACCCTCATTAATACCTTTAATTTGATACCGATATCGTACAAACACATTCTAGAGTCACCCCTGGTCCACCTTTATGGCGATATCTCGAAAAGGCGTCCACCTATAGAACTAAGCCCCACGCACTTTTGAAATACTCATTAACACCTTTCGTTTGATACCCATATTGTACAAACGCATTCTAGAGCCACCCCTGATCCACCGATATCTCGAAAAGGCGTCCACCTATTGAACTAAAGCCCACTCCCTTTTAAAATGCTCATTAACCCCTTTCATTTGATACCCATATCGTACAAACAAATTCTAGGGTCACCCCTGGTCCACCTTTATGGCGATATCTCGAAACGGCGTCCACCTATGGACTAAGGATCACTCTCTTTTAAAATACTCATTAACACCTTTCATTTGATACCCATATCGTACAAACAAATTCTAGAGTCACCCCTGGTCCACCTTTATGCCGATATCTCGAAAAGGCGACCAGCTATACAACTACCACCACTCCCTTCTAAAACCCTCATTAATACCTTTAATTTGATACCCATATCATACAAAAACATAATTGAGTCACCCCTGGTCCACCTTTATGGCGATATCTCTAAAAGGCGTCCACCTATAAAACTAAGGCCCACTCCCTTTTAAAATACTCATTAGCACCTTTAGTTTGATACCCATATTGTACGAACGCATTCTAGGGTCACCCCTGGTCCACCTTTATGGCGATATCTCGAAACGGCTTCCTCCTATGGAACTAAGGATAACTCCCTTTTAAAATACTCATTAATACCTTTCATTTGATACCCATATCGTACAAACAAATTCTAGAGTCAACCCTGATCCACCTTTATGGCGATATCCCTAAATGGCGTCCATCTATAGAAATTTGGCCCACTCCCTCTTAAAATACTCTTTAATACCTTTCATTTGATACACATGTCATACAAACACATTCCAGGGTTACCCTCGGTTCATTTTCCTACATGGTTAGTTTCCCTTATGTTGTCACCATAACTCTTAAATGAGTATGTAATGTTCGGTTACACCCGAACTTAACCTTCCTTACTTTTTTTTTCAAAGTTATGTATTAGGCAAAAAAGTAAATTCAGTCTCAAAATTTCAAAATGTAATATATACATGACCTAAGCAGAGCGTTGTTCAAAGCACTTGATACAAATGGGTATATTGCACTTGATACAGAAGGCATTAATCATTTTTGCAGTTTTTCGAGTATAAGGAGTTCCCCGTTCTTCAGTCATCTTTTTGTAGCACACCGAACACCTTTTTCTATTTTTCCTCTTTGGTCCTTCAGCTTCCTTCAAAATATGCTTCATTGCAACAGGGGGTATCTGTGGTGTCTGCGGTTGCTCAGAGACCACGGACATATTTGCTGGTTCCTCTTCTTACTCAGAAGCTGGTTTGTCAGATTACCCTAGAACCAGTTTTCTCACTAGTTCTTCTTTGAATTTTTTGATGCGCATTCTTTTATTGTTCATTTTGTTGTACAGGTGCAGAGCATTGACAACAGTAGTTGCAGTGATTAGATGATTAGACACGAGATGTTGATGGCGTTGAACTAAAATCTGGTAGGACGTTGAATGAATGAGATGTTGATGGTCTTGAGCTGAAATCTGGTGAAGGGATGCTGGGTGAACGATATGTTGACGTTTTACCAGAACGTGAGGATTGTCTATCTGTTACCAGATTGTCTAGCATTTCTTTAGCATCGTCACACGCAGACGGAGGTGGTACTGTGCTGCATATTATTTGGTCCACACTAGTCTACATCTGACTCTTCATCACAACTACTAGAAGGAATGTACATAACCCTCGTCTCTATCAACATCATCAACGTCTTCTGAGTCACAAAAATCTGACAGATCAGAGAGATTGTCATTCAGAGCTTCATTTACCTCTTTATCACTAAGTTTTTTCCTTGATATCTTTTATTTTTTCCTTTTTTTTTTCAAATTAGCTGAATTAATTCGTCTAAAGCTATAAAGAAAGAAAAAAGTGTTAAATGTGCACCGGTGATCACGCGGCCCCAGTAGGTAATTTTGCTTCCTGGGGCCACGTGATCACCGGTGCACACACGGAAAATTGATGAAAAATCATGGTAATATTGTTCGCAATTAAAATCTGCAATATAACAAATGAATACCATACAAATTATGTTAGCGAGTATTTTTTTTGTATAGGGAGAATGTTTATAACAGTGCTTCGCGAAATTTTGTATGTGAATGGGCAAGGCGAAATAAACTTCAATTGCCAAGTCTGAAGTTCTATCATATTTACAAAGGCAACATTTTGGTTGATTGTGGCGATATTACTGGAATGCATGAGTCCTCTATTATGAGACAAATTCGATCTTCGACTGAGGTCGAAAGAGCTGATGGAACAAATTTTCATTCAGTATTATGACACTCATTCGATTAAGACTAGTGTCATTGTTCGATAATTCGATAAATTTAACCGTTCAGAAAGCATATTCCCATCATCTGTCAAATAAAATAAAAGAAAAATTATATATTATGAAGAACAAAGCTTAAGTAATGGAAATAGCCAGAAGTTAAAACGCTGAAATAAGTTTCAAAGGGTAATTGTAGCTTTATAAATATTGTAACTTTCTTAACATGTTATTACATGTGTTAAAAACTAAACTTCATTATGACCATAGAAGCGTTCATGGACTTGCTATCCAGTAAGGATGAAGAGCTGCAACAATGCACAAAAGCCAAGTCTATTCCAACCATTTTGAAATTGGCAACAATTATCAGGCTTTGCGCTAGGGATTGTCTGAACTGAGCATCGGGTACGAGAATGCACTCGGAATTTTTTCCACCTGATCCTTTCTGCAAGTTCGTTTTGTTATAAACGGATTTTTTCCAATTTATGAAATCAGTCTTCCAAGCAGTTGTTTTGTATTCACGACTTTGGACCTATATGTAGGGTTCTTAAATTATATTGACAAAATTATTTTTATTTATTTTTTTATTATGTTACTTTGAACTTTATAATTTTAATATGTTTTACAATATTTTATATTTCAATATTGATTTTACTATTTTCAAAATTTTCATTATTATTAAATTTTGCATCATGAAAATATAACATTTTCTTTTAAATAATTTTTGTGTGGATATTAATTTTAATAAGAATAAAGCATACTACACTATATACTATTAATACAAATAGTTTGAAATTACTATTAGTAGCAAAAAAGTAGAAGATAAACACAAAAAACTTACATTTCAATCATTTTCTTCCAATTCGATACAGCGTCGACAACAAATTTCTATTCGCTTCAAAATTAGATACACAACGAAAATTTCGGCAGAAATTAGGTGTCATAATACCAATTTTTAATTCAATTTTCAATGTTCGATAGCCAGCGAAGATCGAACAAGTAAGGAAGGCTAGGTTCGGGTGTAACCGAACATTACATACTCAGCTGAGAGCTTCGGAGACAAAATAAGGGAAAACCACCATTTAGCAAAATGAACCAAGGGAAACCCTGTAATGTGTTTGTATGACATAGGTCTCAAATGGAAGGTATTAAAGAGTTTTTTAAAAGGTAGTGGGCCATAGTTCTATAGGTGTCACAGCCATTTTACAAAGTTTTTTTCTAAAGTTATATTTTGCGTCAATAAACCAATCCAATTACCATGTTCCATTCCTTTTTTCATATTTGGTATAGAATTATGGAATTATTTAATTTTTCGTAATTTTCGATATCGAAAAAGTGGACGTGGTCATAGTTCGTTTTCGGCCATTTTTTATTCCAATATAAAGTGAGTTCAAGTAAGTACGCGAACTAAGTTCAGTAAAGATATGTCGATTTTTGCTCAAGTTATCGTGTTAACGGCCGAGCGGAAGGACAGACGGTGGACTGTGTATAAAAACTGGGCATGGCTTCAACCGATTTCGCATATTTTCACAGAAAACAGTCATCGTCATAGATTCTATGCTCCTACCAAATTTCACAAGGATTGGTAAATTTTTGTTCGAATTATGGCATTAAAAGTATTCTAGAGGAATTAAATGAAAAAGGGGGAGCCACGCCCATTTTGAAATTTTCTTTTTTTTTTTTTGTATTTTGTTGCACCATATCTGCATCATTACTGGAGTTGAATGTTGACACAATTTATTTATATACTCTAAAGATATTAAATTTTTTGTTAAAATTTGACTTTAAAAAAAATTTTATTTTAAGTGGGCGTGTTCGTCATCCGATTTTGCTAATTTTTACTTAGCACATATATAGCAATAGGAATAACGTTCCTGCCAAATTTCATCACGATATCTTCAACAACTGCCAAATTACAGCTTGCAAAGCTTTTAAATTACCTTCTTTTAAAAGTGGGCGGTGCCACGCCCATTGTCCAAAATTTTACCAGTTTTCTATTTTACGTCATAGGGTCAACACACCTACAAAATTTCATCGCTTTATTCGTTTTTGATAGTGAATTATCGAACTTTTTCGGTTTTTCGAAATTTTCAATATCGAAAAAGTGAGCGTGGTTGCAGTCCGATTTCGTTCATTTTAAATAGCGATCTGAGATGAGCGCCCTGGACCTACATACCAAATTTCATCAAGATACCTCAAAATTTACTTAAGTTATCGTGTTTACGGACGGACGGACGGATGGACATGGCTAAATGAATTTCTTTTTTCGCCCAGATTATTTTGATATATAGAAGTCTATGTCTATCTCTATTAGTTTATGTCGTTACGGATTACCGTTATGCGAACAAAGTTAATATACTCTGTGAGCTCTGCTCAGCTGAGTATACAAATACTCATAATTGGGGCCTGAGCTTGTGTTAAACGCATCTACATATGTATATTTCATTGGGCTGCGGCCTTTACTATACAATTTGGCAGCTTAAATTAAGGTTATATTGCGAATAGATTGGAAGGCACTAAAATAAGGAAATTGAATGGAATGGTACGAAGAAAAGTTTATCAAGAATATTGCCGGGTGCTTTCATATAACAGCGTGTGTAAGTGGATATAATTTTACACCTTATAAATTTATATGCTTTAAAGAGTCCTCATATTGAAACCTTAAAAATTATGGGAACAGTTGAATTTTTTGTTTAAAAATTGCCAGCCGTCCCAGCCAGAATATGGGCGTAAGTGTCAAATTGTTGCATAGAATGGATGACCGTGTGATACGCAACTCCAAAAGAGTGGTTGCCGATAACAGCAACAAAGTTTTTTGTGTGCTAATAGCACCTGATAAGAAATTTGTTTCTTTAGGATGGAAATTTATTCGGAAACATTTCCAACAACTGCCAAGTATTAACGACGGGCCAGCTCCATAACTTTATTGGCCTTTAGTCTTTTATTCGTTTCCCGGTTTTCATGTTTGCATAAAACTCATACTTAGCTACATACTTAATTGGTACTTAACCGTCTATAACCAACAAGGTGCGCCAGTCGCTCCTTCGCTCCGCCAACCGGAGCCAATTGGTCACACCAAGGGAGTTTAAATCGTAAACTTCTTACAGCTCATCATATTATCTCCTTCGGTACGGCACAGACAATCTTCTCATGATGAGCGACTTTGCTACTCTGTGGAAAGTAGTACCGGCCAGAATCTTAGGCTGACGGCAGTGTGCTCGCTATAAGCTATGCTATCATATATTTTAAAAACTTGAGACATTTCTTATACTGTGACAACTTTTACAACAATCTATTAGAAACCATTTTCATAGCTTTATACCTTTATATTAGCTGTGTTTTTTTTTATATCTATAGACGTTTACGCTTAAAATTTATATGGACTGCTAAACGTCAAACTCTAAATAAAAATAAATAAATGTAAGGCGCAATAACCTCAGAAGAGATCTTAGGGCGAGCTTCTCTTCCAATTTGCGGCGTGCTCCTTTTAATTTTTACTACAAATTGGCGGGATGGGACCTATTTGTTTTATGCCGACTCCGAATGGCGTCTGCAAGGCAGATGAGCTTTCACTGAGAGCTTTTCATGGCAGAAATACACTCGGAGTGCTTGCCAAACATTGCCGAGGGGCGACCCTGCTTATAAAAATTTTGTTCTAATTGAAAAACTTTGCCCGGGGCGTTAACCCAGGATCTTCGGTGTGGTAGGCGGAGCACGCTACCATCACACCACGGCGTCCGCCTTTAACTTTAAATACACCTCTGAAATTGCTGCGTATAAAAGTACTACTAAATTTCAATACGTATTATATTCAGATGTAACTGAAATATGTGTCTATGTTTCTCCTCAGCACTATTTCTATGTATCACCTCAAAAGATGGTGTGTATCCACTATTCATCGCAACCGATTCTGCTATATGTTATACATTATCGCCACCAGAGGTTTGTGTCTCCAATTTTTGGTACACCCTGTTCTGTAGCTAGTTATATTTATTTAACCACTGGCGTTAGATGGCTCTCCTCAGCATTATCTTAGCGAGGATATGCGTTTTTTTACGCGTAAACGTAAATGTAGACACGTGTAAAAAAAAACGGCTAATATAGCAACTCTTCTCGCGTTAACTCTCGCGTCACTTTGACAGAAGGCACGCTGAGAGTTTTCCTGCCACAGCGAACTCAAAACAAAAACTAAAATTTTGTTTCTACATCATTCAAAAAATAATAGATAAGTTTTTTAGTTCAAGAAAGAAACCAAGGCGAATCCTTACATAAGCAACGAAAAACAAATTAAAAATCATACTTTATGCTGGCATTGTCAATTCATTTCTTTGCAACTCTCCAATTTCGTTCAAATTTATTTCGTTTTCAATTAATTCAATACCAAGGCGAATCCATACCAGGTGGTGGCAAAGCGAATTCAACCAGTTCGCCGTGCAGAAGAATGTCAAGTCAAAATAAAATTTTCATTGATTTCTATTAACTGACATATTGTAGTACATTGCGTTGTATGGAAAATAATCAAGAAGAACCAATCAGCTGTTGGGGTAACAAAACCTGGTACTGAACTCGCCTTGACTCAACACGAAAAAATAGTTTCAAAAATAGTTATTCCGTTTGGAAGTTTAGTAATCTGCCGCCATTTAAAACAAATTCTTTAGCTTCAGTCTATCTACATCTATATATATAAAAATCAAATAATGTGTGTGTGTGTTCCCTATGGAAACGTATTTCCTACACTTCAATCATCACCAAATTTTGGGTATAGGTTCCTTCGATCAAGACGAAGGTTTTTTCATATTGCAGAATTAGTAATTTAAAATTAAATTTTTTTGGGTATGCGAACGAGCAATCATAGCTCCCAAAAATGATCATGTATACAAAATCGATGATCGTATTCAAAACCAAATTCCTGGTGAAGTGACGAAATACAAATCTATCGACACAGTTACAGATGAAGATCAAATTGTGAATTATTCAATTGGATTTCTAAACTCTTTAGAACCACCTGGAATGCCTGCGCATATATCAACTATGAAAATTGTCTCACCAATCAAGCTTCTTCGGAATTTAGACTTGTGTTAAGAAATGAATACCGAATGTAATCGAAGCAACAATCATCAGCTGTAAAAGCAAAGGTGAAGATGTGCTCATACCACGGATCCCAATGATTCCTACAGATTTGCCATTCAATTTTAAGCGCTTGCAGTTTCCTGTACGCCTTGCTTTTGCAATTACAATCAACAAAGCACAAGGCCAATCACTTATTGTTGCAGGATTAAATTTAGAGAGTCCATGGTTTTCCCATGGCCAGCTATATGTTGCTTGCTCTAGAGTTGGAACGAAAAAAATTTGTTTATCTTTGCACCGAACGAAAAAACCAAAAATATTATGTACCCATTTGAATTACAATAAGATGCAATAATAAAATGTTTTAAACGAAAATTTCACCAAATATGCGTACAAAATTCAATTCAATTTACAGAACAATAAACTAAATTATCAACAAACAAAACAGAAATAAAATTAAAGAAAAAAAAACTTTTTTAAAAATAAGCTTTTATTATTTTGGTTAATAAAATTAACTAAAAAGGAAACAATAAATTGACTCTAAAGAAATATAACACTTTATAAGTTCATTGTAAGCTTAAACGATAATTAGGCTTTTTCGTCTGCGACAAAAAAATTCTATATTGTATATAATTATATATTTCTAACATTAAAACTTTACACCTAAATTATTAAATCTTACAGTTTATATCACAGTCCTAATTGTTCTAATAAAAAACGTCTTAAATTTTGATGGTATAATTAAGAACATTTAGGATCCCATTTTCTTGCTATCACAATGTAACACGCTTTTATTATAACAATTAGGACTGTGATATAAACTGTAAGATTTAATAATTTAGGTGTAAAGTTTTAATGTTAAAAATATATAATTATATACAATATAGAATTTTTTTGTCGCAGACGAAAAAGCCTAATTATCGTTTAAGCTTACAATGAACTTATAAAGTGATATATTTCTTTAGAGTCAATTTATTGTTTACTTTTTAGTTAATTTTATTAACCAAATAATAAAAGCTTATTTTTAAAAAAGTTTTTTTTTCTTTAATTTTATTTTTTACTTTTTAGTTCGTTTTATTAACAAGTAATATAAGCTTGTTCTTAGAAAAGCTTTAAATATAAGTATAGGGGGTGAAACAAAAACACATATATCAGTTACATCTGCGTATAATGCGTATTGGAATTTATTAGTACACATTTTATGCGCAGCAACTTCAGAGGTGTATTTAAAGTTTAAAGCATTGTAAATATAAGTATTGAAGTCATTAGCCTGGGCATTCGTGCAATTTTAGTGATGTAAATTGCATGGCGCCAGCGCCAATGCGGTGCCAGCTCAATGGTAGCTCATTGACGAAATGACTCCAAGCGAATTTTTGACGCTACTTAGTAGTGAGTGCGTAGTACATTTTACTTGCCCTATTGAGTGAAACGACTTTTGTGTGTCAGGCACGAGTTTGGTGTTATTGGCGCTACTGGCAATGATGACACTGAGCTGTTGACGGTAGCGCTGGTAGTTCAGATTTTGAATCAGAGAAAGAATTGATGACCCGTGTGAATTATTATGGCTTTGGCCGTGTAAATTATTATGGTGTATTTGTATATTTTAGATTTAATGCACAATTGATATTTGTGTGTTTGAGCGGCCAAATAATAACAGTAGTATTGCTAAAGTGCTGCTTAGTTGATGGAATGTCGCTAATTTCCTAGCGATGCTCAGCAGATTGTCAATATTTCGTTCAACGGACGCGCGAAATTGCCACATCTGCTCAAATTTTCCAAGATTTTCCATTCTTGATTTAACTTAAGCTGTTATGCCAATATTTTTCAGGCAGCTTTTTTCAAATAGGTAATTTTTCCAAAAGCAAAATAAATTACAGAAAAGATTACAGAGTTAAACAGCCCTAAAAATTCAACTATGTTGGTTATACACAGAAATACAACAGAGGGTTGTGTCACCGCTTTTCGCAAGCGTTGAGATTCACCACGCGTGACACGCGTGATTCACCACGTCCAAATATCACAATCCACGGATAGGTACCAGCGGGTTTGTATGGGACTTAGGCTGTTATGCCAAAGTAAATACAAATCTTTACCGATAACTGTGTTATCGATTAATTTATCGAATTCTAACAAAGTAATATTGCATTGTCATCGGAGTTATACACGTGTGCAAAATTTCAGCTCAATCGGACACCGGGAAGTGTATCAAATTTAACTTGCAAGATTCCATTACAGACAACAAAAGTGAAACTAAATAAAAGCTTATTATAAAAATAACGCAACACTCAGTCTATCTCGGGCGTTACAACGTACGCCGGGTATAGCTAGTTTTCTATATACTACTTCTGAAAACGATAGCATAACTTACGACTTTAATTTGTTTTGCGTTACTTTAACGTGGCAGTTGCGTCAGCTGTGGAACACAACGACAAAGTCGCATGTGTGACGCACCGCAAGCACCAAAACGACGCTAAAGTTGAAATCTTTGGGCCTTTAAGCTCCTCGCTACCATATCTTATGAGAAATTAAAGAATTATTCGAAATTGAAGCACGACTTTTTATTGTGGACAGATAATATAAGTTTGTCAAACAATCAATCGGAATAAAGTTAAAATAAGGGTAAAAATCATGACAAAACAAGGTAGTTCCACTTTGACGTTTTTAATTTATTAAACTTTAAATATTAGAAGGATATACATATACTTACAGAGCTGTTAAAATGTGAACTGACTGAAAGCAAATAAAATGCCACATCAAAAAGTAAAGCATAATCTGTATCTTCCCTCAAGGAGAGAAGTGCTTCTTAAACTCCACCCTCATTATTGAGCAAACCACATTGTTTGCTACTGGTATGAAATTTATCCAAAGATATCAACAGAATTGAGAATCTTTGCTTGGTAAATTCATTTTAAAAACTGCCTTTAACTATTTTAATATGCTTATATTGGTGAGCCTTATCAACTGAATGTACCTGCTGAATGTAATAGTGGTAGCGGTTTATTTGATTCTTCCCGCAACATTCTTACCTTTCTCCAGATCAGCATGTTTTGATACTTACATATATGCCAATAGAATTATCTGCGATCTATTAGCGCAACACTCGGCAACTGAGTAACTGCTCTGTTGATCTTCTTGATAACCGGTGTCTCTTTGTTACCTCCCTTTATTTTTCCAATCATTTCGTGTTCAGCAGCAGCCTTTGCTGCGGTAAAGACATTATTACGTCGCATTTTGGCCCAGTGAGAGTAAATCTCTGTTCAAATGTTATGCAATGCACGTGTTTAAGTCACTCAGATGCATAAAAAGCGCTCTGGAGTTTGGCCAAGTCCTCACACCGATGACAAGCTGGCTGCCCCAGCTACCGCTTAAGATCCAATAGTGGCCAGTAGTTGGGCTCAAGACCTGCCCGGGACAGCTTGTTGGACGACAAAAAATATAACCAAAAAATCAAAAGAAAAGGATGGGTAGAATTCCAAACAAAACTATTGTTTTTGACGTTTATTTTTTAGGGATATGGTGACGTTGTTTCAAAAGGGAATACCAAAACACAGTTTATGTCAAATGAGACCAATGTCGAAGGAGAAGAAGAATTGGAATTACCTTTCGATATATGTATCACGGTAAAAATTAATAATTTGAGGCATACAACAAAATATTATAAATTCATTGCACATTTATTATTATGAAATTTGTATTAAGTTTATAGATAGCTAAATGCGACATAGTCGTTTTTTTCCGTTTGTTTCATCATAAGCATAGTTTCCGTTATATTTACATAAAGTATTTATGAATTTGATTATGTTTGTTATACCTCTGTTCAAAGTATTTCTTGATCGTTTTGCGTAAGCCCGTAAAGTATCTGGCTGTTAATTCCTCAAAAGCCGCTTCTAAGTCATCTATGCCATCTTGTGCGCCAATCTCGATTGGAGTTTTACCAACAAATTCGTCGGGTTCTGTCAAATCAATTTTATCACCTCCTGCTTGCGAAGCCACCATGGCAGTTGCCTGGTAGGCCAACACAGAAACGAGTAGAAAAGTAAAAACGGTGAAATTTTTCATTTTATTCGATGTTTAATTCTCTTCGAGTAGACTGCGAAAACTATTGCATTAATGAAAATATTGTGGCATTTTATAATGAAACATTTGGTCTTGGAAATAAATTGCAAAAAAAAAAAAACAAACCACAAAAATTCAAAGAACTGTTTTTGTTTTGACTGAAAGCAAATTTAAGAATTAAACTTAATTTGACTTAAAATTAAATATTTGTTTCACTTCTAATCACATGAAAGTTCTAAGAAATTTAACTGATAACCACCCAGCCAGCATTTTTTGAAAATTTTGATCAAAAAAAATTCAAATATCATACCCCACGATGATTAAAAACGTTCAAATTTAAAAGCATTTTATGTTCGAAAATTAGCGTAGCGTCGGGAGGAAAATGTCCCATAAATGTGATTATTCTTGAATAATCATTTATGATTCATATTTCGAACGCTTTTTGTTCATATTTGATATAAAAAAAATAAATGTAAGGCGCGATAACCTCCGAAGAGATCTAAGGCCGAGCTTCTCTTCCAATTTGCGTCGTGCTCCTCTTGATTTTTCCCTACAAATTGGCCGGACGGGACCTACATGTTTTATGCCGACTCCGAACGGCATCTGCAAGGCAGATGAGTTTTCACTGAGAGCTTTTCATGGCAGAAATACAATCGGAGCGCTTGCCAGACACTGCCGAGGGGCGACCCCGCTTAGAAAAATTTTCTTCTAATTGAAAAATCTTATTTCTAAAATTTTGATGTTGCTTTGCCCGGGAGTTGAACCCAGGGCATACGGTGTGATAGGCGGAGCACGCTACCACCACACCACGGTGGCCGCCCGTTCATATTTGATATCATTGTAAAATTGAGCTTTTATTGTTTTGGAGTAATATTTGAATGCTTTTCACAGTCATTTTCTAATCATATTCGTGAACATTTTTTTAATCTTTTGGTTGAGATTTTTGAATAATTTTTGAATGCGATTACGATTCATTTATTCTTTATATCTCATTTAAAATAAGATACTACATAATAATATTATTTCATCAGGGGAAGAAAGAATGAGGAAGTGAGCTATTTGAACCTCAGGTCACTCGCAAACAAACTTGACCGATATACACCTGCAACTACAACATCCAACGTCATATATGATCGTCAATATCTTGAAATACGATATGGTACGGGATGTTGAAGCCATATCCAGGTACATACATATGTCAAGAGAGTTTCACTTACCTGGGGTTCACAACCTTTGTATTGTCTAATTTGTATTTTCTGGGAAGCCGAAGGTGGAGAAATGGTTGGGGACATCTTTTCTTAGGTGCAGTATTTACATTATTTCTTGTTTTGAATAATAAAGTTTTAATATATTTTTTCTGAACTTCATGATTGAAAAAATGTGAGTATGGGAAAAAAATAAGATCCCCAATGAAAGGTAAAATTTTAACAAATGTGATTCCAAAATGTGACTGAGAAGCTATAATGAGTTTTTGATCATCAAAAGTATTCCTAATTTATTATTTTTTTTGTTCAATTGTATGATAACTCATTATTTAGTCAGAAAGAGTAATCAAATTGTATTGATATGTAGGGAAATTAAAAACTTAATCACCTAAATGCCGAGTGGGCAATACCTGAAACCAACATTAAAATAAATATTTTCTTTGAACTAGAATTTCTATTTGTTCAAGATAATTACCACACTATTTGGCAAAATTGAAAAGATGTTTTTTTTTTCAAATAAGAAACTCTTTAAATAAAATAAACATAAGATCACGCGTTCGAATCGAGCCAAAGCCTTAACAAAAAAAATTTGTTTTTATTTTTATACCTTTCATGAAAATGAAATTTATTATTTTTATTTATTTAAGTCTATGAATATTAATGCTACAGACTATAATACAAAGAAAATTTAAAAAGTAGTTATACCTAAAAGTATTCGGTTTACTTAGAGAGCAGAGTTCAAAATTTTCACAAATTCAGCCTTTTGTATAGAAAGATCTAGATCTAGAGCAGCGGAATTACTTAAGTTTGTCGCGAATCTCAAAATTGTAAGTCCTTAAAGAAGAACAGAGAATCGTAACATACGAGGCGTGATCGATTGCAATTTTCAAAATCACAATAGCTCCGAAATGGTGTATCGGATTAATGAAATATGTGAACTAGGAACAATGCGGACTCACTAGATCCATAATATGTTATTCTGTGTTTTTAATAGCCTAATTTGTATCGCTTGAGTAAAAATAGTTTTCGATCCGTGATTGTATGTCACGATTCCATAGCAGGATAAAGAGCTGAGTTGATTTAGCCATGTCCGTCTGTCTGTTGCAAACTAGTTCCTCAATTTTTGAGATAAAAAATAAAATAAATGTAAGGTGCGATAAATTCCGAAGAGATCTAAGGCCGAGCTTCTCTTCCAATTTGCGTCGTGCTCCTCTTGATTTTCCCTACAAATTGGCCGGACGGGACCTACACGTTTTATGCCAACTCCGAACGGCATCTGCAAGGCAGATGAATTTTCACTGAGAGCTTTTCGTGGCAGAAATACACCCGAAGTGCTTGCCAAACACCGCCGAGGGGCGACCCCGCTTAGACAAATTTTCTTCTAATTGGAAAACCTTATTTCGAAAATTTTGATGTTGCTTTGCCCGGGGTGTGAACCCAGGGCATATGGTGTGGTAGGCGGAGCACGCTTCCATCACACCACGGTGGCCGCCAATTTTTGAGATATCTTGTGAGTGGTTATATTTAGGTGTTCGGCTATACTTTTGTCGGCAGCCGCCGGATCGGACTACTACAGCATATATCACCCATACAATCTATTTTTCAGAAAAAGGGATTTTTGTCATATCTTCCTCAATTTATCAGATTGAAGCTTCAAACTTGTTGTTGTCTGAAAAAATGGATGAGATCGGTCGTATATATAGCATATATCACCCACAACCGATTGTTCAGATAAGAAATATTTCATTACTTCTGCCCCATTTTAGCAGCTAGAACCTTTACATTTCGCCATATGTTTCGTATATAGCAAATATGGTTGTCTGAAAAAATCGAAGAGTTCGGTCGTATATATGTAAATATAGCATATGTCCCCTACAACCGATTGTTCAGATAAGAAAATTTCGCAATTTCTACACCATTTTACAAGCTAGAATCTTAAAATTTCACCAAATGATTACGTATACATATGTCATATATTGTTGTCTAAAAAATTTATAGAGAGTGGTGGTATATATAGTATATACCCCATAACTGTCATTTCTGTCAGCTTTTAAAATTTCATCAAATACCACAAAAAATGTGAAACTTGCATCCTTACCCAAATTACCTACCTATTTTGATTTTTATACCCGCTGTACTTGTACACAGGGTATTATAACTTTGATTGGATAACGGTTGGTTGTACAGGTATAAAGGAATCGAGATAGATATATACTTCCATATATCAAAATCATCGGTATCGAAAAAAAGATTTGATTGAGCCATGTCCGTCCGTCCGTGGCACCGTCCACTTGTGATAAAATCAACTTTACAAATATTATTAATCATAAATCAAAAATCGTTAAACCTATAGTAACAAAATTCGGCAGAGAGGTTGCCTTTAGTATAAGGAATGCTTTGAAGAAAAATTAACGAAATCGGTTAATGACCACGCCCACTTTCATATAAAAGATTTTTAAAAGGGTCGGGGACGTATAAAATAAGCTACATCTTTGCAAAAACAGAGCTTTCTATCAATGGTATTTCATTTCCCAAGTGGATTTAAAACAATAAATAGGAAAAACTTCAAATTTAAAAAAATGGGCGTGGCACCGCCCCTTTTATGACCAAGTTATTTTCTGTGTTCCGGGAGCCATAACTTGAAGAAAAATTAACGGATCCTAACAAAATTGGGTACACATATTTTCCTTATAGCAGGTAAAAATGGATAAGATTAGTTAAGGACCACGCCCACTTTTATATAAGTGACTTTAAAATGGGTCGTAGGCAAAAATATTAACTTATTCTCAGCGAAAAATAGTTTTGTTCCAATCGTATTTTTATTGTTCTGTTATATCTTTATTTTAAAATAAACAGTAGGGAAATCCTCATATCTGAAGGAAAACTGCATTACTGTGCGCTTAAGGTCAATGGTGTTAGCCTCTATATCGTTTTTGCTTCTTTTAAATGAAAATTAGTTCAGAATAGAACAATATGTATGTATATGTATTATTGCGCAGCCTTGTAACACTATTAGGTACACAAAACAAACAACAACAGCATTTCGAATGTACAGTTGGGTATGTAATGTTCGGTTTCACCCGAACTTAGATTTCCCTCCTTTTTTTTATCTTAAATGTTCAAAGAACTGTTTTTGTTTTGACTGAAAGCAAATTTAAGAATTAAACTTAATTTGACTTAAATTAAATATTTGTTTCACTTCCAATCACATGAAACTTTTGAGAAGTTTATTTGAAAAACAATACCTGAAACCAACATTAAAATAAATATTTTCTTTGAATTAGAATTTCTAATTGTTCAACATAATTACCACACTATTTCGCAAAATTGAACAGATGTTTTGCTTTTCAAATAAGAAACCCTTTAAATAAAATAAACATAAGATCACTCGTTCGAATCGAGCTCAACACCTTAACAAAAAAAATTTTATTTTTATCTTTATTTTTATACCTTTCATGAAAATGAAATTTATTTTTTTTAATGAATATTAATCCTTACAGATTATAATAATACAAGAAAATTTAAAAAGTACTTACGACTAAATGCAATCGGTGTACTTAGAGAGAAGAGTTCAAAATTTTCATAAATACAGCCCTTTGTATAGAAATATTTTGCTCTAGAGCAGCGGAATTACTTTAGTTTGTCACGAATCGCATAATTGTATGTCCTTAAAAGAGAAGAGAGAAACCCACTAAAAAGTATACCGGAATGATCAGAAGTCGAATCGTAACATACGATCTGTGATCGAATGCAGTTTACAAAATCACAATAGCTCCGAAATGGTGCATCAGATTAATGAAATATGTGAATTAGGGACAATGCGTACTCACTGGATCCATAATATATTATTGATTTTTTCAAATATTTGGATAGCCTAATTTTTATCGCTTGAGTAAAAATAGTATTCGATCCGTGATCGTATGTTACGATTCTATAGCAGGGATGAAGAGCTGAGCTGATTTAGCCATGTCCATTTGTCCGTCTGTCTGTTGCAAACTAGTGCCTCAATTTTTGAGATATCTTGATAAAATTTGGTGAGCTGCTATATTTAGGTGTCCGATTAGACATTTGTCGGAACCGGTCTGATCGTACCACTATAGCATATCCTCCATACAACCGATTTTTCACAAACAGGATTTTTGTCATATCTTCATCAATTTATCAGATTAAAGCTGCAAACTACACCATATACTTTCGTTTATTTTGCACATATTGTTGTCTGAAAGAATGGATCAGATCGGTTTTATATATAGCATATGTCCCCTACAACCGATTGTTCAGATAAAAAAATTTCGCAATTTCTATACCATTTTACAAGCTATTGTTGTCTAAAAAATTTATAGAGATCGGTGGTATATATAGTATAAATATATACTATAGTATAAATATATATAATTTTGCACCCTCACACTTTGCATACTCACAAAAAATACCTACCTGTTTTTTTTATTTTTTATTTATGTTTAAATGTTTATGTTTAAATGTTCTAAGAACTGTTTTTGTTTTGATTGAAAACAAGTATAAGAACTAAACTTAATTTGACTTTAATATAAATATTTGTTTCACTTCTAATCACATGAAAGTTCTGAGAAGTTTAACTGGTTAACAATACCTGAAACCAACATTAAAATAAATATTTGCCTTGAATTAGAATTTCTAGTTGTTCAAGATAATTACCACACTATTTTGCAAAATTTAAAACAGGTTTTTTTTTTTTCAAATTGAAAACATGTTTTTTTTTTTCAAATAAGAAACCCTTTATATAAAATAAATATAAGATCACGCGTATTAGTATTTTTATTTTTTTTTTATTTTCATACCTTTCATGAAAATGGAAATTATTATTTTTATTTATTGACTATAATAAAAAGAAAAGTTATATCTAAAAGTAATCGGTGTACTTAGAGAGCAAAGTTCATACTTTCCAAAAATTTAGCCCTTTGTATAAAAAGATCTAGATCTAGAGCAGCGGAATTACTTAATTTTGTCACAGGTCTCAAAATTGTAAGTCCTTAAAGAGAACAGATAGACCCACCATTAAGTATACCGGAATGGTCAGGGTGATTTAGCCATGTCCATTTTCCGCCTGCCTGTTGGAAATTTTACAATTTTTGAGATATATTGATCAAATTTGGTGAGCCGCTATATCTACTTGTCCGATTAGACATTTATAGGAACCGGCCGGATCGGACTACTATAGCATACATACATATATCCCCCATACAACCGATTTTTCAGAAAAGAGGACTTTTGTCATATCTTCGTCAATTTATCAGATTGAAGCTTCAAACGTCACCATATGCTTTCGTATATTTCAAATATTGTTGTCTGAAAAAAAAAATGATGAAACCGGTCGTATATATAACATATATCCCACACAACCGATTGTTTATATAAGAAGCTTTTCGTAATTACTGCCCCATTTTAACAGCTAGAAGTTTCAAATTTCACTGAATGCTTACGTATATAACATGTATTGTTGTCTGAAATCATAGAGATCGGTCGTATGTATGGTACGTATTCCATACAACCGATTCTTAAGATAAGAAACTTTTCGTAATTTCTTCCCCATTTTAACAGCTAGAACCTTCAAATTTCATCATATGCTTTCGTATATGGCATATATAATTGTCTTAAAAATGTATAGAGATAGGTGGTTTATATAGAAAGGTTCCCTCCTTACTGGTTTATTATTAGTGTTATAATATAATTTCTTGTTAATTTAATTACTGTTTTTACATAGAATAGAAGAAAGAAAGGAATTTGCGCAGCTATGGCAGGTTGTCTGAAAAAAGTTGTACATACAAAATAAAAAAAAAAAAAACAATTTTTAAAATTTCGAAAAATTAAAAAAAAACAATAATTGTCATAAAAGTTATTATTCTCGCCTTGAGCTCTATTCGAACCTTGAATCAATTATCAATAGATCGATAAAAAACAAAAGCAATTGGAAACGAATCACCGCTATAATAGCTGAAAGATCAGAACAGCGGGACACAAATAGTGCTGATGAAGGAGTCTAGCAAGCCCCGGAATGGATATATACAGCGAGGGTTTACCACGTTATCCCCAAAATCAAAATCCCCAAAACAAAATCCCCAAAACCAAAATCCCCAAACTCATAATCCCCAACACAAAATCCCCACTTTATGTGTGAAATAAATTCAAATTAGGTTTAAAATCGCCGCGACCAAAAAATGCTAATAATACATACCAACTTTCTGCATAGGCGGCCTTCGGCCGCGCTTAAAAAAATAACCCTGGGTTACGCCATGCCAGTACACGCAGTACACGCTTCTGTTAGCTTGTTCGAATTAGAGCGACTAGCAGTCCTATATATGGATAAGTAAAAATATGTGTTGCCAAACGTGAATATATATTTATACATACATAAATATGAATGAAAAAGGAAAGATATATGCTATTTTTTACACGGTCATGATGTTTATCATAGCAGTGGGATTTTGTGTTTGGGGATTTTGATTTTGGGGATTTGATTTTGGGGATTTTGATTTTGGGGATTACTTATTTGGAGTTTTTTTACTTGGGGATTTTGTGTTTGTGGATTTTTTTTTCGGGGATTTTGTGGCACTCCCATACAGCGAGCCATGGCAGCTGTCTGTCACGTACACATACGCGAATGCATCTGTGTACCCACCCTTGGTTGGCTCTCAAGACGGTTACCCTGGCTAGCCCAGAACTTCGGGTCGCGATTCTTAACCCTGCCGCTTGAGAAGGGTGCATATTATGGGTCCTTCTTAACGGTTGTTGGCATAAGTTTCTCCCACAGGATGCCCTCCCTTCCTTGAACCGCTCCTTTTCCCGGTTACACTTACATGCAGTTCCCTTCAGCTCCTGCTCCAATCATCCGAATACCTACGTCCCTTTAATCATCTTCCCCTCACCCGTATTAAAAAAACTTAGCTCAACCTGTGCATTTCGGATTTTCACATAATAATATAATGAAACATAAGTTTGGGGTTACATTCATACAAACATATACGTCTTTAAACGATTTTAATTGCGATGTACCACCGCCAAAAGGGGTAAATAACGGAGTTTTTCTGCGGCAATTCGCCCGAAAAGAACCTGACTTCCCACCTAAAAGAGCTCTCTTAAGAAGGCCTGCAGTTTCTCTAAGCTGATAATATGTACATGTATTTTTCAGCTCACCTGACTTTACTAAACCTCGCTACTAACAAATTTTGGAGGAGTTACACCACTGTGCAATAATACAAAATTTTTACAATTTCAAAAATTAACTAAAAATTGACACCACTAATGCTACATTACATGGAATCCAAAACGTTCAATATTTTAAATAAATCGGTCTATATCAGCGCCTGACTGTTAATTATTCCCAATGCGGCCCTTATAATTTTTCCTTTACACATTCGGAGTGTGATAGCCGTGATTGTCGGGATTATAGTGTTCGACTAGGCTAAATGGTAAATTGGAAACTCCTAATACGGTGAGCTTTTATAGACGGTACAGGTATACCCCGTTCTCGTGGACGCAAAAAAAAAACTGGTATATCATTGACATTAGACGAATTTACGTATCCGATTTTTAGGGTGTGCGTGCGGATCCGCTTATGCCAAATACTTTTGGTTGCACTTGCCAGCAATCCTTTGAAATAAACTTTGTTACCGTATATGTTGCACCTTCAGGGTATTCCACTTCCCTTACGCTCGCCTCCTCACTCGTTTGTTGCTGCACCTTTGTTAATACCAGATTCTTACCGGGTGATTTAGGGTATTCCATTTCCCTTACGCGCGCCTCCTCGCTTGTTGATTGTTGCTCCTCCGACAGGAGTGATTGCTGGTAATTAAGTTACTGTCTTGCGCCTTTTTTTTATGGTGGCCGTTTAACGTGATCGCGTTTCTTTATTACGCGTACTTTTGGTGTTTGAGCATATTTTAATTACGTTGATCACTTAAGGGGAAGTTGTAAAAAAAAATATTTTTGTTCTCCTTTTATAAAGTTTTTTTTTCTTTTGTCATAGCCAAACGTTTCACCTAACGTTTCTTATTATATTCCTTCCGACCAATCACATAAGCGCGCATAGCTTGATACATCTGCCACCCTTCTCCCATCGAACTCTCCAAACCCAACCTTTCAATATGGTAACACCCTTTTGGATCGAAAGCTCTATTTGTCATTTTGTTTTATTTGACATTTTAACAAATTGCGTGAAGTTAGCTGCGTTCGGGTAAGTAGAATTTGTTTTGATTTTGCCCTTCTAAACATAATTTAATACATTTCTTTTTCTTTTAGATTCCAGAGTGGGACAAGGAGTCCTGTTTAACAGGAATCTACAAAATTTTGTAGCGCTGCTCAACGTGGGGAACACCCACCCTGACACAGTCTCCTGCTTAAAGAGCTAGACCGGGCCTTCCCTGCAAATTGCACTTTCTTCGTTTACATGTACGAATCGTGAAGCTTGGTATTTTCCTCATACGCGAAAAAGGTTTACAATAGCCCAAACACTATTCTACCTCACCTTCTTAATACGTGAAGTAAACCAAAGGTTTCTAGTATAGTGTGATTACCCTGTAGAATGGTTGTTCCTAGCCGTAACATCAAGTGATTTCTCGGCCACTTGCATCACCCCTCCCGCGCGAAGACAATACCTAGCTTAAACGTGAACTTTATATTTACTCTCCTTTCACATAAAAAAAATATTTAACTTCTGTTTGCTTCTTTACAGGTCGATCATCCTCTTAAGGTGCGAACACTACAGCTAACTGAATGCATCCAGATGCCGAAACTGTCGAGAATGCTCCGCGCATGACATGCAATTTTCGAAACGTCCTTCTAAGCGTGCGTTGATCCATTGTGTACAGCTCGTGACGGAATAGCTTACTTTCGGCATGTTTACGGGACGTAACAAAAAAATCTATTTTGTTGTCGTAAAGAATTCCTTATTTTATGGTTAATTCTTACAGGAAAAGGTGAAATATTTGGATTTAAATTGGCCGACACATATTTTGAAGAACCTATCCTGCCCGCCTAGTATGCTGTTTATGGGCCTGGCCCCTATAGTCAGCCTAATTCCTGGAGAAATGTTCATGTAAGTGTAAAACTTAATTTTGGATGGATTGTGAACAGTTGGGACCTTAGAATCGCGGTCGGTATGGTACGCGTATATAAAGCTCTCAGCTAGGTAGAACAAGTTAAAACCGTGCTTACTGCAAAAAAAAAAAAGAATTAAAGCTGTTCATTTAGCCAAAAACGTTGCGTGTATTACGCACGCACAAAAGACACGTAGGGTCTTTTAATAAACTTTTATAAGATATGGGATGGTGCTAATTAGAAAAAGTTTGTGGGTACTAATGTTTACTTAACGAAGTTTATAACACACCACCGATCCTTCCCTGGTCGACTTGTCCCTCATCGCCAGGGAAGTTCGTACGGACTCTATTGTTTTAGATCCTTCGCGTGCCATGCCCCATAACTTTTCCCGGCGAGAGATTCCAGCATTTGCATATCGTTGCCAAGGGCTTTCGTGATACGGCACCGGGTGAATTTCTTACAAAATTTTGAGTTGATACTGTTTTTTAAATTACTAAGTACAAAGTTTCTTTTATAAACCTCTTGGCCTGGCTTGAATCGAACCTCACAAATTCTTTTATTATACCGCTTTGCATTCGTTTCGTAGGCTTTATGCATATTGGCTTTAATATTTTCATGCAACAGTCGCAATTTGTCGTTATTATCTAGCAAAAGTAGCTCGTGGTCCTCAAACGAATTTAGTTTCCGCGCCAGTGCGTAGTCAGCGCCGTTTGTGAACATATTCACGCCGAATAACGCAAAATAGGGTGAAATTCCTGTTGCTGAATGAACTGCGCTACGTAAGGCGCATTCAATTTCTGATAAGTACATGTCCCAGTCTGGATGATCCTTATCGAGATATGCTCTTATTGCAGCTAGGACGGATTGATTCACGCGATCGGCTGCGTTTGCTTGTGGAGAATAATGGGCAGTTTTCATGTGCTTTACCTTATATGCTTCTAACATCTCAGCGAATTTCTTTGACGTAAATTGTTTTCCATTGTCGCTGTGTAGGGTTTCGAGGACACCGAATTTATGAAAAATTTCTTCTATGATAAATTTGATTACATTGCCTCTTGACGCAATCGAAAGTAAATTTGGAAAAGTGATCTACGATAATTAGTATATAACTATTTCCACGCTTTGATCGCGGATATATTCCTAAGAAATCCACATAGATTTTCTGAAAGGGTCGTACCGTGATCACCTCGTTTCCTATGCCGGGATTAGTTAACGCGTTGTTAGGTTTGCTTTCCTTGCATATTTGACAATTTCGTACATAGTTTCGCACTTACACAATCATGTTAGGTCAGTAGTAGAGTCGACGCAGTCGGTGTAGGGTTTTTGTCATCCCTCCATGTGCAGAAGTTTCATCGCAATGTGCGCTTTCAATCAGGGTAGAAGTTAATGCTTCCGGCACCCACAATTTCCACGTATTTTCTTCCATTTCCATGTCCTTTGGCAGTGATTTCTTAAACAGAAGTCCATCCTCCACCTTCATATCCGGTAACCGGTCGGCGTTAGTCTCCACTGTATTTATTAACTCTTTATATTCTGGCGAATCAAATTCTACTGTATCTAAATTGGATATGGGCGAACTAGCAACTTCTTCGATGCATCGTGAAAGAGCATCGGCGACTACATTTTCAGTACCTTTGCTGTGTTGTATTTCGAAATCAAATGCTTGTAACTGCAAAGACCATCTGGCCAGCCTTCCGCTCAGATCCTTCAATGACATAAGCCATTTTAGGCTAGCATGGTCTGTCACGACCGTAAAAGGCATTAGATCGATATACGGCCTGAACTTCTTAGCCGCTAACACCGCCGCCAGACACTCTTTTTCAGTGCTACTATACTTTCGCTGACACTCACTCAATTTCTGAGAAAAGTATGCTAGGGGTTTCTCTCCTCCGTCTTCTTCTTGTTGAAACAAAACGGCGCCTATACCAAAATCTGATGCGTCGCATTGTACCCAAAAGCGCTTGGTGAAATCCGGGTGTTTGAGCACTGGTAAGAGCCTTTTCAGGTTGCTGAAAGCCTCCATAGCTTGGTCACTCTTTTCAAATTTCTTGCTTTTCTTTAATATATCTGTCAATGGAGTGGCTAATGCGGCGAAGTCCTTAATAAACCGCCTATACCACCCCGCGACTCCTAAGAAACTTCTTACTTGTTTTTTGGAATAGGGAATATGGCCATTACCTTCTCCGGATCAGCCTTCAACATACCGCCGCCTATGATAAACCCCAGATAAGGTAGCTCCTTAAAAACAAACTGAAATATTTGTAGGCCTATTGTTAGGTTGGCTTCATTTAAACATTTGGCAACTTCAGTCAGATATTTGAGGTGCTATAATCAGCAAATCATCAAGATAGGTAAATACATTGGCTTTAAGCCTTTGAGGGATCACGCGGTCCATTAGGCGGCACAACCTCTGCGCAGCATTGCATAGTCCAAATGGCATGGTCACGAACTGGTACAGAGGTCGTCCCAAAAACGATTTTTACCAGGTTTACGGACTACTGTTATGTGATTGCTCCATGGGCTTTCACTCCCTTCAATAACGCCTAATGCCAACATTTTGTCGATTTCATCGTATACAATGTTTTGCATGGCTGATGATAATGGATAATGCCGGTCCTTAATAGGAACTGTATTTTCCACTAATTTTATATAGTGCTTTTCCAGATGAGTTCGTCCTAGCCCGTGCTGTTCGAAGGTTCTGAATTTGATCGTAACTTCATCCAGACGTTGTCGTTGCTCAGCAGATAGGTCATGTAATACGCGTCGCTCTCTTCTGTCCTCATCCGAGACCATGTCTTTTTCCAATTTGACTAGGTCAATCTCACTCACGGATATGATTTCGGGCGCTAATTGGAATGCGCGCCAGAAGTCCACTCCGAGATACACCTCCTGCTCTAAATACGGACAGATAAAGAAAGTTATATTTTGCTTCAGATCTCTAAATTTTACGGGCAATGAAACTTTGCCCAACACATTGTGTGCGCGGCCACTTGCTGTTCGCACAGTCGATACATAACGCTCGGTTTTAATGTTGTTTTCTTCTAGGAACTCACGGCAACCTCGTCCGAGAATGCTCACTGATGCGCCCGTATCCAATAAACCACGTTTTGGAACATCATATATTTCGACCGCAGCGAAAACTCGCGGATCCGACCGGCCCACATTCTTCACAGAAGCTGTGACCTGTTGTCTCAAGGATTTGCGCTTAAGAAATCTATCCCGAGCTTTTTGCACTTTCCGATATATAGTTCGACGTCCCATAAGTGCGCTTTCCGCGAAGATACGCCGTCGAGCTTCTAAGTACCTCCTCAAGCGTTCGCCATACGTTGGACTCTTCTCTTTCGTTACTTTATTATGTTTTTTGCTCATTACTCTATAACATTTATTAATATTCTCTTTATTTTCAGGTTCATCAGTTTCTACGGTAGTTTCACCGGCAACAGGGGTGTTTGTTCCTACGTCTACTCGTGCGGGGTTTTCGTGGAGCGCGATTCCCCCGAAATAAGCGCGCCCCTCCTTACGTTTTCCGCTTCCGCAAATAGGGCATCTTGGCGTTATAACATCGGGTTTACCGCACTTGAAAGAAAATATTTTTCGTTGAAGCGACATACAGTCGGTGAAGAATTGTCCTTCAGCTCCACAATTCCAACATATAACTGTTTTTTGTTTGCCTCTTCGTTGATATATTTCCTCCACGGTGACTTGACCCTCATCACCGGGAGGCAATGCTTCATCATCGCCGATCGCGACCACTTCATTCACATGATGGCCCTTTGTCGCAAAGCTACTAGCCATTGTGCGCTCTCGTCGCGGAAAGCACCATTCACCCTCATTGCATTCCAGCCTTAGTTGCTCTAATTAGTGTGGTTTGATAGGGTATACTATTTTAGCTACCGCTTCACGCAGATTTCCTTTTACCAAGCGGATTATTTCGTACTCCGGAATGGGGTTCCTAAGACGGGAGCGCAATGTACCCACTACGTGAAAATATTCATCTATAGTTCCGCCCGGTCGTTGTTTTCTTTCGGTTAACTCTCTCAAAATTTCAAAATCGGTGCGATGAGATTCAAATTGGCGACGAAGTGCAAATTGCAAAGTCGGCCAATCGACATTGCCATTGGTACGGATATATAACCAGTACCATTCACGCGCTTCGCCACTTAGCAATCGATGGAAATCACGTATTATGTCGGCCCACGAACGGTACTGACCCTGTAAATACTCCAACGGGAATAAAAAGTCCTCGATTGGCATGGAGTCGCGATGACCTTGGAAGTTTATCCCCCACTTTTCAATATTTAAGTCCGATCTAATATTATCATTATAAGGCCTTGCAATTTCTGGGTGTGAATTCCCTATCCCAGCAGAGGGTCTCTGAAAACTAGCAGTTGGGTTGTGTCGAGTAGTCGGCGGCTCGTGATATGCTAAAGTATAGGAGGTAGCTTGAGCCGTTGGCATTTGTTGTTAGTAACGATGTTTCAGTTAATATTACCTTCGAGCTGACCTATTTCATTATCCCTAGCTTCTATAGAATCTGTACTCGAATCATGCTTTCGGTTTTTGTTAATTCTATCTCGCGCCCCATACCCAGTTCCTGAAGCTCCCTGTTCCATAGCTAAATACTGTGTTGCATTAAAACTTCGCGCATCTCTGCCAACAGGGTCTGCTGTGTTTCAGCTACCATTTCCTTTAATATTGGCATAACTTCATTTCGTAGTTGCCGTGAATTAACCTGATCAAGCCTTGCATTCCAATTAGGGTTGTTGTTATGGTTAGGTGGTGGGTGTGGGAAGTTCAGGGTAGGTGGCTGTACTAGTACTGTGTGATTTGGGCTCCATTCGTTTGTTCGGGCATCGTACCCGTGTTCTTTGCCATGTTTTCCGATGTGGCGCTAGCAACATTTTGGTTTGGTTGCCCATGCAACTCCCTATTGGGGTTGTTATTGTTGCCTTTGGTTTTAATCCTATCAGATAGGTCGATGAATGTTGTATCCTTGGCACTTTGGCCATCTTGGTTCTTGGCGTTAGCGTTCTGCATATTCGCAAATCTTAATTGGTAACGCGTGTTGTAATATACTACAGGTAACTGCTTCATGTAGGATTTCCAAAAACAAAATTCAAGGTTTCGGATTTCACACAAAAAAAAAAATTTTTTTTCGATATCGTGATGTTGGGGGGCTTCAGATGACTTGAGTTGGGACCATGCAAAACCAATGATCGGAGCACAGCCTATCGCTCCTGTGAGAAAACTCATGCAACTTTGTCCTCAAAAAAAATTAAAAGGTTTGGGGTTTTATAGATCATGTGTCATGCTTCGCAGTTCAAACAAAGAATATTTCCTATCGGTCATGATTGATCCTTAATATCGAAGCTACTTAATTAAATTTCAAAAATAAGGTCTTCGAATTCTAACACAGAAACTACTTTAAAACAAAATTATTCAAAAGCACATAATTTGTTGGGTTTACGGCGATGCATATAGCCGACTTAAAAAAAATATCGTGCTATGCCATCGATGGGTTATTGTAGCCGTCAAGTGATACGGCTACTCTGCTGTACTGGTGCAATTAGATCTTGTGAAGATCACCTCTCCAAGACACCTAGCCAGCGAGGGGATCGCATCCTCCATGACTTCTTAGGAACGAACACAAAAAAAATATATTTTTAAGATTTGAAATTTTTTTTTTAGTTGCAAGATGAGAGGAGCTGTTATAAAATGAAGTATTTTTCACCGTCATGGTATGACGATTTGGAAACTTCTCATTCGCGGGCGCCATTTTCAATCTTCGGCGCAACACAAAAAAATTTTTATCACTCGCCATTTTCGAACATGGCGCTTATTTCGTTTTTATAACTTAAAATTTCGCGCCATTTTATCCTAAGGCACTATTATCTTGTCGATATATCTATTTGTATTTGTAAAGAATTAAAAAAAAATTTCTCTTTGTTTTTTTTTTTTTTTTTTTTTTGGTCTCAGTTTGGGCGCCATTTAAATATGTCACGTACACATACGCGAATGCATCTGTGTACCCACCTTGGTTGGCTCTCAAGAAGTTACCCTGGCTAGCCCAGAACTTCGGGTCGCGATTCTTAACCCTGCCGCTTGAGAAGGGTCCATATTATGGGTCGTTCTTAACGGTTGTTGGCATGAGTTTCTCCTACAGGATGCCCTCCCTTCCTTGAACCGCTCCTTTTCCCTATTATACTTATATGCAGTTCCCTTCAGCTCCTGCTCCAATCATCCGAATACCTACGTCCCTTTAATCATCTTCCCCTCACCCGTATTAAAAAAAAACTTAGCTCAACCTGTGCATTTCGGATTTTCACATAATAATATAATGAAACATAAGTTTGGGGTTACATTCATACAAACATATACGTCTTTAAACGATTTTAATTGCGATGTACCACCGCCAAAAGGGGTAAATAACGGAATTTTTCTGCGGCAATTCGCCAGAAAAGAACCTGACTTCCCACCTAAAAGAGCTCTCTTAAGAAGGCCTGCAGTTTCTCTAAGCTGATAATATGTACATGTATTTTTCATCTCACCTGACTTTATTAAACCTCGCTACTAACAAATTTTGGAGGAGTTACACCACTGTGCAATAATACAAAATTTTTACAATTTCAAAAATTAAACAAAAATTGACACAACTAATGCTACATTACATGGAATCCAAAACGTTCAATATTTTAAATAAATCGGTCTATATCAGCGCCTGACTGCCAATTATTCCCAATGCGGCCCTTATAATTTTTCCTTTACACATTCGGAGTGTGATAGCCGTGATTGTCGGGATTATAGTGTTCGACTAGGCTGTGGTAAATTGGAAACTCCTAATACGGTGAGCTTTTATAGACGGTACAGGTATACCCCGTTCTCGTGGACGCAAAAAAAAACTGGTATATCATTGACATTAGACGAACTTACGTATCCGATTTTTAGGGTGTGCGTGCGGATCCGCTTATGCCAAATACTTTTGGTTGTACTTGCCAGCAATACTTTGAAATAAACTTTGTTACCGTATATGTTACACCTTCAGGGTATTCCACTTCCCTTACGCTCGCCTCCTCACTCGTTTGTTGCTGCACCTTTGTTAATACCAGATTCTTGCCGGGTGATTTAGGGTATTCCACTTCCCTTACGCGCGCCTCCTCGCTTGTTGATTGTTGCTCCTCCGACAGGAGTGATTGCTGATAATTAAGTTACTGTCTTGCACCTTTTTTTTTATGGTGGCCGTTTAACGTGATCGCGTTTCTTTATTACGCGTACTTTTGGTGTTTGAGCATATTTTAATTACGTTGATCACTTAAGGGGAAGTTGCAAAAAAAAAAAATGATTTTTGTTCTCTTAAGATATAATTATCGCGCGCACTTTTGACTATTTCTTAGCCACACACCATTCGGACTTTCGTCACCATTCACGTCCGCCTCAACTGAATCTTAATTCCAATCTCCCGCTATTTCTCTTGTCTGCTCCTTTTATAGATTTTTTTTCTTTTGTCATAGCCGAACGTTTCACCTAACGTTTCTTATTATATTCCTTCCGACCAATTACATAAGCGCGCATAGCGTGCTACATCTGTCACCCTTCTCCCATCGAACTCTCCAAACCCAACCTTTCAATATGGTGACACCCTTTTGGATCGAAAGCTCTATTTGTTATTTTGTTTTATTTGACATTTTAACAAACTGCGTAAAGTTAGCCGCGTTCGGGTAAGTAGAATTTGTTTTGATTTTGCCCTTCTAAACATAATTTAATACATTTCTTTTTCTTTTAGATTCCAGAGCGGGACAAGGAGTCCTGTTTAACAGGAATCTATAAAATTTTGTAGCGCTGCTCAACGTGGGGAACACCCACCCTGACATGTCTTAAAATATTTTGCTTTTATTCTGATAAAACGTTTCGTTATTTTAAAAAATTAAAATGTCAGTTAGACGAAATTACTCTATTTGATATTTGAATACACGAAAGTAATGCTTGTGACTAGTGTTAGAACTATACGAGCACTGAGTGAGTAGTATCGATACTTTTCAAAAAATACAAATATATTTCTTACTCCATGCTTTTTTCAAGTACTGAGTAAAGTATCGATATTTTACCTCGATAATTTTTCCCGATACTTTGAGATTGTTGACGATGTGGTAATATCTCCCGTTTAATTTAACTCGAATTTTTGATAATGGTGTAAAATGGGACACAATTCCTGCATATGTTGGTAAAATAAAAGTATGTTTTTATTGTCTAGAATCACTAACTCCAACAAAACTATTAACAGCTGCTAACTTTGAATTTACATTGTGTTCATTTTATTACTTATTTCTTTCAATTTTATTCAAATTTTAGAAAATACTAATCCCAAAGCCCTATAATTAAAAATTTTTTATATGATCATTTCTGCACAATGCAGAAAACAAAATATCTATACAAAACAACTGGACAAGGAAGAACGTAGTAATTTGGAGCCCTGAGGAAGACCAAAATAAAAGGTCAAAACGTTAGCGAGAAAATATAAAAGGCGTTTTCTGATTTATAGGACTGTAAACCCGGAACCAAAAAACAAATTTACAATAACTCCATAAAATTTCAATACATTTTAGCTTGTCATGCAATAGACGCCACATGACATCAACCATCTTTTCAATTGCATTGTGGAACAACGCCGTTAACATCCCTTTTTCTGTTGTCCGCCCCTGTTGTACCTGCAGGTTTCTTTGGATTCCCGTTAGAGAATATTGATGAAAATTTGTCGCACCTATTGGATGGGGCGAAGCATTGTTACAACAACAACAACCAATACATAGGTTCTATTTAAAGTTCAAATTTAATTAATCTCTCCCCGAAACGTTTAATGCCATAAAAAATATAGTTGACGAGATTTATCTCGTATTTTCCAATTACGGCATCTACAAGGCAGATGAGTTTTTACTGGGAAACTTTTCGTATGAGAAATACACTCGCAGTGATTGCCAAACTATTACTAGGGACGACTCTTTTTAAAAAAACTTTTTTCCAAATGAAAAAACTGTTTTTTTTAACGATATAGTAAGCCGATTAAAAATTTTTTAAACCATTTATTGTTCGTGATGTTTCTCTTTAAATTTATCCTTAAAATATATGTAAGAGCATACAAATGAGTATATAATTTTCGGTTTCGTCCAAACTTAATCTATTAAATTCAAAACAAATCATCTTATTTAAAAAAACCGTTTCTTCACTTTTGGTAAAAGTTTCGAAGCTCTCACTTGGATCGAGTATACTGGATGCCTTTTACTGAGTATAATGCCCCTATTACGGTTTACAACTCAACTTAGTTGGGTTGTAATCAAAACAACTCAACTTTAAGACAACTCAACTCCTGTCTGGTATTACGAATTACAACTTATTTCAGTTGAAGTTTAATTGATTTTGCTAACCTAAAAACTGATGATTTGACAGACAAGGGCGATTCTCCGCGAGCTCTCAGTTTTGCTAACCCAAAATTTTGGAAAAAATATATACGATTTTCAAATATTATCTATCATTTTTCTATGAGTTTCTATAGCTAAAACACGTTCCCAAAGTGGACGAGCTACAGCCAGGCCCGACGATAGGGTAGGGGAAATGGGGAGATTCCCCCCAGGCCCGAGGGCCCGATTTAGAGGCACTAAGACTTTTTCTTTTTAATTCAGGAGAGTCGTTAGTTGTTCCATATGAAAATTTTAAGCTGAATTTCAAAAGCAACGAATATTGATTATGATTTTTTGCCTGGAGCTGAGGAGGCAATAAAAACATCAAACAAAAATGTTTGTTTACATGAATCCGAAATCGTAGTTTTCGTGGTGACAGGTTCATCTTCAAAAATTCTTCCAACAATACCACCAACTCTGTATCAAAGTCCAGTTTATTTAAACGAATTCGATATCGGTACCGTGAATAATGAGTTTTTGCGATCTGAAGAAGTCAACGAAATAATTCGTCGAGGTCATCAAAAGTGTCCTGTTATTTTTCCACGTGATTGTCATGACGAGGCATTTCCTACCTCGTTGTTAAACAGAATCTTGCCAAATTCAAAAAAAAAAAATTCGGAAACACATTTTTCCAGAAAACAGTTAAAACACTTTTTTCAGAAAGCCAAAATTCAGAAACAAAAATTCAGAAATCAATATTCGGAAGTCTAATTTCAGAAGCCAAATTTCAGAAGTCAAATTTCAGAACTCAAAATTTTATATTTTTTTGCTGTCTGATTACTTTCTGAATTTTGACTTCTGAAATTTTTTTCAGCCTGGAACACAGCAACGACGAAAGAAGGCGTTATATCGAATCGAATTATGGAATATGTATAATATCACCAAATTGGGAGAAGTCCGTATAAATAATTTTATCGAAAGGTGGCACAACGTCATTCGAAGTGCGTTTGGGACACACGCTAACATATTTAATTTCATAAATAAAATAAAAAACGAACATGCAATAATAGAAACAAAACTGAATAAATTTTCAGCTGGAGGCGAGCCATATCGGAAACGCAAGATAAAATATAAAGACTTCGTTTTTTTTAAATTGTAAATTCTTTTGAAAAAGATAAACGCGAAAAGATTTAATTAATTACATGCTTGCTATTGCACACAATTTAAAATTTTTGATTTTACTACCATTTCATTATACATAATTTCTTCCAAATAAATGAACGTTTCTGAATTTTGAGAAAAATTTAATGTTTTTTCTGTCGTCTGATTACTTTCTGAATTTTGTCTTCTGAATTTTGCCTTCTGAAATTTAACTTCTGAATTTTCACTTCTGAAATTTGACTTCTGAAATTAAACTTCTGAGATTTGACTTCTGAGTTTTGACCTCTGAATTTTGTCTTTCTGCAAAAATGTGTTTCTGAATTTTTGTTTGCTGAATTTATGGGGGGCACCCCGACATCTATATGCCTTATTAGCTGATTTGAAGTTGATTAGGAACCAAATGGAAACAATTTTAAACAAATGCAAAACAGTTGCTATTCAGTTGAACATCTCGCCAAAGTTTCCGGACATTCGAAAGAGAAAACCCAATAGACGTTTTGAAGATAATGGAAATGAGATCATTACGGATGATCCAGAGTCTGATTTTAATACATTCCTGGTGATCGTTGATTCGGTAATCACTGCCATTACTGAGCGATTTGCAGCTATGAGAAATTTGAACGAGACGTTTTATTTTTATGGCAATTTGAAGACATGGATGAAACTACGGATCGGGCGAATGCAACAAAATTTGTCGAAAAATACAAGTCGGATGTTTCTCAGAGCTAAGAATGCAATATAATTCACTTGAAACACATTTACGAAGCAAATTTTGATAAAGGTCTGTCACCACTGGAATTGCTAAATGCAGTCTATGTTCAAAATCTGTATACAATTTTCCCCAATATTTGTGTTGCTTCACATATTTTTTGCACTATACCTGTCACTGTAGCTAGTGCAGAACGTTCTTTCAGCGGGTTTGCAAGAATCAAAAACTTTCATAGATCGTGTTCATCTCAAGAGCGAGTTTCAGGACTTGCCACGCTTTGTGTTGCATCCGTTTTGGCAAGACAGTTAAATTTTGATATTATTATAAAAAATTCGAAAAAAGCAACAAAAGCCACTCTTTCATACCCGCACCTTTTATATTGAATAATTAAAATTTATAATAATCATCATTAAATTTATCAGAAATGTATTAAAATGTTACCAAATAACTAGAAAAGATTATTTGAAATAATATGTGGCTGTTAAAGAATTTTATTTCTACGTTACAATAAAACAGTATAAATATTAAATATTCTGTGTTAATTTTATTTTCAGCTCTAAGTCCAAAAATATTTAGTTGATGTGGCAACAATTTTTTTTTTATGTAATCCATCAATACTGATTCATGAATAAGACGTCATTAATTCAAATTAATCAAATGTATTAGTGGATTTTTTATAGGGGGCCCGTAAATTGTTTAGTGCCGGGCCCGGATTTTCTCTCTACGGCCCTGGCTACAGCTATTAATTTCTGTTCTTGATACTGAAACTTGCCAAGGTCGTGACATTGCACGCGTGCCACGGTTGTGACATTTTGACAATAAATTGCTCATTAGCAAAGTTCAAAGAAAACTGCTACAACTTACTTAACTTAAAACTACAAAGATACAAGTGCCACGGGTGTGACACGATTTTTTGATACGTACCGTTTTTCCAGTTCTTCAGTATTTAAAAAAGGATATTAGTTATTTTAACACTGCAAACATTAAAAGTGCGTACACACTAAGCGACGCGACACGTAGCGGAAAAATATTATTTGCATGTATTCTTACGGAGCCATGCACACATAGCGACAGTCGGACGACACGACCAAGTTGACCAATTAGGCAAAAATGCCGCGAATATTTTGTGGAAAGTGTCGCTACGTGTCGCGTCACTTAGTGTGCAAGCACTTTAACATGGAAATATGCGGGAACACTTGCTGATCAAAATTCACACTCACATGTCACAAACCGGTGTACAATAAACATATATATAATACTTCTAATACCTTCATATCTTCCTATGGCGCAAATTTTCTGTCAATCATTATTTGCTGAAACTGTGAAAATGTATGATCTGCGCATGCGCGGGCTTTGTTAGTGTTAGTGAATTGTAGTAGCGTGTGTAAAAAAATATTAAAGGGGTTACAACGGGGCACTATCCCCTTTACCCAACTTCTGCATACTAATTGTTATAAAATCTCAGTTTAGTCGATTAAACAATGAAAAGGCCAACAAATACAATACAAGGCTTGATGTATTTATTATTTAAACATGGGCTGCAGCCATAAAAAGTACATTATTTACATAAATAGTAAAAAAAAAAAAACAAGGCGAAGAATTCATATTTTTAAAATGAAGAAAATTCAAATATACATGTATAAAAATACACTAATACATACATCCCAACAAACATTTCTTTAAACGGTTTGAGTTTTGTGGTGTAAATGTTTGATGAAGTAAACAAAATATGATTCCAGCACTCACTGGCTGCTATTGGTGTTGAAATAAAATAAATTTTGTAAATTTTTTTCTAACATACTCTTCTTGTCCGTGCGTTTCAAAAAACAAACGAATATCCAAAAAAAGAACGTATTACTTCCTTACACAGCTGTGTCCGTTGATAATTAAAGATGTCATTGCTAAATAAATTTTCGACTGCTATGTGATCGTCCATTCTACTATTGGAGAATGCATCACTAATATTTTAAAAATCTTATTTATTAAACTTAATTTTAAATTTCCAATTGGGCATGCTTTGAGAACTTGTCTTAAAGCTTTCTCTGACACTATACAAATATTACATACGTCCACAGATGGTGCGACAAACGGACCTTTATTTTTGTGCGCTGAAAGTAAAGGCATTTCTTCACCTATCAATTGCTCTTGATACATGGAACATTTTATTTTCTTTTGTACCTTCATTTTCCTTTTTTGAACGAAATAGCCCAATGTACAATATTGATAGGAGCAAGAGGGCTTGTTGAAATATACATATATATAAGCGCCTTTTTTACAAAAATTTAACGACAGCCTTGAGATTTTGTCTCCTTCTCTCGTTGTATATCTGTACTGTAATGTTTGACAGACTGCACAGTTCAGTAGTAGTGATATAGAAGTATTATATATATGGCAATAAAGCAGTACCAAACTAACGATTTGAATAACAATTTTTACTCCAAAACTCATGCACACTTTTCAAAATAAAATTACCTACAAAGCGAAAACAGAAATGTTATCATACATTTCTGTGGTCACAAGGCTTAACAGCAGAAGTCCATTTTTGGCAAAATTGAGTTATTATCATGGTTGAATTCTCTCGATTCCATATTGTGTCAAAACATTGTGAAGGTCACTCCAATAATTAACGAGATATTAAGAAAGTCAGGTCAAATTTATTGCAGTTTGCATAGGGAATAAAAATCATTAAAATGGTCTCCTGCATATTATGTCAAGAATTTAAAAAAGTTACCGCCTAAAATGTTGTAAAAACGTGGTTGTGGACATGTCACGGTTGTGACATTTGTAGGGTATTATGAATTATAACTTCATAAAACTGATGATAAGTCAATAAAATTCAACATAAAAGTTTAAAATAAACATAATTTTAACTCAATTACATAATTTAATTCATAGAAAATGCTTTAATATATTTCAAATTTCGAAAAGAATCCGTAACGGCATAAACTAATCGAGTAAGATATAGACTTCTATATATCAAAATGATCGGGGCGAAAAAAGAAATTTATTTAGCCATGTCCGTCCGTCCGTCCGCCCGTAAACACGATAACTTGAGTAAATTTTGAGGTATCTTGATGAAATTTGGTATGTAGGTTCCTGGGCACTCATCTCAGATTGCTGTTTAAAATGAACGAAATCGGACTATAACCACGCCCACTTTTTCGATATCGAAAATTTCAAGAAACAGAAAAAGTGCGATAATTCATTACCAAATACGGATAAAGTGATGAAACTTTGTAGGCGGGTTGACCTTATGACGTAGAATAGAAAATTGGTAAAATTTTGTACAACGGGCGTGGCACCGCCCACTTTTGAAAGAAGGTAATTTGAAAGTTTTGATGATGAAATTTGGCAAGAGCGTTACACCTATTCCTATATGTGTGCTAAATAAAAAATTAGCAAAATCGGATGACGAACACGCCCACTTTAAAAAAAAAAATTTTTTTTAAGTCAAATTTTAACAAAAAATTTAATATCTTTACAGTACATAATTAAATTACGTCAAGATTCAACTCCAGTAATAATATGGTGCAACAAAATACAAAAATAAAAGAAAATTTCGTAATGGGCGTGGCTCTGCCCTTCTTAATTTAATTTGTATAGAATATGTACTTTTAATGCCATAAGTCGAACAAAAATTTACCAATTCTTGTGAAATTTGGTAGGGGCATAGATTTTATGAAGATAACTGCTCTCTGTGAAAATGGGCCAAATTGGTTGAAGCCACGCCCAGTTTTTATACATAGTCGACCGTCTGTCCTTCCGTTCGGTCGTTAACACGATAACTTGAGCAAAAATCGATATATCTTTACTAAACTTAGTTCACGTACTTATCTGAACTCACTTTATCTTGGTATAAAAAATGGCCGAAACCCGACTATGACCACGCCCACTTTTTCGATATCGAAAATTACGAAAAATGAAAAAAAATCCCATAATTCTATACCAAATATTGACGCAAAATAAAACTTTAGAAAAAACTTTGTAAAATGGGTGTGACACCTTCCATATTAAGTAGAATAAAATGAAAAAGCTATGCAGGACGAAATCAAAAGCCCTTGAAATCTTGGCAGGAATACTGCTCGTGCTATTTCATATATAAATAAATTAGCGGTACCGTACAGATGATGTTCTGGGTCACCCCTGGTCCACCTTTATATCGATATCTCGAAAAGGCGTCCACCTATAGAACTAGGGCCCACTCCCTTTAAATATACTCATTAACACCTTCCATTTGATACACATGTCATACAAACACATTCCAGGATTACCCTCGGTTCATTTTCTTACATTGTGATTTTCCCTTATTTTGTCCCCAAAGCTCTCAGCTGAGTATGTAATGTTCGGTTACACCCGAATTTAGCCTTCCTTACCTGTTTTTGTTCTATTGCTATAAATGCATGAAAACATTTATTTGAAGCAATTTTTAATCTATAATTTATTTAATAATTTGGGAAAAATTATTTAAAATAATTTGCGGGTTCAAATCCCACTCCCGGGAGAAAAGGCTTTGAAGAGGTTTACAAGATATAGTCGAAACAGCTGTCGCCTTGTCCGTCCTGATGTCACTTTGATTAAATTTTTCCCAAATTATTAAATAAATTATAAATTAAAAATTGGTTCAAATAAATGTTTTCATACATTTAAAGCAATAGGGCGATCCCCGCTTAAACTCATACAAATAGACAATATTGGTTAATTCGTTGTAGTTCCATAAATAGAAAAAAAGCAACAACACCAGTTTTTTTGAAACCGCTTTACCAAAGCATAACTTTAAACACATGATTAGATACGAAGTATGTACAGTGCATAAAGAAGAAAATTTGCAAAGAAGGCAATTGGGATAAGGTTTACAACAACTAAGGCATGACGTTGCTGAATGCATTTGTAACACTTCAATCATCGTAGGAGTGCGGGTTTAAATCCCACTCCCGGGAAAAAAAGCTTTGAAGAGATTTACAAGTTAGAATGGAAAGAGCTGTCGCCTTGTCCGTCTTGATGTAATTTTTTTTTAAATTTTTCCCAATTTATTAAATAAATTATTAAATAAAAATTGCTTCAAATAAATGTTTTCATACATTTAAAGCAATAGGGCAATCCCTGCTTAACCCTTTCGGACCTGTTGGGACACGTACATCCCAGAAAAAGTTTTCTTAAAACTAAAATCTTAATTTTCCATTTAAACTCATTAAAAACTGTCCCGTCTGGTATATTGAAGTTCAGGTATCGGTTCTATGTGTCCCATTAGGTTTATTTGTTGGTATAAATATGTCCCGTTTAGAGCTTTCCTACATTCTATAACTTTTAGTAATTAAAAAAAATGTATTATAAACCTGTTCCTGTCCCAACGGATCAATTAATAAACCAAGAATTTTCCTGCTGGTTGCTTTCAGGTTCGAAAGGGCTAAACTCATACAAATATTAAATTTATTTTATAACGACGAAAATTTTGGTGACAAAATTGACCTGTCCAAACCCTTAGAACTACCAAGCACCAAGTAAGAAAACGTTTAAGTGACAAATGATGAGCTTCTAATGAAGTTATTTTGCAGATTTGTAAGTTATTTTCGGTTAAGTAAGGAAGAATATTGCTCGAGGATGGCTGTACCCCTATTCTAAAACTACAATCTTTGCTGACGGCAGCTATCAAAAATGCTGTGGAAAAGATTTTAGTGTTGGACTGGACATCATCTACAGTTAATAAAGAGGTTTTAGATATTGAGGAGCATATTTGTGCGAAGCGGATTAAAACCAATATGACTTCAGAGCAAAGCGCTACAAAATCCGCATTTACTCTAAAACATGATTCCCAGGAGTAGTGGGTAGTATCGATGGGACTCACATAATTTCACCTATTTGGCGAACTGCGCCCTGCCTCGCCAAACTTCGGGATGTCGCTCCAGAAGGTCAAAAAGTTGTTCAATGTAATCCTTGGTTGAAAACTTGTTTTTTCTATAAATGTGTAGAAAATTGCTGATTACAAAGTTTGTTTAAATTAGTTTAAAAAGGGTTTATTTACTCGCTTTCCATTTTCATTACCTTTATATTAAGTCCCTCTGATGTTTGTGCCCTCATTTCCATACGATTTTTTGACCCACGGAAAAGTGTTTTTCGGTAACTTCCCGTTGAGCTAGACACTTGATACTTAGAACATAGTTCAGATCTTGGAGACATTACAATGCAACTGAAAAAAAATTCCGCTTGGTGGCGCACGGATCGAGTTTTACAGAAAATTAATTTTAAAATGGAAATTTTGCGATCGACTTTTAACTAATTTCTCGGTGATCCAGAGACTTGAAACTTAGCCTCAAAAAACGCAGGGAATCTTGCGATCGATTTTTAAGAAACTTTCCGGTGAGCTATAGACTTGAGACTTGGGCCGTGGGTCAGAACCTGGCAACATTTAATCAAAAAGATTCCGCTAGGTGGCGCATGGATCGAGATATTAAGAAAATTAATTTTGATTTAGGAATCTTTCAATCAATTTTTAACTAACTTCCCGGTTACCTGGAGACTTGTAACTTAGCACAAAGTTCGAGACCCGGTGACAATATAATTTATAGAAAACAAAGTTCCGCTAGGTGGCGTGCTAATTGAGATAACTACAAATCCCTGAAATACGAGGGGAATTTTGCGATCGATTTTTGAGTAACTTGCCGGTGAGCTAGAGACTTGAAACTTGGGCCGTAAATCAGAACCCGGTGGCACGCGGATCGAGATAGTAAAAAAACAAATTTTAATTTGGGAATCTTTCAATCCATTTCTAACTAACTTCCCGTTTACCTACAGACTTGAAACGTGGCACTTAGTTAGAGGCCTGGTGACAATACAACTTACAGAAAACAAAGTTCCGCTAGGTGGCGCGCTAGTCAAGAAAACTGCAAATCCTTTAAAAACGGGGGGAATCTTGTGATCGATTTTCGAGTAACTTCGCGATGAGCTAGAAGCATGAAATTGTGGCCGTATATCAGAACCCGGTGACAATGCAATATTTTACCAAAAAAAGTTTGCTAGGTGACGCATGGATCGAGATATTGAGAAAACTAGTTTTAAATTTGGAATCTTGCAACCGATTTTTAACTAACTTCCTGGATATCTAGAGACTTGAAACCTGAAATATAGTTTAAAACTCGGTGGCAGTGCAATGTTTGGCCAAAAAATTTAAGCTGCGTATCGCACAAGTCGAACTATTTAGAAGATTAGGCCATACCTTCATGGCTAGCCTCATGAGTGTTTCATGCATTGTAGAATTCCAACACGTTGAGGGCCAACCCAATGCACGTCCTTGCATACTTTTAGGCGTACGCGACTTTCACCACTATTCTTTTAGACTTTCCGGCGTATGCGAATCTCACCTCACCACGATTTTCAGTAAGTAGCTGACAAACGAGGTGGAATTCTCTTGTTATGATGCGAGGTGGAATTCTGTTGTTTTCGCCAGTGTTGTCAGCGAAAATTCCATTAATTCTCTTAGAGCTTGGGAATTAACTTAGGGGACTCATGTTACCGTATAAATGCCTTATAAAGTGTGTAAACGTATAAATTTATCTAGTGCGTAAACCAACTGTCAAATTTTGTATGAAAAATCATTTACACAATTTGTATAAATTTACGCGCACATTTCATTGTGTAAAAGCGGTAAACTCAAAGGAATGCAACCTTGCAGACATTACAGCCCGCATTTTCATCAGAAATCTCCAACATCAGCAAGTAAAGGCGTTTTAGTTTTGATTTTTCACTTAATCTTGGTATTTTTTAATTTGTATAACAATCAAAAAAATTTGTTTGGCAATAATACAGCTGAAAAACTATCAAGTTTATCAAGAGTATTACTAGGTGCGTTCATATAACCGCGTGTGTAAATGGATATAATTTTACACCTTATAAGTTTATATGCTATCATGAGTCCCCCTACTATCTATGAGGAATACACAAGTTTACAAATTCAGGTCAACTTTTGGATCTGGGCAGATAAGAGCGATTCTTAACTATATTTGATATGCTGAATTCGAATCTGCATTCAGTTTTTCAAGATTGATTCTAGTTTCCGAGATCTCGCATGATAGCACCATTGTGCTGTTATAGCAATATTTGTCGGACCTGATATTAGAAAACTAATGGCTGATAAAGAATTTACAAAATGTTTAACGCCCGATGAAGCAGGCGCGTGGGCATCTTTTCAAAATATCGTTCACCACTTTCTTGGTAATCACAAATCCCCTAATTTTGAGGAAATTATTGGCGATATGTTGGAAAATTATCGCAAGATTGGAGCTCGGATGCCTCTAAAGATGCATTTTCTGCATTCCCATCTCGATTTTTTTCCCGAAAACTTGGGCGATACGAGCGACGAACAGGGAGAGCGGTTACACCAAGATCTAGCCAACATTGAAAGACGATACCAAGGATTTTGGGATGAAGGCATGATGAGCGACTATTGTTGGACTCTAATACGCGAAACAGATACTAAACAATACAAAAGGCAAAGTTCCACCAATCTTCATTTCTGATTTGTTACTTTTAAGTTAATAAAATGAATATTATCTGACAAAAATCTTAAAAAATTAATTTATTGACTATATTAAAAACTAGAATCAATCTTAAAAAACGGAATGCAGATTCGGATTCAGCGTCATAAATTGAATTAAAAACCACTTTTAGTTGTCCAGATCCAAAACCGTGTATACTTGTGTTATCTTCAAGTTAATTCCGATCAAGGCAGTTAATTTCGGACATTCGTTCATCTATCAGCCGCTTAACCCACTATTCTTTATCGCGAAGCTTCTTATACTTTGATTTTCTTTGGTGAATTTTTGGGAGCAATGGCCTAACAAGTGGTGAATCACGGGTTCTGGTGAATAAACTATTAGTTTTGGTGATGCACCACAGCAAAGAGGTAATTCTCTAAACAAATTATGTTGTTACTAGACTTTGAAATTTTCTAAAATCTGCCGGCACAAAATTGTTATGCTTATTTAGTTAAACAAGAACTTCATGGATATCCTCGTGAGCGTTGCAGGCTTTCTAGAATTCCACCTCGTTTGTTAGCTATTCAATCTACACAGCTAAAAATCGTGGTGAAAGTAGCATACGCCTGAAAGTTTGAAACGACGCGCATGGAGTTGGGTCCTAAAGGCCTTTAAGGCCCAAGTCCTTTGAGGCGTTCGCAACTTTCACCACACGGAGGAAAATCTATGGCTAGATCACCCACAACTATTCATACTCCATTAAATAAAAATTTTTAATCGCGCACCACCAATAACTATGGTTATGCTGTCACTGTACGAATGATGAATTAGTATTGAATTGGTTTCGAAACAAAGTATGCGTAAGAAATCAATTAAGTATTGATAAATTCGGCATTCTTAAAAAAAAATTTAATTTGACATTTCGCTTCAGCATGATTCCAACCCTGTTCGTCTGGGCTATGAGCCCAGTGCTCTACCATTAGACATGCCGTATGCCATGAATTTTCCAGAGAAATATTCAAATATTTGTAATATGAAAAAATTTTTAATCCAAAAAGCATTTCAACAAGTTGTAATATTGCTCTCACGCCAATATTAAATAGCACAGTGGCGTCCATAAATATTTTTCTCATACAAATAATAAAAGTAAAGTCCCATCAAAAAAAAATGTTTAAATAAAAAAAATAAAATTGTTGTTAAATGCAAATAAGATTTGATAATGGAATCATTCCAAATAGATTTCGCACGAATTACGTCGCTATCAATACCAAAAATGATATAGCAGCTCAAGCATTTCCCTCAGTGCACGATTTTTAGATGTGTAAATTGAACCATATCAATACAAACTGCATATAGAAGACACAAACCCTTCTGGTTATATGCCATTATATCCAACAGATGTCGCTGGGTGATGCACCACAGCCGAGAGAATTGCAGCGACATCTGCTGGATATAATGGTCATATACATATAACCAGGAAGGTTTGTGTCTTGTATTTGCAGATTTAGCTATTTTGAACAAATAAATAAAGATAAGAACTTTCACTTAGGAATTACTTAAATTACTAATCAAAGTTGTAATTACCTTTCTGTAGGCAGTACTAAAAAATTGAAAATAAAATATGATACAAAAATTTTAAGGACTACCTTTATATAAATGGACCAAAAAATAGAAGGCAATTTTTCCTTTAATACACACATAATCTTGTTAAATTTTGACTAAAAACTTTAACAATAGCTCTTGTAAAAGAATTTTGGGATTTAAAATTATAAAGGTAGAGCGCGTGTTTAAATTTTAAATAATCCATTAATTAATCCCAAGTACATGGTTTGCCTTAAATTGAATGATTGAGCTCCACTTTTATTCAACAAGACTATAGGGGGACTCATGAAAGCATATAAACTTATAAGGTGTAAAATTATATCCATTTACGCACGCTGTTATATGAACGCACCTAGTAATACTCTTGATAAACTTGATTGGTTATCAGCTGTATTATTGCCAAACAAAATTTTTTTGATTGTTATGCAAATTAAAAAATGCCAAGATTAAGTGAAAAATCAAAACTAAAACGCCTTTACTTACCGATGTTGGAGATTTCTGATGAAAATGCCTGCTGTAATGTCTGCAAGGTTGCATTCCTTTGAGTTTACCGCATTTACAAAATGAAATGTGCGCGTACATTTATACAAATTGTGTAAATGATTTTTCATACAAAATTTGACAGCTCGTTTACGCACTAGATAAATTTATACGTTTACACACTTTATAAGGCATTTATACGGTTACATGAGTCCCCCTTATGTCTGTATTAAAGGAAAAATTGCCTTGCCTTTTTGGTCCATTTATATAAAGATAGTCCTTAAAATATTTTATCATCTTTTTATTCTTTTTTATGTGCTTTAAAGCTCCATTTGGTTGATTACTAAGAAACGTATAACTCGAACTACAAACAAGTAAGGAAGGCTAATTTCGGGTGTAACCGAACATTACCCACTCAGCTGAGAGCTTTGGAGACAAAAATAAGGGAAAATCACCATGTAAGAAAATGAATCTAGGGTAACCCCGGAATGTGCTTGTATGACATGGGTATCAAATGGAAGGTATTAAAGAGTATTTTAAAAGGGAGTGATCCTTAGTTCTATAGGTGGACGCCTTTTCGGGAGATCGCCATAAAGGTGGACCAGGGGTGACACTAGAATGTGTTTGTACGATATGGGAATCAAATGAAATGTGCTAATGAGTATTTTGAAAGGGATTGGGCCTTAGTTCTATAGGTGGAAGCCTTTTCGAGATATCGCCATAAAGGTGGACCAGGGGTGATTCTAGAATGTGTTTGTATGATGCGGGTATCAAATTAAAATTATTAATGAGGGTTTTAAAAGGGAGTGACCCTAAGTTGTATATGTGGAGGCGTTTTCGAGATATCTTCCAAAATGTGGACCAGGGTGACCCAGAACATCATCTATCGGGTACCGCTAATTTATTTTATATTTAATACCACGAACAGGATTCCTGCCAAGATTCCAAGAGCTTTTGATTTCGCCCTGCAGAACTTTTTCATTTTCTTCTACTTAATATGGAACGTGTCACACCCATTTTACAAAGTTGTATCTAAAGTTATATTTTGCGTCAATAAACCAATCCAATTACAATGTTTCATCCCTTTTTTCATATTTGGTATAGAATTATGGCATTTTTTTCATGTTTCGAAATTTTCGATATCGAAAAAGTGGGCGCGGTCATAGTCGGATTTCGCCCATTTTTAATACCAAGATAAAGTGAGTTCAGAGATAAGTACGTGAACTAAGTTTAGTAAAGATATATCAATTTTTGGTGAAGTTGCCGTGTTAACGGCCGAGCGGAAGGACAGACGATCGACTGTGTATAAAAACTAGGCGTGGCTTCAACCGAAAGACAGAAAACAGTTATCGTCATAGAAGCTATGCATTTACCAAATTTCACAAGGATTGGTAAATTTTTGTTCGACTTATGGCATTAAAAGTATTCTAGACAAATTAAATGAAAAAGGGCGCAGCCACGCCCTTTTTGATATTTTCTGTTATTTTTGTTGCACCATATCATTACTGGAGTTGAATATTGACATAATTTACTTATATACTGTAAAGATATTCAATTTTTTGTTAAAATTTGACTTAAACATTTTTCGAAATTTTCGGTAGGCGTGGTTATAGTCCGATATCGTTCATTTTAAATAGCGATCTGAGATGAGTGCCCAGAAACCTACATACCAAAGTTGATCAAGATACCTCGAAATTTACTCAAGTTATCGTGTTTACGGACGGACGGACATGGCTAAATAAATTTCTTTTTTCGCCCAGATCATTTTGATATATAGAAGTCTATGTCTATCTCAATTAGTTTATGCCGTTACGGATTACCGTTATGCGAACAAAATTAATATACTCTGTGAGCTCTGCCAGCTGAGTATAAAAAATATATTCACGATGGACTTAGGCGACTTTGATATGTATTGACTAGAGAGACAATCCCGATGCGATTATTAGACCTTAATCCTGAGATTCTTGAAAATAGTATTTCAGTATCCATTAAAACAGTTCACAAATATCCCCACTCAGCGTTCTTTATCCACCTGATGTCGGGTCGAATTTTGTATTCTACTATCACCAGCCAGCGTGTGAAGCTTCCCCCTACAATATCTTATGAGAAATCCAAAAGCTGTTTGAAATTGAAGCAACATTTTTTATTATGGACAGAAAAGTTACATATGTTGGAACCAAACAATCAATTAATTAAATTACGATAAAAATTAATAATTTAAGGCATACAACGAAAAAGTGAATATTCATTGCTCATTTACTTAAAGCTATGCAATTTTATTTGAGGTTATTTGTCGTCTCCGCAGGTGTTAGATTCTGCAACAACGTCATCTCCACTGGTTTCATCAGAATCGCCCTTTTCCATATCTGCGTTGTTTCCATTGTATTGATATTTGTATTTTCCTTTAAATTTTTCATAACTTTCATATTTGTCATGTTTGTTATATTTATCATTTTTGTTTTTATACCTTTCATGAACATAAAATGGTATATACGTTTTGGTCCGATGTTTGTAACGTTGAGAAATATAGAGGATAGAATCACCATTAAGTATACCGAATTGGTCGGGCGACGAACTGAGTTGATATAGCCATGTCCGTCTGTCCGTCCGTCTGTCCGTCCGTGTGTCTGTTTGAACGCAAACTAGTCCCTCAAATTATGAGATATCTCAATGAAATTTGGCACAAGGATGTATTTTTGTATTATATTAGACATCTGTCGGATCCGGTAGGATCGGACCACTATAACATATATCCCATACAACCGATCGTTCAGATAAGATGATTTTGGAAATTCCTGCCGCAATTTAGAAAGTATAAATGTGAAACTCGGTGATATATTTTAATATATCATAGAAGATTTTCTGAAAAAATCACTTTGATCGGAGCTATATATAACATATATCCCATACAACCGATCGTTCAGATAAGGGGATTTTTTACAATTTTTTATTTCATATTTATATGTACATCTGTTCACTATATATTTCTTATCTTATACATCCGATTATTTGGAGATTACGAAAGGGGGATAAGATTATTGTTCAGCCCCATTCATGAAAGGTATGAAGTATTCGGCACAGTCGAAGACAGTCTCGTCCTTACTTGTTTTCCTTTATTTTTTTACATATATGGTACGTTTGTTTTTCATATATACCATGATGAAATAATAAAGGTGATGTCAACAACATAACCTCACTTTTTGGCAGCTCTATTTGCCAGTATTTATTTGTACTACAAAAGTAATAAATTTTTATTGCTAAATTTTTCATAAAAATTACTTCAAAAAATTAAGTTTTCTGCAAAATTTTTTCTATAATCTTTTGGGGAATACAAAGTTATGTTTATGTCTAAAAAATTCTGGTAGCGGCTTACATAGTTATTAGATTTCTAAACGTATAGTAAAATCTAATCTGATCGTAGTAGAATTCAAAGGCAGTTATGTAGGGTAGACAACCCTCTAAGTTATGCATGCCGAACTTGTCAGAATAAGGGAAAACGTCAACGGGATGAGAATACCTGAATATTAATTTCATCATGTTGTGTACGTTCTCCTAATTACACGACTCTACAAAAAAATGTTGTTCTTTGTCCTAAAATTTATTTCATGATTTCCTATTTTATTATAAACAAAAACAAAAACAAAATACCTTTTTTCGGTATAAAGTTCGCTTTCGTAATAGTTATAATAACAATACTCATGGCGCTAGAGTGATGACTAAACAACGATCAGGTGTTTTGTACAAATCTATAATAACCTAAAATGTCGTCGCGAAAGTGTAACTATGAAGCTGATGCTTTTTGTTATATATGTGGGCAATTTATTAAAGTTCGAGATATAAAATATGAATTAAATACATCTCTCCATCCTCTGTGAAGCCTACGAATCATATTTTGGCTGTCCTGTTTGGAATAAAGACAAGACATGGGCTCCACATATTGCTTGTAGTTATAGTAAAAGATGTTTGAAAGGTAAGACAATTTTAGTTAATTAGTTTCTCTTTCTATATTTTAGGTTGGTATCGAGGTGAGAACAGATCTATGAAATTTGCAACACCAAGAATCTGGCGAGAACCAAAATTGAATCCGAGTAAAAGACGTAGAGGTAAAAATGCAAAACCTATCGAATATCCTGATTTCGAATCTTATTCTGCTCCAGTCGCACACGATCTGACACGACCAGCATCAGAGCCACCGAAAAAATTATCGCAGAGAAGTGGCTCATCTCTTAGTACTTATAAAAGCATGCCGATAAGGAGTTTTCACCGACACCAGAACAACCAAAACATCATTTTATCATTACTGAAGATTTTAGTAATTTGATTAGAGATTTAAATTTACCAAAAAGTAAAGCAGAGATTTTAGGCTCTTCTTCGAACAACGTTATCAAGGCCAATATAATGAAAACATTATGGGAGACTATATTTGGGGATAGTACCTATAAACATAAAAGAAAAAGTAAAAGTGTAAACTTTTAAATCATTTTCCACTTTTTTGTAAGTTATTTCGATATTAAAACTAAATAAAAATAATTAATAAAAATATTTATTAGTATTGCTTCATTTTCAAGTAAATATTAAAACCACAGATTTTGAAAAATTTTGTTCAAACGGTTTCCTAAATAGGAAAGCAAACTTTTGCACGCCATATACTTTTTTTCGTCAAATTACGACCTAAAGAATTGAAATTTAATGCTTTGAAGTAAAAGTCAAATTTTGTGTTGACCCGTGTCATATTTCTTATTACGGTATTTCCGAGTTTTATCGCGTAGACCCCTGCCGTATTTGGCTGCTAATGCATCAGAAGCTGACTCATCTTGTGCGTCAATCTCCTTGACTTCGATTGGGGTATCACCAACAGCTTGGCTGACTCCTTCTGAATCGAGTTCATCGTCTCCTGGATAGACAGCCGCAGCAGTTTCCTGGTAGGTCACCACACAAACGAGTAGTAAAGTAAGAATGGTGAAATTTTTCATTTTTCGATGTTCAATTCCCGAGGAATGTTCTTCGAAAACTGTTGCATTAACGAAAATATGGAGGCTATTTATAGTGAAACATTTGACCTTGCTCGGTACTTGAAAGTCACAGCCGTTTCAGAGTAATCAAGAGTAAAGGTTCGGTAGAGCTGTATATTAAATAAAATACTTTTCTCGGAATAGGTTTTGTTTTTTTGCTGAAGAAAGCTGGAATAACAAACAGAAAGGTAAATAAGGAAGTCTAACTGTTAGGCAAAGAAAACAAGTCTAATTATTAAATAAAAAAGTTAGCAAATTAAAAAAATTAATATATTCTTTGAATAAGAACTTCTAAGAGGGCAACCTCTTTAAATTCGGTCTTAGGTGATCTAACCGGGGCAAGCATCAGTATGGCCGCGAAGCAAGTTGCGCTGGCAACGGGGAACACCGACGCGCCTGCTGATGCTGGGCGTCCGTCTGACGCTGGTACGGCGACTATTCTCCCCACGGCTGTGACAGGGGTCCCACGATCTGGTCACACTTAGCCAAAGGAGAAAGGAGATCATCCGGTGGTACGACCGCGAGGGCAACTACGGGTCGAACCCCTTTTCAAGAAGAGCCAACAGGGTATCGCTCCACAGGAACAAAAGAAGGGCTGCAAAAGTCCTGTCAAAGTATGAGGGCGTTCCGCTGGAAACGCTGTCAGAGAATGCCAGGAATTCGGTGGAAAGGGCGCGAGCTCTGCTGCCGAATTTTCGGGGTTCTCTGCCAAACAAAAGTAGAAATCGCAACACCTTACAAGCATCAAAGGTCCGACGAGGATATCAAACCCCCGCCGAAAAGGAACCAGAATCACCCCGCGGTAGCTAAACCCATCTTTGCCGAGGTAGCCAAAGTCCGGATCCTTATAGGAATCCTGGACCGAGGGAATGACCGTGGTGCATTCCCTAAAGGCCAGTGGCCGTACGTCCAGAAAGAAATCGGTAACGCCGTTCTCGACGTGCTGATGGAGGCTTCGGGCAGGCCGCCGCGAGGCTCTGACGCAGGATGGTACCAAGACCAGATCAAAGTCCTCGATTGCGAAGACGCAAGGTCTCTTGCGCTGTACAAGGCAGCAGCCGCAAAGCTGGGACAAGTATATCCCGGGGCGATTATCGAGGTCGTCGACTGGAAGGACATTCCGGCTCGGCCAAGGGCTAGGGCATGGGTTCCAGCAATTCCAGAAGAACCTGAGAGAATTCTCAGGATGCTGCAGCTAATGAACCCAGCTCTCCCAACGCAGGACTGAAGTGTAATTCAAGTCAAGGACGCTGTAGGACATGACATGACGTTTTGGCCCTGAATAAGAAAGCTCTCGAGCCCCTTAGACAGAGAAAAGGAAGAGCATTTTACGGCCTCGGTGAGGTCGTAATTCACGTATACCGTGGCGATGCACAGCGCGCATCCCTTTGGACTGCCTCTTTGGACGCGGACATTGAGGTACCCGAAGTGGAAGCCAAGAACTCCGACGCCGAAAGCCTGCTTTCCGCCACGTCATATTGCGCAAGGGCTCTGTGCAATTTGTCGATGGAGGATGCCCTGGTGGATAACGACGGAGAGGATCACAACGTCACGGTGATGGAGGCAGGGGAGTTTGGACAAGCTCATACTGAGGTTGCTCCAGATAAACCTGCACAAAAGTAAGGCAGCCTCGGCTGCCCTCATCAGTCGCCTTTCTAAAGGCGACGTCGACGTGGTCCTTATCCAAGAACCCTGGATGAATAAACCTACACAAATGTAAGGCAGCCCCGGCTGCCCTCATCAGTCGCCTTTCTAAAGGCGACGTCGACGTGGTCCTTATCCAAGAACCCTGGATGAATAACTCAAGGATTTGCGGATTGGGGGCCATTGGGTTTAAGCTCATCCGAGCTGCAAATGAAGGTGAAGTTAGAACCTGTATTTTAGTAAAGTGTGAGCTAAACATCTTTCTCTTACCTAACTATAGCAATGGTGACGTTACAGCGGCCACCTTGGCAAGCGGAGGCACCCAATTAACGCTAGCCTACGTTTATATGCCGCATGACGCAGAGGAACCTCCTCCGCAAAAGACGGTAAAGGATCTGATGGCCGACTTAAGCAAAGGCCATCTGCTCATCGGGACAGACGCAAACGCCCACCACGTACAGTCCGGACTGCGTCTCTATAGCTTAATGATAAAAGTCAAAAAATAACTACTAAGCTTTGAGGTTTATTATTAAAATCATAATAGTTACGATCCCTGATTTATATATCGTCGCCGTCTTGTTACACTCAGAAAAAGACCCTTACCTAAAATAAGCTAAACATTTCCGGCTTATTTAATAATTTGGGAAAAATTTTAAACAACGAGACGTCAGGACGAACAAGGCGTATCGATTATATGTTGTAAGTCTCATCAAAACCTTTTCTCCCGGGAGTGCGATTCGAAACCGCACTCTTCGATAGTTGAACTGTTAAAAACACATTCAGCCACGTCATGCCTTAGTTGTTGTAAACTTATCCCAATTGCCTTACTTGCATATTTTATTCTTTGCATAGCACATATATACTACGTTATGCTTTTTGTTGTTAACCTCTTCAAAGAAACTGATATTTTGCATTGTTCTATTTGAAGAAATACAAATAATTAAACAATGTTGTTTATTTCTATGAATTAAGCGGGGATTGGCGTCATTGCTTTTAAAAGTGTAAAAACATTTATTTGAAGCAATTTTTATACTCAGCTTGCTTTGCACACAGAGTATATTAACTTTGGTAACATAACGGTTGATCTTAACGGTATAAAAGAATCGAGATAAGTATAGACTTCCACATATCAAAATGCTCAGTATGAAAAAAGGAATTGATCTAGCCATGTCCGTCCATCTGTCTGTGATCACGATAACTTGAATAAATATTGACAAATCTTATTCAAATTTTGTATATGGGTTTCTTGGCACTCATCTCCGATCACTATATAAAATGAACGAAATCGGATGATAACCACGCCCACCTTTTTATACCTTTCATGAAAATGAAATGGTATATTAATTTCGTCACGAAACCCAAAATTGTAAGTCCCTAAAGGAAAATAGATAGACCCACCATTAAGTATACCGAAATAATCAGGTTGAACAGCTGAGTTGATTTAGCCATGTCCGTCTGTCCGTCTGTCTGTTTGTATGCAAACTAGTCCCTCAATTTTTGAGATATCTTGATAAAATTTGGTGAGCGGATGTATTTGGGAGTCCGAATAGACACTTGTCGGAACCGGCCGGATCGGACCACTATAGCATATATCCTCCATACAACCGATTTTTCAGAAAAAGAGGATTTTTGTAATATCTTACTCAATTTAACAGATTGAAGCTTCAAACTTCACCATATACTTTCGTATATTGCACATATTGTTGCCTGAAAAAATTGATGAGATCGGTCGTATATATAGTATATATCCCCCACAACCGATTGTTCAGATAAAAAACTTTTCGTAATTACTGCCCTATTTTAAGAGCTAGAGGCTTCAAATTTTAACGAATGCTTACGTATATGGCATATATTGTTGTCTGAAAAAATCATAGATATCGGTTGTATATATAGTATATATCTCATACAACCGATTGTTCAGATAAGAAACTTTTCGCAATTTCTACCCCGATTTTAACAGCTAGAAGCTTCAAATGCTTACGTATGTAGCATATATTGACGTCTGAAAAAATCATTGAGATCGGTGGTATATATATTATATAATTCATATAAACTGTCATTTTTGCCCCTTTTTTACGGATAGAAGCTTCAAAATTCATCAAATTTCATCAAATAGTTACGTTTACGTCATATGTTTTTGAAACACGTGATTCGTAGTCATAGTTTTTACATTCAGACCACAAAAAACGTGAACCTTTGCATCCTGACACAAAGTACCTACCTATTTTTATTCTCAGTTGAGCAGAGCTCACAAAGTATATTAACTTTGATTGCATAACGGTTGGTTGTACAGGTATAAAGGAATCGAGATAGATATAGACTTCCATATATCAAAATCATCAGTATCGAAAAAAAATTCGATTGAGCCATGTCCGTCCGCCTGTCCGTCCGTCTGTCCGTTAACACGATAACTTGAGTAAATTTTGAGGTATCTTGATGAAATTTGGTGTGTAGGTTCCTGGGCACTCATCTCAGATCGCTATTTAAAATGAACGATATCGGACTATAACCACGCCCACTTTTTCGATATCGAAAATTTCGAAAAATTGAAAAAGTGCGATAATTCATTACCAAATATGCATTAAGCGATGAAACTTGGTAGGTGAGTTGAACTTATGACGCAGAAAAAAAACTAGTAAAATTTTGGACAATGGGCGTGGCACCGCCCACTTTTAAATGATGGTAATTTATAAGTTTTGCAAGCTGTAATTTGGCAGTCGTTGAAGATATTATGATGAAATTTGGCAGGAACGTTAATCATATTACTTTATGTCTGCTTAATAAAAATTAGCAAAATCGAAGAACGACCACGCCCACTTTTTAAAAAAAATTTTTTTAAATTCAAATTTTAAAATAAAAGTTAATATCTTTACAACATATAAGTAAGTTATGCCAACATTCAACTCCAGTAATGATATGGTGCAACAAAATACAAAAATAAAAGAAAATTTCAAAATGGGCGTGGCTGCGCCCTTTTTCATTTAATTCGTCTAGGATGCTTTTAATGCCATAAGTCGAACAAAAATTAACCAATCCTTGTGAAATTTGGTAGAGGCTTAGCTCCGAGGACGATAACTGTTTCCTGTGAAAAGGGTCGAAATCGGTTGAAGCCACGCCCAGTTTTCATACTCAGTCGATCGTCTGTCCTTCCGCTCGGCCCTTAACACGATAACTTGAGCAAAAATCGATATATCTTTACTAAACTCAGTTCACGTACTTATCTGAACTCACTTTGTATTGGTGTAAAAATTGCCGAAATCCGACTATGACCACGCCCACTTTTTCGATATCGAAAATTACGAAAAATGAAAAAAATTCCATAATTATATAAATACAAAAAAATGAATGAAACATGGTAATTTTATTGGTCTATTGACGCAAAATATAACTTTAGAAAAAAAACTTGGTAAAATGGGTGTGACACCTACCATATTAAGTAGAAGAAAATGAAAAAGTTTTGCAGGGCGAAATCAAAAGCCCTTGGAATCTTGGAAGGAACACTGTACGTGGTATTACATATATAAATGAATTAGCGGTACCCGACAGATGATGTTCTGGATCACCCTGGTCCACATTTTGGTAGATATCTCGAAAACGCCTTCACATATACAACTAAGGGCCACTCCCTTTTAAAACCCTCATTAATACCTTTAATTTGATACCCATATCGTACAAACACATTCTAGAGTCACCCCTGGTCCACGTTTATGGCGATATCTCGAAAATACATCCACATATAGAACTAAGGCCCACTCCTTTTTAAAATACTCATTAACACCTTTCATTTGATACCCATATCGTATAAACAAATTCTAGAGTCACCCCTGGTCCACCTTTATGTCCATATCTCGAAAGGGCGTCCACCTATAGAACTAAGGCCCACGCCCTTTTAAAATACTCATTAGCACCTTTCATTTGATACCCATATCGTATAAACAAATTCTAGAGTCACCCCTGGTCCACCTTCATGTCGATATCTCGAAAAGGCGTCCACCTATAGAACTAGGGCCCACGCCTTTTTAAAATACTCATTAACACCTTTCATTTGGTACCCATATCGTACACAAAAATTCTAGAGTCACCCCTGGCCCACCTTTATGGCGATATCTCGAAAGGGCATCCACCTATAGATGTAAGGCCCATTCCCTTTTAAAATACTCATTAACACCTTTCATTTGATACCCATATCGTACAAACAAATTCTAAAGTCACCCTGGTCTACCTTTATGGAGATATCTCGAAAAGGCGTCCACCTATAGAACTAAGACCCACGCCCTTTTAAAATACTCATTAACACCTTTCATTTGATACCCATATCGTATAAACAAATTCTAGAGTCACCCCTGGTCCACCTTCATGTCGATATCTCGAAAAGGCGTCCACCTATAGAACTAGGGCCCCCGCCTTTTTAAAATACTCATTAACACCTTTCATTTGATACCCATATCGTACACAAAAATTCTAGAGTCACCCCTGGCCCACCTTTATGGCGATATCTCGAAAGGGCATCCACCTATAGATCTAAGGCCCATTCCCTTTTAAAATAATCATTAACACCCATATCGTACAAACAAATTCTAAAGTCACCCTGGTCTACCTTTATGGAGATATCTCGAAAAGGCGTCCACCTACAGAACACGCCCTTTTAAAATACTCATTAACACCTTTCATTTGATACCCATATCTTACAAACAAATTCTAGAGTAACCCCTGGTCCACCTTTATGACGATATCTCGAAAAGGCGTTAACCTATAGAACTAAGGCCCACACCCTTTTAAAATACTCATTAGCACCTTTCATTTCATGCCCATATTGTACAAAGGCATTCTAGAGTCACCCCTGGTCCACGTTTATGGCGATATCCCGAAAAGGCGTCCACCCATAGAACAAAGACCCACTCCCTTTTAAAACAATTATTACACTTTTCGTTTGACACCCATATTGTACAAACGCATTCTAGAGTCAACCCAGGTCCACTTTTATAACGATATTCCGAAAAGCGTCCATCTATAGAACTATGGCCCACTTCTTCTTAAAATACTCTTTAATACCTTCCATTTGATACACATGTCATACAAACACATTCCAGGGTTACCCTAGGTTCCTTTTACAACATGGTGATTTCCCTTACTTTATCTCCACAGCTCTCAACTGAGTATGTAATGTTCGGTTACACCCGAACTTAGCCTTCCTTACTTGTTTATTTTATATTTATCTTAAAAATCGTTTAGATATGTTCAAATTTCACCAAATGCTTTCGTATATGGCATATATTGTTGTCTGAAAAAATCATAGAGATCGGTGGTACATGTATTATATACCCCATATAAACTATATTTTTTTGCCCCTTTTTTACGGCTAGAAGCTTCCAAATTCATAAAATTTCATCAAATGGTTAGACCTACGTCATATATTGTTGAAATACGTGATTCGTAGTCATAGATTTTACACGCAGACCACAAAAAACCTGAAACTTTGCATCCTCACACAAAGTACCTACCTATTTTTATACTCAGTTGAGCAGAGCTCACAGAGTATATTAAGTTTGATTGGATAACGGTGTGTTGTACAGGTATAAAGGAATCGAGATAGATATAGACTTCCATATATCAAAATCATCAGGATCGAAAAAAAATTTGATTGAGCCATGTCCGTCCGTCCGTCCGTCCGTTAACACGATAACTTGAGTAAATTTTGAGGTATCTCGATGAAATTTGGTGTGTAGGTTTCTGAGCACTCATCTCAGATCGCTATTTAAAATGAACGATATCGGACTATAACCACGCCCACTTTTTCGATATCGAAAATTTCGAAAAACCGAAAAAGTGCGATAATTCATTACCAAAGACAGATAAAGCGATGAAACTTAGTAGGTGGGTTGAACTTATGACGCAGAATACAAAATTAGTAAAATTTTGGACAATGGGCGTGGCACCGCCCACTTTTACAAGAAGGTAATTTAAAAGTTTTGCAAGCTGTAATTTGGCAGTCGTTGAAGGTATCTTGATGAAATTTGGCAGGAACGTTAATACTATTACTATATATGTGCTAAACAAAAATTAGCAAAATTGGATGAAGAACACGCCCACTGTTTAAAAAAAATTTTTTTTTAATTCAAATTTTAACAAAAAATTTAATATCTTTACTGTATATAAGTAAATTAAGTAAAAATTCAACTCCAGTAATGATATGATGCAACAAAATACAAAAATAAAAGAAAATTTCAAAATGGGCGTGGCTCCGCCCATTTTCATTTAGTGTGTCTAGAATACTTTTAATGCCATAAGTCGAACAAAAATTTACCAATCCTTTTGAAATTTGGTAGGAGCATAGATTCTATGGCGTTAACTGTTCTCTGTGAAAATGGGCGAAATCGGTGGAAGCCACGCCCAGTTTTTATACACAGTCCACCGTCTGTCCTTCCGCTCAGCCGTTAACACAATAACTTGAGCAAAAACCGATATATCTTTACTAAACTTAGCCCACGTACTTATCTGAACTCACTTTATCTTGGTATAAAAAATGGCCGAAATCCGACCATAACCACGCCCACTTTATCGATATCGAAAATTACGAAAAATTAAAAAAATGCCATAATTCTATACCAAATACGAAAAAAGGGATGAAACATGGTAACTGGATTGGCTTATTGACGCAAAATATAACTTTGGAAAAAACTTTGTAAAATGGGTATGACACCTACCATACTAAGTAGAAGAAAATGAAAAAAGTTCTACAAGGCGAAATCAACAGCCCTTGGAATCTTGGCAGGAATACTGTTAGTGTTATTGAATATATAAATAAATTAGCAGTACCCGACAGATGATTTTCTGGATCACCTGATCCACATTTGGTCGATATCGCGAGAACGCCTTCACATATACATCTAAGGGCCACTCGCTTTTAAAACCCTCATTAATACCTTTAATTTGATATCCAAATCGTACAAACACATTCTAGAATCAACCCTGGCCACCCTAATGGCGATATCTCGAAAAGGCGTGCACCTATAGACCTAATGCCCACTCCCTCTTAAAATGCTCAGTAACACCTTTCGTTTGATACCCATATCGTAAAAACATTCTAGAGTCACCCCTGGCCCACCCTAATGGCGATATCTCGAAAAGGCGTCCACCTATAGACGTAATGTCCACTCCCTCTTAAAATGCTCAGTAACACCTTTCCTTTGATACCCATATCGTACAAACATTCTAGAGTCACCCTTCGCCCACCCTAATGGCGATATCTCGAAAAGGCGTCCACCTATAGACCTAATGCCCACTCCCTCTTAAAATGCTCAGTAACACCTTTCGTTTGATACCCATATCGTACAAACATTCTAGAGTCACCCCTGGCCCACCCTAATGGCGATATCTCGAAAAGGCGTCCACCTATAGACCTAATGCCCACTCCCTCTTAAAATGCTCAGTAACACCTTTCTTTTGATACCCATATCGTACAAACATTCTAGAGTCACCCTTGGTCAACCTTTATGGCGATATCTCGAACTATAGAACTGAGGATTACTCCCTTTTAAAATACTCATTACCACCTTTCATTTGATACCCATATCGTACAAACACATTCTAGAGTCAGCCTGGCCCACCCTAATGGCGATATCTCGAAAAGGCGCCCACCTATAGACCTAATGCGCAGTTTCTCTTAAAATGCTCAGTAACACCTTTCGTTTGATACCCATATCGTACAAACATTCTAGAGTTACCCCTGGCCCACCCTAATGGCGATATCTCGAAAAGGCGTCCACCTATAGACCTAGTGCCCACTCCCTCTTAAAATGCTCAGTAACACCTTTCGTTTGATACCCATATCGTACAAACATTCTAGAGTCACCCTTGGTCCACCTTTATGGCGATATCTCGAAAAGGCGTCCACCTATAGAACTAAGGATTACTCCCTTTTAAAATACTCATTATCACCTTTCATTTGATACCCATATCGTACAAACACATTCCAGAGTCACCCCTGGCCCACCCTAATGGCGATATCTCGAAAAGGCGTCCACCTATGGACCTAATGCCCACTCCCTCTTAAAATGCTCAGTAACACCTTTCGTTTGATACCCATATCGTACAAACACATTCTAGAGTCACCCCTGGCCTACCCTAATGGCGACATTTCGAAAAGGCGTCCACCTATAGACCTAATGCCCACTCCCTCTTAAAACGCTCAGTAACACCTTTCATTTGATTCCCATATCGTACAACTAGAGACACCCCTGGTCCACCTTTATGGCGATATCTCGAAACGGCGTCCACCTAGGGAACTAAGGATCACTCCTTTTCAAAATACTCATTAACAGCTTTCATTTGATACCCATATCGTACAAACGTATTCTAGAGTCACCCCTGGTCCACCTTTATCGGGATTTCTCGAAAAGGCGTTCACCTATAGAACTAAAGCCCATTCCCTTTTAAAATGCTCATTATCACCTTTCATTTGATACCCATATCGTACAAACACATTCTAGAGTCAGTCCTGGTCCACCTTTATGGCGATATCCCTAAATGGCTTCCATCCATAGAACTATGGCCTACTCTCTCTTAAAGTACTCTTTAATACCTTCCATTTGATACACATGTCATACAACCACGTTCCAGGGTTACCCTAGGTTCATTTTCCTACATGGTGATTTTCCTTATTTTGTCTCCATAGCTCTCAACTGAGTATGTAATGTTCGGTTACACCCGAACTTAGCCTTCCTTACTTGTTTTAAAGTAAAATTTTAACAAAAAATTTAATATCTTTACAGTATATAAGTAAATTATGTCAACATTCAACTCCAGTAATGATATGGTGCAACAAAATACAAAAATAAAAGAAAATTTCAAAATGGGCGTGGCTCCGCCCTTTTTCATTTAATTTGTCTAGGATACTTTTAATGCCATAAGTCGAACAAAAATTTACCAATCCTTTTGAAATTTGGTAGGAGCATAGCTTTTATGACGTTAACTCTTTTCTGTGAAAATGGGCGAAATCGGTTTAAGCCACGCCCAGTTTTTATACACAGTCGTCCGTCTGATGGCCCTTAACACGACAACTTGAGCAAAAATCGACATATCTTTACTGAACTTAGTTCACGTACTTATCTGAACTCACTTTATCTTGGTATAAAAAATGAACGAAATCCGACTATGACCACGCCCACTTTTTCGATATCGAAAATTACGAAAAATGCACTAATTCTATACCAAATACGAAAAAAGGGATGAAACATGGTAATTGGATTGGTTTATTGACGCGAAATACAACTTTAGAAAAAACTATGTAAAATGGTTGTGACACCTACCATATTAAGTAGAAGAAAATGAAAAAGTTCTGCAGGGCGAAATAAAAAACCCTTGAAATCTTGGCAGGTATTACATATATAAATAAATTAGCGGTATCCAACAGATGATGTTCTGGGTCACCCTGGTCCACATTTTGGTCGATATCTGGAAAACGCCTTCACATATACAACTACCACCACTCCCTTTTGATACCCGTATCGTGCAAACACATTATAGGGTAACCCCTGGCCCACCTTTATGGCGATATCTCGAAAAGGCGTCCACCTATAGAACTAAGGCCCACTCCCTTTTAAAATACTCATTAACACCTTTCATTTGATACCCATATCGTACAAACAAATTCTAGAGTCAACCCTGATCCACCTTTATTGCGATATCCCTAAATGGCGTTCACCTATAGAACTATGGCCCACTACCTCTCAAAATACTCTTTAATACCTTTCATTTGATACTCATGTCATACAAACACATTCCAGGGTTACCATAGGTTCATTTTCCTACGAGGTGATTTTCCCTTATTTTGTCTCCATAGCTCTCAACTGAGTATGTAATGTTCGGTTACACTCGAACTTAGCCTTCCTTACTTGTTATATATAACATTTTGGAAAGCACAAAACCTGATTATTGAGAAAAAAAAATACATCTAGAATGTTGAAATTTCATGTGTGGACTGATATTGAGACCTTTGCAAACAATTTCGGTTGAGGACCACGCCCACTTTTATATAAAAGACTTTTAGCAGGGTCGCACACGAATATAATAAGCTTTACCTTTGCCGAAAAGAACTTAATATCAACGGTAATTTACTTTCTAAATAGAATTATAACAAAAAGTTGGAAAATATTAAAATTTTTGAAAATGGACGTGGCATTGCCCCTTTTTTGACTAAGGAATTTTCTATGTAAATTACTTTCTAAATGGAATTATAACTTATAATTTTTTGACTAAGCAATTTTCACAATATTGAAACATATTCAAAGCTTCAAGTTTAAGGTATGTTTCTTTAAAATGCAGATGTGTAAACAAATACGAAAAATAAACAGCAGCGTAAATTCAATTTCAGTTACGCCCGAACTTAGACACCCTTACTTGTTAGTTTTTAATTTAATTATTTGATAATTTGTGAAAAATTTAAACCGTGAACTAAAGAAAATATCTATTGAATGAGTAAGAATTTCTTGTTTTTGTATACAACTCTTCATTAATTATAATAGTATAACCATATTTTCCAACGGCTTTACCCTCAAAAGCCCGCCCAACGGACACGAGAGAGCCCTGTATACTCACTTGGAAACTATGAACAGCTACTACAGACTATTTTCAAAATTTAATTTTGCATTTTTGCGTATTTTTATTACCTTTATATTAAGTCGCTTTCATGTTTGTCCCCTCATTTCCATGCGAATTTTTGACCCACGGAAAAGTCTTTTTCGGCAACTTCCCGTTGAGCTAGACACTTGATACTTAGAACATAGTTCAGATCTAAGAGACATTACAGTGCAACTGAACAAAATCCGCTAGGTGGCGCACAGATCGAGATATACAGAAAATTAATTTTAAAATGGAAATTTTGCGATCGACTTTTAACTAACTTCTCGGTGATCCAGAGACTTGAAGCTTAGCACATTGTTCGAGACCCGGTGACAATACGATTTACAGAAAACAAAGTTCCGCTAGGTGGCATGCTAATTGAGATAACAACAAATCCCTGAAAACGAGGGGAATCTTGCGATCGATTTTTGAGTAACTTGCAGGAATAAATAATTAATTTTTCTAGCTCTAATCACCAACTAACGCTTTTACATAAAAATAAATATATTATTTGTAAACATTTATTATTATTTCACCACTTTTTAAGTTTTCATTGAGCTAAATAAATTTAAATCAAGACAGGTTTATCGAAGTTAAAAACATTCATTAGAGAAAACGTATTATCGTAAAGAAAAGCATATTTTTGTATGTAGTAATAAGTAATTGCAATAAACTTAACCCATTAGTGCATAAAGTTTATCCATATACTTATAGTAATTTTCTGTGAAAATTACGGGTTGTGGAGATTTATCAAGTAGCGAGAGAAAAGTTACACATTTGTCTGTAGTTTGTTGTAAACGACCCGTCCGATTTATCGAACGCTACATGCCTCCTAAATGCAAACAAGGAGTCCGTGTTTTTATTGCAGCCAACTTTTTTCGCAAGGAATACTTCGTCGGCCGCCCTGTAATCGGTGTAACCTCTTCTCCTTTAAACATTACATTACATATTTCAGAGGACAATTTTCTGTTCGATTACCTCGTAAAGTACCAGTTGCATAAAATCCTATTTCTCGTAGGTGCTTTGTCAAACTTAGAGATGTAAAGAAATTGTCAAAGTATATTTTTATCCCATTATTAGATGGTAACTTTACTTCTCAGCACTTCTTTCTGTGTACAAACTAAAGGCAATCATATATCTTGTGCTTGCACACAAAGCCCAATTTTTAAATCCAAAACTAATGGGATTCCCCTTATAAATTGTTTAGCGTAGTGCTTTCCGTAATACGGAATAATGCTTTAATCGACACCGTAATGTTCGTCTATGGCGTGGTGCTTTTGGAAAGAATTCCCTAGGCTATCTAGTAATGGACGCAATTTGTACAGTCTGTCAGAAGATGCGCCTATTTGGTTATTTTCATTGAGGAGCAAGTTTCGGAGTATTGATTCGAACCTGTTACATCTTATATTTTCCGAAAGCAGTTTTGAAACATCGTTGTCTCTGGAAAAGATAATGTAATTATTATACCTCAACAATCTGGTTTTCGAAAGAAACATTTATGTGAAAGTGCTTTGAATTTGGTTGTAGCTAACTGGAAAGAAGATTTAAGCAGGAAAAAACACATATTAGCTGTGTTTTTGGATTTAAAGCGTGCATTCGAGACGATCGACCAAAACTTAATGCTGAAAAAGCTTTCTTGCATTGGCGTTTCTGGTATAGAACTAAAATGGTTTCAAGACTTCCTAATTAACAGATACCAAAGAACAGTGATTGGAACGTCCGTATCGGATAAAAGGGAGGTACCTGTTGGTCTACCTCAATGGTCTGTGCTGGCACCCATACTGTTCAATATATATATTAATGATATAACTTGCTCCATTAAGCACTGTGAAATAAAATTGTTTGCTGATGATACATTGCTGATGATAAGTGTGAACAATATTACTGAAATATATGCTAAGCTGCAAGAAGATCTTAACAGCGTATATGGTTGGTTATGCGTAAACAGACTAAAAGTGAATGTCAATAAAACGAAATTTATGGTTATATCTAGACGCAATTTTCAAAACAGTGAGCTACAAAACTTAAATATAAATAACGAACTAATTGAAAAAGTCAGCACCTTAAAATACTTGGGAATAAAAATAGATGATAAGCTGAATTTCAACGAGCACGTGGATTATACGGTAGGAAAAATAGCGAAAAAGTTATATTTTACACAACGAACCTGCAAATATTTAAATAGAAGGTATAAAATCATCGTCTACAGATCTATAATCGAACCTCATTTTATTTATTGCCCAACTATATTTTTCATCTTGCGAGATAGTCAGATATACAAGCTACAAAAGCAACAGAACCGCGCTATGAGATTCATTCTCAAACAAGTAAGGAAGGCTAAGTTCGGGTGTAACCGAACATTACATACTCAGTTGAGAGCTATGGAGACAAAATAAGGAAAATCACCATGTAGGAAAATGAACCTAGGGTAACCCTGGAATGTGGTTGTATGACATGTGTATCAAATGGAAGGTATTAAAGAGTATTTTAAGAGAGAGTAGGCCATAGTTCTATGGATGGACGCCATTTAGGGATATCACCATAAAGGTGGACCAGGGCTGACTCTAGAATGTGTTTGTACGATGTGGGTATCAAATGAAAGGTGATAATGAGTATTTTAAAAGGGAATGGGCTTTAGTTCTATAGGTGAACGCCTTTTCGAGAAATCCCCATAAAGGTGGACCAGGGGTGACTCGAGAATATGTTTGTACGATATGGGTATCAAATGAAAGCTGTTAATGAGTATTTTGAAAAGGAGTGATCCTTAGTTCCCTAGGTGGACGCCGTTTCGAGATATCGTCATAAAGGTGGACCAGGGGTGTCTCTAGTTGTACGATATGGGAATCAAATGAAAGGTGTTACTGAGCGTTTTAAGAGGGAGTGGGCATTAGGTCTATAGGTGGACGCCTTTTCGAAATGTCGCCATTAGGGTGGGCCAGGGGTGACTCTAGAATGTGTTTGTACGATATGGGTATCAAACGAAAGGTGTTACTGAGCATTTTAAGATGGAGTGGGCATTAGGTCCATAGGTGGACGCCTTTTCGAGATATCGCCATTAGGGTGGGCCACGGGTGACTCTGGAATGTGTTTGTACGATATGGGTATCAAATGAAAGGTGGTAATGAGTATTTTAAAAGGGATTAATCCTTAGTTCTATAGGTGGACGCCTTTTCGAGATATCGCCATAAAGGTGGACCAAGGGTGACTCTAGAATGTTTGTACGATATGGGTATCAAACGAAAGGTGTTACTGAGCATTTTAAGAGGGAGTGGGCACTAGGTCTATAGGTGGACGCCTTTTCGAGATATCGCCATTAGGGTGGGCCAGTGGTGACTCTAGAATGTTTGTACGATATGGGTATCAAACGAAAGGTGTTACTGAGAATTTTAAGAGAAAGTGGGCATTAGGTCTATGGGTGGGCGCCTTTTCGAGATATCGCCATTAGGGTGGGCCAGGGTGACTCTAGAATGTGTTTGTACGATATGGGTATCAAATGAAAGGTGGTAATGAGTATTTTAAAAGGGAGTAATCCTCAGTTCTATAGGTGGACGCCTTTTCGAGATATCGCCATAAAGGTTGACCAAGGGTGACTCTAGAATGTTTGTACGATATGGGTATCAAACGAAAGGTGTTACTGAGCACTTTAAGAGGGAGTGGGCATTAGGTCTATAGGTGGACGCCTTTTCGAGATATCGCCATTAGGGTGGGCCAGGGGTGACTCTAGAATGTTTGTACGATATGGGTATCAAACGAGAGGTGTTACTGAGCATTTTAAGAGGGAGTGGGCATTAGCTCTATAGGTGGACGCCTTTTCGAGATATCGCCATTAGGGTGGGCCAGGGGTGACTCTAGAATGTTTGTACGATATGGGTATCAAAGGAAAGGTGTTACTGAGCATTTTAATAGGGAGTGGACATTAGGTCTATAGGTGGACGCCTTTTCGAGATATCGCCATTAGGGTGGGCCAGGGGTGACTCTAGAATGTTTGTACGATATGGGTATCAAACGAGAGGTGTTACTGAGCATTTTAAGAGGGAGTGGGCATTAGCTCTATAGGTGGACGCCTTTTCGAGATATCGCCATTAGGGTGGGCCAGGGGTGACTCTAGAATGTTTGTACGATATGGGTATCAAAGGAAAGGTGTTACTGAGCATTTTAATAGGGAGTGGACATTAGGTCTATAGGTGGACGCCTTTTCGAGATATCGCCATTAGGGTGGGCCAGGGTTGACTCTAGAATGTGTTTGTACGATATGGATATCAAATTAAAGGTATTAATGAGGGTTTTAAAAGCGAGTGGCCCTTAGATGTATATGTGAAGGCGTTCTCGCGATATCGACCAAATGTGGATCAGGTGATCCAGAAAATCATCTGTCGGGTACTGCTAATTTATTTATATATTCAATAACACTAACAGTATTCCTGCCAAGATTCCAGGGGCTGTTGATTTCGCCTTGTAGAACTTTTTCATTTTCTTCTACTTAATATGGTAGGTGTGACACCCATTTTACAAAGTTTTTTCCAAAGTTATATTTTGCCTTAAAAAAAACAATCCAGTTACCATGTTTCATCCCTTTTTTCGTATTTGGTATAGAATTATGGCATTTTTTTAATTTTTCTTAATTTTCGATATCGATAAAGTGGGCGTGGTTATGGTCGGATTTCGGCCATTTTTTATACCAAGATAAAGTGAGTTCAGATAAGTACGTGGGCTAAGTTTAGTAAAGATATATCGGTTTTTGCTCAAGTTATTGTGTTAACGGCCGAGCGGAAGGACAGACGGTGGACTGTGTATAAAAACTGGGCGTGGCTTCAACCGATTTCGCCCATTTTCACAGAGAACAGTTAACGTCATATAATCTATGCTCATACCAAATTTCAAAAGGATTGGTAAATTTTTGTTCGACTTATGGCAATAAAAGTATTCTAGACACACTAAATGAAAATGGGCGGAGCCACGCCCATTTTGATATTTTCTTTTCTTTTTGTGTTTTGTTGCACCATATCATTACTGGAGTTGAATTTTGACTTAATTTACTTATATACAGTAAAGATATTAAATTTTTTGTTAAAATTTAAATTTAAAAAAAAATTTTTTTAAAAAGTGGGCGTGTTCTTCATCCAATTTTGCTAATTTTTATTTAGCACATATATAGTAATAGTAGTAACGTTCCTCCCAAATTTCATCATGATATCTTCAACGACTGCCAAATTACAGCTTGCAAAACTTTTAAATTACCTTCTTGTAAAAGTGGGCGGTGCCACGCCCATTGTCCAAAATCTTACTAATTTTCTATTCTGCGTCATAACGTCAACCCATCTACTAAGTTTCATCGCTTTATCTGTCTTTGGCAATGAATTATCGCATTTTTTCGGTTTTTCGAAATTTTCGATATCGAAAAAGTGGGCGTGGTTAAAGTCCGATCTCGTTCATTTTAAATAGCGATCTGAGATGAGTGCTCAGGAACCTACATACCAAATTTCATCAAGATACCTCAAAATTTACTCAAGTTATCGTGTTAACGGACGGACGGACGGACGGACATGGCTCAATCAAATTTTTTTTGGAACCTGATTATTTTGATAAATGGAAGTCTATATCTATCTCGATTCCTTTATATATGTACAACCAACCGTTATCCAATCAAACTTAATATACTCTGTGAGCTCTGCTCAACTGAGTATAAAAACGGTATGACACACCTATCAGAGACATGCTATGCTCTCTTAATTGGCTTAGCATTAGACAGCAACTTTTTTATTATACCATAAAATTTATTAAAAACATAATAGAAGGAACTTTGCCTGCGTATTTGAGGACGAATATAAAATATGTAAAAGATATACACTCTGTAAATACTCGTAATAAAAATGATTTTAATCTGCCGGCTTATAAAACTGAAGCAGACAAATGTAATCTGTATTATAAAGGTCTTAAATCCTATAATGAACTACCGAATGATATTAAATCATGTCATTCCAATAAATTTAAACAAAAATTGTACAATTATTGCAGAACACTACCAATTTAGTGCTGGACAGGCGGACTTCCATAGCATCGATAGAAGTGCAGCGAAACTATACTCTATATTGCTATGTAGCGCCAAGACTTCCAAGCTCTTGTACGCATACAAAAAAGGTTGCCGAAGCACATACTGAAGCGCATCACTCGATTAACTCAGTGCATCGCCGTGCAGATGTTGCCTTCGCGCTTTACTAACATGCGTAAAATGCCTACATACTACACAAGCACAACGCTTTGTTCGCATGATCTGGAAGTCTCCCATCCATAGTACTCCAAGGTAGGACATAGATGTAACTATTCTAGATTGCATAGTCCAGAAGACAATTATAAACATGTAAAATAGATTTAAGTTAGGCTTAGGAAAGCCGTAATAAATAAATACATTACATTACATTACATTACATTACAAAATAAAGTCGAGTATTGGGTAACTTGGCTTATCCTGATAGCAGCATTCCTCCCAAAATGACATAAATTTCATCTTCAGTAACCATTAGCTGTTTATTCCTCTGCCCAGCGTATATATTGGTTTGCTCCACAATTTGTTTGATCAAATCCTAATTGAAAATAATTTAAACAAGAAAGGAAGGTTAAGTTCGGGTGAAACCGAACATTACATACTCAGTTGAGAGCTATGGTGGCAACATAAGGGAAAATAACCATGTAGGAAAATGAACCGAGGGTAATCCTAGAATGTGTTTGTATGACATGTGTATCAAATGAAAGATATTAAAGAGTATTTTATGAGGGAGTGGGCCATAGTTCTATAGGTGGACGCCATTTAGGGATATCGCCATAAAGGTGGATCAGGGTTGACTCTAGAATTTGTTTGTACGATATGGGTATCAAATGAAAGGTGTTAATGAGTATTTTAAAAGGCAGTGGTCCTTATTTCCATAAGTGGACGCCTTTTCGAGATATCGCCATAAAGGTGGAACAGGGGTGACTCTAGAATGCGTTTGTACAATATGGCTATCAAACGAAAGGTGTTAATGAGTATTTTAAAAGGGCGTGGGGATTAGTTCTACAGGTGGACGCCTTTTCGAGATATCGCCATAAAGGTGGACCAGGGGTAACTCTAGAATGTGTTTGTAAGATATGGGTATAAAATTAATGGTATTAATGAGGGTTTTAAAAGGGAGTGGTGGTAGTTGTATAGGTGGTCGCCTTTTCGAGATATCGGCATAAAAGTGGACCAGGGGTGACTTTAGAATACGTTTGTACAATATGGGTATCAAACGAAAGGTGTTAATGAGTATTTTAAAAGGGCGTGAGGCTTAGTTCTATAGGTGGATGCCTTTTTGAGATATCGCCATAAAGGTGAACCAGGGGTGACTCTAGAATGTGTTTGTACGATATGGGTATCAAATTAAAGGTATTAATTATGGTTTTAAAAGGGAGTGGTGGTAGTTGTATAGGTGGTCGCCTTTTTGAGATATCTGCATAAAGGTGGACAGGGGTGACCCTAGAATGCGTTTGTACAATATGGGTATCAAATGAAAGGTGTTAATGAGTATTTTAAAAGGGCGTGGGGATTAGTTCTATAGGTGGACGCCTTTTCGAGATATCGCCATAAAGGTGGACCAGGTGTAACTCTAGAACGTGTTTGTACGATATGGGTATCAAATTAAAGGTATTAATTATGGTTTTAAAAGGGAGTGGTGGTAGTTGTATAGGTGGTCGCCTTTTTGAGATATCGGCATAAAGGTGGACCAGGGGTGACTCTAGAATGTGTTTGTACGATATGGGTATCAAATTAAAGGTATTAATTATGGTTTTAAAAGGGAGTGGTGGTAGTTGTATAGGTGGTCGCCTTTTTGAGATATCGGCATAAAGGTGGACCAGGGGTAACCCTAGAATGCGTTTGTACAATATGGGTATCAAATTAAAGTTATTAATGAGGGTTTTAAAAAGGAGTGGTGGTAGTTGTATAGGTGGTCGCCTTTTCGAGATATCGCCATAAAGGTGAACCAGGGGTGACTCTAGAATGTGTTTGTACGATATGGGTATCAAATTAAAGTTATTAATGAGGGTTTGAAAAAGGAGTGGTGGTAGTTGTATAGGTGGTCGCCTTTTCGAGATATCGCCATAAAGGTGAACCAGGGGGATTCTAGAATGCGTTTGTACAATATAGGTATCAAACGAAAGGCGTTAGTGAGTATTTTAAAAGGGCGTGGGGCTTAGTTCTACAGGTGGACGCCTTTTCGAGATATCGCCATAAAGGTGGAACAGGGGTAATTCTAGAATGTGTTTGTACGATATGGGTATCAAATTAAAGGTATTAATTATGGTTTTAAAAGGGAGTGGTGGTAGTTGTATAGGTGGTCGCCTTTTTGAGATATCGGCATAAAGGTGGACCAGGGGTGACCGTAGAATGCGTTTGTACAATATGGGTATCAAACGAAAGGTGTTAATGAGTATTTTAAAAGGGCGTGCGGCTTAGTTCTATAGGTGGACGCCTTTTCGAGATATCGCCATAAAGGTGGACCAGGGGTGACTCTAGAATGTGTTTGTACGATATGGGTATCAAATTAAAGTTATTAATGAGGGTTTTAAAAAGGAGTGGTGGTAGTTGTATAGGTGGTCGCCTTTTCGAGATATCGCCATAAAGGTGAACCAGGGGGATTCTAGAATGCGTTTGTACAATATAGGTAACAAACGAAAGGTGTTAGTGAGTATTTTAAAAGGGCGTGGGGCTTAGTTCTACAGGTGGACGCCTTTTCGAGATATCGCCATAAAGGTGGAACAGGGGTGACTCTAGAATGCGTTTGTACAATATGGCTATCAAACGAAAGGTGTTAATGAGTATTTCAAAAGGGCGTGGGGATTAGTTCTACAGGTGGACGCCTTTTCGAGATATCGCCATAAAGGTGGACCAGGGGTAATTCTAGAATGTGTTTGTGCGATATGGGTATCAAATTAAAGGTATTAATTATGGTTTTAAAAGGGAGTGGTGGTAGTTGTATAGGTGGTCGCCTTTTTGAGATATCGGCATAAAGGTGGACCAGGGGTGACCCTAGAATGCGTTTGTACTTTATGGGTATCAAACGAAAGGTGTTAATGAGTATTTTAAAAGGGCGTGCGGCTTAGTTCTATAGGTGGACGCCTTTTCGAAATACCGCCATAAAGGTGGACCAGGGGTGACTCTAGAATGTGTTTGTACGATATGGGTATCAAATTAAAGTTATTAATGAGGGTTTTAAAAAGGAGTGGTGGTAGTTGTATAGGTGGTCGCCTTTTCGAGATATCGCCATAAAGGTGGACCAGGGGTGACTCTAGAATGCGTTTGTACAATATAGGTATCAAACGAAAGGTGTTAATGAGTATTTTAAAAGGGCGTGGGGCTTAGTTCTACAGGTGGACGCCTTTTCGAAATACCGCCATAAAGGTGGACCAGGGGTGACTCTAGAATGTGTTTGTACGATATGGGTATCAAATGAAAGGTAATAATGAAGGTTTTAAAAGGGAGTGGTGGTAGTTGTATAGGTGGTCGCCTTTTCGAGATATAGCCATAAAGGTGGACCAGGAGTGACTCTAGAATATGTTTTTTACGATATGGGTATCAAATGAAAGGTAATAATGAAGGCTTTAAAAGGGAGTGGTGGTAGTTGTATAGGTGGTCGCCTTTTCGAGATATCGCCATAAAGGTGAACCAGGGGTGACTCTAGAATGCGTTTGTACAATATAGGTATCAAACGAAAGGTGTTAATGAGTATTTTAAAAGGGCGTGGGGCTTAGTTCTATAGGTGGACGCCTTTTCGAGATATCGCCATAAAGGTGGACCAGGGGTGACTCTAGAATGTGTTTGTACGATATGGGTATCAAATTAAAGTTATTAATGAGGGTTTTAAAAAGGAGTGGTGGTAGTTGTATAGGTGGTCGCCTTTTCGAGATATCGCCATAAAGGTGGACCAGGGGTGACTCTAGAATGTGTTTGTACGATATGGGTATCAAAAATTAAAGGTATTAAAGAGGCTTTTAAAAAGGGAGTGGTGGTAGTTGTATAGGTGGTCGCCGTTTCGAGATATAGCCATAAAGGTGGACCAGGAGTGAATCTAGAATATGTTTGTACGATATAGGTATCAAATGAAAGGTAATAATGAAGGTTTTAAAAGGGAGTGGTGGTAGTTGTATAGGTGGTCTCCTTTTCGAGATATCGCCATAAAGGTGGACCAGGGGTGACTCTAGAATTCGTTTATACAATATAGGTATCAACCGAAAGGTGTTAATGAGTATTTTAAAAGGGCGTGGGGCTTAGTTCTATAGGTGGACGCCTTTTCGAGATATCGCCATAAAGGTGGACCAGGGGTGACTCCAGAATGTGTTTGTACGATATGGGTATCAAAAATTAAAGGTATTAAAGAGGCTTTTAAAAAGGGAGTGGTGGTAGTTGTATAGGTGGTCGCCGTTTCGAGATATAGCCATAAAGGTGGACCAGGAGTGACTCTAGAATATATTTGTACGATATGGGTATCAAATGAAAGGTAATAATGAAGGTTTTAAAAGGGAGTGGTGGTAGTTGTATAGGTGGTCGCCTTTTCGAGATATCGGTGTAAAGGTGGACCAGGGGTGACCCTAGAATGCGTTTGTATAATATGGGTATCAAATGAAAGGTGTTAATGAGTATTTTAAAATGGAGTGGGGCTTAGTTCTATGGGTGTACGCCTTTTCGAGATATCGCCATAAAGGTGGACCAGGGGTGACTCTATAATGTGTTTGTACGATATGTGTATCAAATTAAAGGTATTAATGAGGCTTTTAAAAGGGAGTGGTGGTAGTTGTATAGGTGGTCGCCTTTTTGAGATATCGGCATAAAGGTGGACCAGGGGTAACCCTAGAATGCGTTTGTACAATATGGGTATCAAACGAAAGGTGTTAATGAGTATTTTAAAAGGGCGTGGGGCTTAGTTCTATAGGTGGACGCCTTTTCGAGATATCGCCATAAAGGTGGACCAGGGGTGACTCTAGAATTCGTTTATACAATATAGGTATCAACCGAAAGGTGTTAATGAGTATTTTAAAAGGGCGTGGGGCTTAGTTCTATAGGTGGACGCCTTTTCGAGATATCGCCATAAAGGTGGACCAGGGGTGACTCTAGAATGTGTTTGAACGATATGGATATCAAAAATTAAAGGTATTAATGAGGCTTTTAAAAGGGAGTGGTGGTAGTTGTATAGGTGGTCGCCTTTTCGAGATGTAGCCATAGAGGTGGACCAGGAGTGACTCTAGAATATGTTTGTACGATATGGGTATCAAATGAAAGGTAATAATGAAGGTTTTAAAAGGGAGTGGTGGTAGTTGTATAGGTGGTCGCCTTTTCGAGATATCGGTGTAAAGGTGGACCAGGGGTGACCCTAGAATGCGTTTGTATAATATGGGTATCAAATGAAAGGTGTTAATGAGTATTTTAAAATGGAGTGGGGCTTAGTTCTATGGGTGTACGCCTTTTCGAGATATCGCCATAAAGGTGGACCAGGGGTGACTCTATAATGTGTTTGTACGATATGTGTATCAAATTAAAGGTATTAATGAGGCTTTTAAAAGGGAGTGGTGGTAGTTTTATAGGCGTTTTCCAGATATCGTCCAAAATGTGGACGAGGGTGACCCAGAACATCATCTGTTGGATACCGCTAATTTATTTATATATATAATACCACGAATAGTATTCCTGGCAAGATTTCAAGGGTGTTTTATTTCGCCCCAGAACTTTTTCATTTTATTCTATTTAATATGGTAGGTGTCACACCCATTTTACAAAGTTTTTATCTAAAGTTATATTTTGCGTCAATAAACCAATCCAATTACCATGTTTCATACCTTTTTTCGTATTTGGTTCGATATCGAAAAAGTGGGCGTGGTCATAGGCCGATTTCGGCCATTTTTTATAACAATACAAAGTGAGTTCAGGAAAGTACGTGAACTGAGTTTAGTAAAGATATATCGATTTTTGCTCAAGTTATCGTGTTAACGGCCGAGCGGAAGGACAGACGGTCGACTGTGTATAAAAACTGGGCGTGGCTTCAACCGATTTCGACCTTTTTCACAGAAATAAGTTATCGTCCCAGAATCTAAGCCCCTACAAAATTTCACAGGGATTGGTAAGTGTTTGTTCGACTTGGCATTAAAAGTATCCTAGACAAATGAAACGAAAAAGGGCGGAGCCACACCCATTTTGAAATTTTCTTTTATTTTTGAATTTTGTTGCACCATATCATTACTGGAGTTGAATGTTGACATAATATACTTATATACTGTAAAGATATTAAATTTTTTGTTAAAATTTTACTTTAAAAAAAGTTTTTTTTTTTAAAGTGGGCGTGGTCGTTCTCCGATTTTGCTAATTTTTTTAAGCATACATATAGTAATAGGAGTAACGTTTCTGCCAAATTTCATCATGATATCTTCAACGACTGCCAAATTACAGCTTGCAAAACTTTTAAATTACCTTCTTTTAAAAGTGGGCGGTGCCACGCCCATTGTCCAAAATTTTACAAATTTTCTATTTTGCGTCATAAGTTCAACTCACCTGCTAAGTTTCATCGCTTTATTCGTCTTTGGTAATTAATTATCGCACTTTTTCGGTTTTTCGAAATTTTCGATATCGAAAAAGTGGGCGTGGTTATAGTCCGATATTGTTCATTTTAAATAGCGATCTGAGATGAGTGCTCAAGAACCTTAGTACCAAATTTCATCAAGATACCTCAAAATTTACTCAAGTTATCGTGTTAAGGGTCGGACGGACGGACGGACATGGCTCAATCAAAATTTTTTTCGATCCTGATGATTTTGATGTATGGAAGTCTATATCTATCTCGATTCCTTTAAACCTGTACAACCAAGCGTTATCCAATCAAAGTTAATATACTCTGTGAGCTTGGCTCAACTGAGTATAAAAATCTACAGGAGTTTTACAGTTACAAGCCTCTTCTGATGATGTTTGTGGGCTGAATTCTGTACAAGTAAAATTTGGAATTTCTTTCTTCCATAAGTCAACCCTTATTTTCTTGGCTGGCTGTAGCCGTTTCTTCAAGGTCGAGAGTGGTTCATCATCCTCGCATTCGCTACTAGAGGAGACCTCGTGCAAACGCTGATCTTGATTAGATCATTTATTTGTACGAAAACGACGGAGTTCGCACTTAGTTCGCAATAATTTACGTCCTAAGTGGTTCAAATTACAATTGTGCTCTTCATCCGATTTGTCACTGTCTTCGTCTGTGGTTTGACCCTAAAGTTCGATTGGTGGCTCTACATAAATAATGTTTCCATTGTCAGCATTTTCATCATCGCCCTCCAAAAGGCTCAAGATTTAATCTACTGTCAATCTAAAAAAAGCAACAAACCAATAAACTTAGGGCCTGCTATGCATAACGTTCGATATATCGGACATCACAACTAAATACTACAGAAAATGTTTCCTAAAAACGCAAACTTCGTAATTTTTCATGTTTTGCTTAGTAACACACCCATACACTAATAAACACTTGTCACTAATTTTCTGAAAATATACCAAAACAAGTAAGGAAGGCTAAGTTCGGGTGTAACCGAACATTACATACTCAGTTGAGAGCTGTGGAGACAAAGTAAGGGAAAATCACCATGTTGTAAAAAGAACCTAGGGTAACCCTGGAATGTGTTTGTATGACATGTGTATCAAATGGAAGGTATTAAAGAGTATTTTAAGAGGAAGTGGGCCATAGTTCTATAGATGGACGCCATTTAGAGATATCGCCATAAAGGTGGACCAGGCCTGACTCTAGAATTTGTTTGTACGATATGGGTATCAAATGAAATGTGTTAATGATAATTTTAAAAGGGAGTGGACCTAAGTTCTATAGGTGGACGCCTTTTCGAGATATCGCCATAAAGGTGGACCAGGGGTGACTCTAGAATTTATTTTGTACGATATGGGTATCAAATGAAAGGTATTAATGAGTATTTTAAAAGGGCGTGGGCCTAAGTTCTATAGATGGACGTCTTTTCGAGATATCGCCATAAAGATGGACCAGGGGTGACTCTAGAATTTGCTTGTACGATATGAGTTTCAAATGAAAGGTGTTAATGAGTATTTTAAGAGGGCGTGGGCCTTAGTTCTATATGTGGAAGCCTTTTCGAGATATCGCCATAAAAGTGGACCAGGGGTGACTCTAGAATTTGTTTGTACGATATGGGTATCAAATGAAAGGAGTTAAAGAGTATTTTAAAAAGGAGTAGGCCTTAGTTCTATATGTGGAAGCCTTTTCGAGATATCGCCATAAAAGTGGACCAGGGTGACTCTAGAATTTGTTTGTACGATATGAGTATCAAATGAAAGGTGTTAATGAGTATTTTAAAAGGGAGTGGGCCTTAGTTCTATAGGTGGACACCTTTTCGGAATATCGTTATAAAAGTGGACCAGGGTTGACTCTAGAATGCGTTTGTACAATATGGGTATCAAATGAAAGGTGTTAGTAATTGTTTTAAAAGGGAGTGGACCTTAGTTCTATGGGTGGACGCCTTTTCGGGATATCGCCATCAACGTGGACCAGGGGTGACTCTAGAATGGTTTGTACAATATGGGTATCAAATGAAAGGTGTTAATGAGTATTTTAAAAGGGCGTGGGCCATAGTTCTATAGGTGGACGCCTTTTCGAGATAGCGCCATAAAGGTGGACCAGGGGTGACTCTAGAATTTGTTTGTACGATATGGGTATCAAATGAAAGGTGTTAAAGAGTATTTTAAAAAGGAGTGGGCCTTAGTTCTATATGTGGACGCCTTTTCGACATATAGCCATAAACGTGGACCAGGGGTGACACTAGAATGTGGTTGTTCGATATGGGTATAAAATTAAAGGTATTAATGAGGGTTTTAAAAGGGAGTGGCCCTTAGTTGTATATGTGGAGGCGTTTTCGAGATATCGACCAAAATGTGGACCAGGGGGATCCAGAACATCATCTGTCGGGTACCGCTAATTTATTTATATATGTAATACCACGAACAGTATTCCTTCCAAGATTCCAAGGGCTTTTGATTTCGCCCTGCAAAACTTTTTCATTTTCTTCTACTTAATATGGTAGGTGTCACACCCATTTTACCAAGTTTTTTTCTAAAGTTATATTTTGCGTCAATAGACCAATAAAATTACCATGTTTCATACCTTTTTTCGTATTTGGTATATAAATATGGCATTTTTTTCATTTTTCGTAATTTTCGATATCGAAAAAGTGGGCGTGCGTGGTCATAGTCGGATTTCAGCCATTTTTTACACCAATATAAAGTGAGCTCAGGTAAGTACGTGAACTGAGTTTAGTAAAGGTATATCGATTTTGGCTTAAGTTATCGTGATAACGGCCGAGCGGAAGGACAGACGGACGACTGTGTATAAAAACTCGGCGTGGCTTCAACCGATTTCGCCCTTTTTCACAGAAAACAGTTATCGTCCTAGAATCTAAGCCTCTACCAAATTTCACAAGGATTGGTAAATTTTTGTTCGACTTATGGCATTAAAAGTATTCTAGACGAATTAAATGAAAAAGGGCGGAGTTACGCCCATTTTGAAATTTTCTTTTATTTTTGTTTTTGTTGCAACATATCATTACTGGAGTTGAATGTTGACATAATTTACTTATATACTGTAAAGATATTAACTTTTCTTTTAAAATTTGAATTTAAAAAAAAAAGTTTTTAAAAAGTGGTCGTTTTCCGATTTTGCTAATTTTTATTAAACAGACATATAGTAATAAGAGTAACGTTCCTGCCAAATTTCATCATGATATCTACAACGACTGTCAAATTACAGCTTGCAAAACTTCTAAATTACCTTCTTTTAAAAGTGGGCGGTGCCACGCCCATTGTCCAAAATTTTACAAGTTTTCTATTCTGCGTCATAAGTTCAACTCACCTACCAAGTTTCATCGCTTAATCCGTATTTGGTAATGAATTATCGCACTTTTTCGATTTTTCGAAATTTTCGATATCGAAAAAGTGGGCGTGGTTATTGTCCGATATCGTTCATTTTAAATAGCGATCTGATATGAGTTCCCAGGAAACTACATACCAAATTTCATCAAGATGCCTCAAAATTTACTCAAGTTATCGTGTTAACGGACAGACGGACGGACGGACATGGCTCAATCGAATTTTTTTTCGATACTGATGATTTTGATATATGGAAGTCTATATCTATCTCGATTCCTTTATACCTGTACAACCAACCGTTATCCAATCAAAGTTAATATACACTGTGAGCTCTGCTCAACTGAGTATAAAAGTATAACAAAATATTTTACCCTTTGCGTGAAAAAGTCTGCATGCAATCCGCCACACTGAAATATGTAAAATAACGGGAACTTTTTATGACAGATCGATAAACGAAGGGTTGCCAATGCTGAAGAAATATTTTCCTTTCGACTACACCATTTAAGCCTCCACACATCACAAACTTGATGCATGCAAATTTAATTTTATTAATGTCTGATATATCGAACGTCATGCTGTAATGGGTTAAATAAATGTAATCAAAATCAAAAAAATCTAAGTCGATAACGTTAAGTTAATCGCTGAAACTTTAGTCGAACTCTTCATCTAGGTCTGAGATGTCGAAACATTGATCAAAATTTGCTTCTGGGTGTGATAATAGTTTAAGTACTTCTTTGTCGAATGTCTCATTTGCCTCAAATTCATTCGAGTTCTTTTCTGAAATAGAGTATATTAGGGGTTCGCGAGAAAAAACTAATATTGAATAAATCTGCCATTGTATATTTACGAGACATCTTTGTTATAATGTTTTGCCTGTAGCTCTTAAAATCTTTATTTCTATTCTCCAGTGCTTCCTCTGAGAGCTTTCCTGTTGGAAGTAATGCTTTATTAATAATATCTACTCCAAGAATCAAAATTTTGTGAATGCTCGATGGCATGTAATACCATGGGTACAAATCTACAAAAATGTTTGTGGTCAAAATGGCATACTTTCGAAATGCTTCGGACTCAACGGCGAATCCACATGACATTGTGTCAAGTATGACCCCAAACCTCTTAATTAGATTTTCGTCAACTCCCGTTATTTCCGCAGCAGTTTAAGGGCATTGGAAAAACGTCTGGCTGTGTTGCCATCATTGGTCGTCCCAAAACCTTGTTTTGGTAGATCTACTAATAACCGCATGTCTCCTTTAAATCTTTTTTTCCTCCTCCTGTCAGATCAGTTATAAGGATGGATTCTTTTGGAGGATAGCATGCAATTTTTTCTTTTCTAAGGAATTCATATGCTGGGTAAATGTCAGCATAACTTTATTTAGCCCCAGATCGCATTTCTAAATTCCTTTTAACTGTAAACTTTCGATTTATGTATATTGCTACTGCCTCTTCTGAAGTATATTTAAATATCACCGAGGCTGGACGAGTAAGGGCATGTTATATTTTACTTGCGTCTGCATTTTTGGTGATGGCTTCTACCATTAATGCTGCATCCCGCTGACCTGATAACCTCAAGCTAGAAGCAGGCGCAAAAGCCAACTCTTCTTTTGAATAGTTTCTTATCAAATGAGATAACTTTTTCCTTTTGGACTGATGACTAGTCTCCGAAAAAGATATCACTGGTAATCCCTTCTTCTTTAGAATATGTCTGCAACTTTTCCACTCACAAATTTTTTTATTGGACTCCACTTTGAGCTGTCATTTTTTTCTTTTGCGTTATTTTGCTTATACCGAATCTCGAAAAGTTCGTCCTTTGAAACTGCCATATTTCCTGAAAACAAAGTATTACATGAAAACCTGCATTTTCGTGCAGCTAAAGTTGTACTATTTTAGTTATACGAATAGCAGCAAACAAGTTTAGATAAAAACAAGTAAGGAAGGCTAAGTTCGGGTGTAACCGAACATTACATACTCAGTTGAGAGCTATGGAGACAAAATAAGGAAAATCACCATGTAGGAAAATGAACCTAGGGTAACCCTGGAATGTGGTTGTATGACATGTGTATCAAATGGAAGGTATTAAAGAGTATTTTAAGAGAGAGTAGGCCATAGTTCTATGGATGGAAGCCATTTAGGGATATCGCCATAAAGGTGGACCAGGGGTGTCTCTAGAATTTGTTTGTACAATATGGGTATCAAATGAAAGGTGATAATGAGTATTTTAAAAGGGAATGGGCTTTAGTTCTATAGGTGAACGCCTTTTCGAGAAATCCCGATAAAGGTGGACCAGGGGTGACTCTAGAATACGTTTGTACGATATGGGTATCAAATGAAAGCTGTTAATGTGTATTTTGAAAAGGAGTGATCCTTAGTTCCCTAGGTGGACGCCGTTTCGAGATATCGCCATAAAGGTGGACCAGGGGTGTCTCTAGTTGTACGATATGGGAATCAAATGAAAGGTGTTACTGAGCGTTTTAAGAGGGAGTGGGCATTAGGTCTATAGGTGGACGCCTTTTCGAAATGTCGCCATTAGGGTAGGCCAGGGGTGACTCTAGAATGTGTTTGTACGATATGGGTATCAAACGAAAGGTGTTACTGAGCATTTTAAGAGGGAGTGGGCATTAGGTCCATAGGTGGACGCCTTTTCGAGATATCGCCATTAGGGTGGGCCAGGGGTGACTCTGGAATGTGTTTGTACGATATGGGTATCAAATGAAAGGTGATAATGAGTATTTTAAAAGGGAGTAATCCTTAGTTCTATAGGTGGACGCCTTTTCGAGATATCGCCATAAAGGTGGACCAGGGGTGTCTCTAGTTGTACGATATGGGAATCAAATGAAAGGTGTTACTGAGCGTTTTAAGAGGGAGTGGGCATTAGGTCTATAGGTGGACGCCTTTTCGAAATGTCGCCATTAGGGTAGGCCAGGGGTGACTCTAGAATGTGTTTGTACGATATGGGTATCAAACGAAAGGTGTTACTGAGCATTTTAAGAGGGAGTGGGCATTAGGTCCATAGGTGGACGCCTTTTCGAGATATCGCCATTAGGGTGGGCCAGGGGTGACTCTAGAATGTTTGTACGATATGGGTATCAAACGAAAGGTGTTACTGAGCATTTTAAGAGAAAGTGCGCATTAGGTCTATAGGTGGGCGCCTTTTCGAGATATCGCCATTAGGGTGGGCCAGGGTGACTCTAGAATGTGTTTGTACGATATGGGTATCAAATGAAAGGTGGTAATGAGTATTTTAAAAGGGAGTAATCCTCAGTTCTATAGTTCGAGATATCGCCATAAAGGTTGACCAAGGGTGACTCTAGAATGTTTGTACGATATGGGTATCAAAAGAAAGGTGTTACTGAGCATTTTAAGAGGGAGTGGGCATTAGGTCTATAGGTGGACGCCTTTTCGAGATATCGCCATTAGGGTGGGCCAGGGGTGACTCTAGAATGTTTGTACGATATGGGTATCAAACGAAAGGTGTTACTGAGCATTTTAAGAGGGAGTGGGCATTAGGTCTATAGGTGGACGCCTTTTCGAGATATCGCCATTAGGGTGGGCCAAGGGTGACTCTAGAATGTTTGTACGATATGGGTATCAAAGGAAAGGTGTTACTGAGCATTTTAAGAGGGAGTGGACATTACGTCTATAGGTGGACGCCTTTTCGAGATATCGCCATTAGGGTGGGCCAGGGGTGACTCTAGAATGTTTTTACGATATGGGTATCAAACGAAAGGTGTTACTGAGCATTTTAAGAGGGAGTGGGCATTAGGTCTATAGGTGCACGCCTTTTCGAGATATCGCCATTAGGGTGGCCAGGGTTGATTCTAGAATGTGTTTGTACGATATGGATATCAAATTAAAGGTATTAATGAGGGTTTTAAAAGCGAGTGGCCCTTAGATGTATATGTGAAGGCGTTCTCGCGATATCGACCAAATGTGGATCAGGTGATCCAGAAAATCATCTGTCGGGTACTGCTAATTTATTTATATATTCAATAACACTAACAGTATTCCTGCCAAGATTCCAAGGGCTGTTGATTTCGCCTTGTAGAACTTTTTTCATTTTCTTCTACTTAGTATGGTAGGTGTCACACCCATTTTACAAAGTTTTTTCCAAAGTTATATTTTGCGTCAATAAGCCAATCCGGTTACCATGTTTCATCCCTTTTTTCGTATTTGGTATAGAATTATGGCATTTTTTTAATTTTTCGTAATTTTCGATATCGATAAAGTGGGCGTGGTTATGGTCGGATTTCGGCCATTTTTTATACCAAGATAAAGTGAGTTCAGATAAGTACGTGGGCTAAGTTTAGTAAAGATATATCGGTTTTTGCTCAAGTTATTGTGTTAACGGCCGAGCGGAAGGACAGACGGTGGACTGTGTATAAAAACTGGGCGTGGCTTCCACCGATTTCGCCCATTTTCACAGAGAACAGTTAACGTCATAGAATCTATGCTCCTACCAAATTTCAAAAGGATTGGTAAATTTTTGTTCGACTTATGGCATTAAAAGTATTCTAGACACACTAAATGAAAATGGGCGGAGCCACGCCCATTTTGAAATTTTCTTTTATATTTGTATTTTGTTGCATCATATCATTACTGGAGTTGAATTTTGACTTAATTTACTTATATACAGTAAAGATATTAAATTTTTTGTTAAAATTTGAATTAAAAAAAAATTTTTTTTAAAAAGTGGGCGTGTTCTTCATCCAATTTTGCTAATTTTTGTTTAGCACATATATAGTAATAGTAGTAACGATCCTGCCAAATTTCATCAAGATATCTTCAACGACTGCCAAATTACAGCTTGCAAAACTTTTAAATTACCTTCTTGTAAAAGTGGGCGGTGCCACGCCCATTGTCCAAAATCTTACTAATTTTCTATTCTGCGTCATAACGTCAACCCATCTACCAAGTTTCATCGCTTTAACCGCCTTTGGCAATGAATTATCGCATTTTTTCTGTTTTTCGAAATATTCGATATCGAAAAAGTGGGCGTGGTTATAGTCCGATATCGTTCATTTTAAATAGCGATCTGAGATGAGTGCTCAGGAACCTACATACCAAATTTCATCAAGATACCTCAAAATTTACCCAAGTTATCGTGTTAACGGACGGACGGACGGACGGACGGACGGACGGACATGGCTCAATCAAATTTTTTTTGGATCCTGATTATTTTGATATATGGAAGTCTATATCTATCTCGATTCCTTTATATATGTACAACCAACCGTTATCCAATCAAACTTAATATACTCTGTGAGCTCTGCTCAACTGAGTATAATTAAAGCGGATAAACGCTTATAACGAGATTGCTGGTCTTATGAATTCAAAATATTTCAAAAATTTTACTTAATTTAACCTTATCCCACCATAACATGAAAAACTAATTCCTGTTCAATTAAAATCACAAAAATATTTATCTACTCAAATTAGCATACCTCAGAAAATCAAAACAATATAATATTTTAGCAATTGAAGTATAACTCGCAGCAGGCCAGCAATTTAAACTTTCACATTCAGTGGCAAAATTTCGAGTTAAAACTTTTTCTCAATTGATATGCTTCCAAATAAAGCTCCGTTAGTCGATTCATCTTAGTTAAAATTTTCTAGTTTTTTATTTTTTTGCGGCAAGTGATGTGCAAATATGCCGCCGATTTACTACAAAATCACTGTAATTCTGAAAAATAACAACAAATGACTATTTTCAATAATAAATGCAATATTTTAATTAATTTTAAGCATTTGGCATTGATCGCCTTGTATGCTGATATGTATTGCATCAATATATGGCGAAAAAAAGTTTAATATTCAAAAATTCATATTTCGAAAACAACGAGCTTTGGCTAATGGATATTAACCAAGTTGAAATATAAACTGATCACTCGATGTAGAAAAAGTTTAAATAAAGAACAAGAACCGTTTTTTTGAAATATTAATTTTTGAAAAAAAAGTCATACATTTTTACGAAATACTAAAAAGATAATTTTTTTCAACTATATGCAATTGTACATAAATTTATATAAAATTGAAGGTAATAACGAACATTTCAAAGAAAAAATCATGAGAATCGGTTAATTTTTGACAAAGTTATTGACAGTTGAAGAAATAGGTGAATAAAATACAGACTGCATTTTATAGAATTCAATTGCCGATAAATCCGAAAAAAAAATTTTTGAAGCAAAAAAAAACACGTGTTTCATTATTTTGACCAAAGAACAACATATTAAAATTTCATCGAAATCAAAAATCATGTCCTGCACGGACCGGGTGTCTTGAAATCCAATGAGCCAATAGAATTTCAAAAGAACTTTTGAAATATTAGGAAAATTGATTTTAATTTGGGAATCTTTCAATCCATTTTTAAATAACTTCCCGGTTACCTAGAGACTTGTAGCTTAGCACATAGTTCGAGACCCGGTGACAATACAATTTATAGAAAACAAAGTTCCGCTAGGTGGCGTGCTAATTAAGATAACTACAAATCCCTGAAAAACGAGGGGAATCTTGCGATCGATTTTCTAGTAACTTGAGCTAGAGACATGAAACTTGGGCCGTAAATCAGAACCCGGTGACAATGCAATATTTTATCGAAAAAATTCCGCTAGGTGGCTCATGGATCGAGATATTGAGAAAACTAGTTTTAAATAGAGTAAAACTCGGTGACAGTGCAATGTTTGATCAAAAAATTTGAGCTACGTAACGCACAAGTCGAACTATTTAGAAGATAAGCGATACCTTCATGGCTAGCCTCCTGAGTGTTGCAGGCGTTGTAGAATTCCACCTCGTTGAAGGCCCAACTCAATGCACGTCCTTGCATACTTGCAAATTAAGTAACTGACAAACGAGGTGGAATCCTCTTGTTATGATGCGAGGTGGAATTCTGTTGTTTCCGCCAGTGTTGTCAGCGAAAATTCCACTAATTCTATTAAATCTTGCTATTTTGAACAAATAAATAAAGATAAGAATTTTCACTTAGGAATTATTTAAATTACTAATCAAAGATGCAATTGCCTTTTTGTAGGCAGTACTAAAAAATTTAAAATAAAAAGATGATAAAAAAATTTTAAGGACTACATTTATAAAAATGGACCAAAAAATAGAAGACAATTTTTCCTTTAATACAGACATAATCTTGTTGAATTTTGACTAAAATACTTTAACAATAACTCTTGTAAAAGAATTTGGGATTTAAAGTTAAAAGGTAGAGCGCGTGTTTAAATTTTAAATAATCAATTAGTTAATTCCAAGTACATACATGTTTTGCCTTAAATTGAATGTTTGCGCTCCACTTTTATTCAAGAAGACTATGTCTGTATTAAAGGAAAAACTGCCTTCTATTTTTTGGCTCATTTATATAAAGGTAGTCCTTAACTTTTTATACTCAGTTGAGCAGAGCTCACAGAGCATATTAAGTTTGATTGGATAACGGTTGGTTGTACATATATAAAGGAATCGATATAGATATAGACTTCCATATATCAAAATAATCAGGATCCAAAAAAAATTTGATTGAGCCATGTCCGTCCGTCCGTCCGTCCGTCCGTCCGTCCGTCCGTTAACACGATAACTTGAGTAAATTTTGAGGTATCTTGATGAAATTTGGTATGTAGGTTCCTGAGCACTCATCTCAGATCACTATTTAAAATGAACGATATCGGACTATAACCACGCCCACTTTTTCGATATCGAAAATTTCGAAAAACAGAAAAAATGCGATAATTCATTGCCAAAGGCGGTTAAAGCGATGAAACTTGGTAGATGGGTTGACGTTATGACGCAGAATAGAAAATTAGTAAGATTTTGGACAATGGGCGTGGCACCGCCCACTTTTACAAGAAGGTAATTTAAAAGTTTTGCAAGCTGTAATTTGGCAGTCGTTGAAGATATCTTGATGAAATTTGGCAGGAACGTTACCACTATTACTATATATGTGCTAAACAAAAATTAGCAAAATTGGATGAAGAACACGCCCACTTTTTAAAAAAAATTTTTTTTTAATTCAAATTTTAACAAAAAATTTAATATCTTTACTGTATATAAGTAAATTAAGTCAAAATTCAACTCCAGTAATGATATGATGCAACAAAATACAAAAATAAAAGAAAATTTCAAAATGGGCGTGGCTCCGCCCATTTTCATTTAGTGTATCTAGAATACTTTTAATGCCATAAGTCGAACAAAAATTTACCAATCCTTTTGAAATTTGGTAGGAGCATAGATTCTATGACGTTAACTGTTCTCTGTGAAAATGGGCGAAATCGGTGGAAGCCACGCCCAGTTTTTATACACAGTCCACCGTCTGTCCTTCCGCTCGGCCGTTAACACAATAACTTGAGCAAAAACCGATATATCTTTACTAAACTTAGCCCACGTACTTATCTGAACTCACTTTATCTTGGTATAAAAAATGGCCGAAATCCGACCATAACCACGCCCACTTTATCGATATCGAAAATTACGAAAAATTAAAAAAATGCCATAATTCTATACCAAATACGAAAAAAGGGATGAAACATGGTAACTGGATTGGCTTATTGACGCAAAATATAACTTTGGAAAAAACTTTGTAAAATGGGTGTGACACCTACCATACTAAGTAGAAGAAAATGAAAAAAGTTCTACAAGGCGATATCAACAGCCCTTGGAATCTTGGCAGGAATACTGTTAGTGTTATTGAATATATAAATAAATTAGCAGTACCCGACAGATGATTTTCTGGATCACCTGATCCACATTTGGTCGATATCGCGAGAACGCCTTCACATATACATCTAAGGGCCACTCGCTTTTAAAACCCTCATTAATACCTTTAATTTGATATCCATATCGTACAAACACATTCTAGAATCAACCCTGGCCACCCTAATGGCGATATCTCGAAAAGGCGTGCACCTATAGACCTAATGCCCACTCCCTCTTAAAATGCTCAGTAACACCTTTCGTTTGATACCCATATCGTAAAAACATTCTAGAGTCACCCCTGGCCCACCCTAATGGCGATATCTCGAAAAGGCGTCCACCTATAGACGTAATGTCCACTCCCTCTTAAAATGCTCAGTAACACCTTTCCTTTGATACCCATATCGTACAAACATTCTAGAGTCACCCTTGGCCCACCCTAATGGCGATATCTCGAAAAGGCGTCCACCTATAGACCTAATGCCCACTCCCTCTTAAAATGCTCAGTAACACCTTTCGTTTGATACCCATATCGTACAAACATTCTAGAGTCACCCCTGGCCCACCCTAATGGCGATATCTCGAAAAGGCGTCCACCTATAGACCTAATGCCCACTCCCTCTTAAAATGCTCAGTAACACCTTTCTTTTGATACCCATATCGTACAAACATTCTAGAGTCACCCTTGGTCAACATTTATGGCGATATCTCGAACTATAGAACTGAGGATTACTCCCTTTTAAAATACTCATTACCACCTTTCATTTGATACCCATATCGTACAAACACATTCTAGAGTCACCCTGGCCCACGCTAATGGCGATATCTCGAAAAGGCGCCCACCTATAGACCTAATGCGCACTTTCTCTTAAAATGCTCAGTAACACCTTTCGTTTGATACCCATATCGTACAAACATTCTAGAGTCACCCCTGGCCCACCCTAATGGCGATATCTCGAAAAGGCGTCCACCTATAGACCTAGTGCCCACTCCCTCTTAAAATGCTCAGTAACACCTTTCGTTTGATACCCATATCGTACAAACATTCTAGAGTCACCCTTGGTCCACCTTTATGGCGATATCTCGAAAAGGCGTCCACCTATAGAACTAAGGATTACTCCCTTTTAAAATACTCATTATCACCTTTCATTTGATACCCATATCGTACAAACACATTCCAGAGTCACCCCTGGCCCACCCTAATGGCGATATCTCGAAAAGGCGTCCACCTATGGACCTAATGCCCACTCCCTCTTAAAATGCTCAGTAACACCTTTCGTTTGATACCCATATCGTACAAACACATTCTAGAGTCACCCCTGGCCTACCCTAATGCCGACATTTCGAAAAGGCGTCCACCTATAGACCTAATGCCCACTCCCTCTTAAAACGCTCAGTAACATCTTTCATTTGATTCCCATATCGTACAACTAGAGACACCCCTGGTCCACCTTTATGGCGATATCTCGAAACGGCGTCCACCTAGGGAACTAAGGATCACTCCTTTTCAAAATACTCATTAACAGCTTTCATTTGATACCCATATCGTACAAACGTATTCTAGAGTCACCCCTGGTCCACCTTTATCGGGATTTCTCGAAAAGGCGTTCACCTATAGAACTAAAGCCCATTCCCTTTTAAAATACTCATTATCACCTTTCATTTGATACCCATATCGTACAAACACATTCTAGAGTCAGCCCTGGTCCACCTTTATGGCGATATCCCTAAATGGCTTCCATCCATAGAACTATGGCCTACTCTCTCTTAAAATACTCTTTAATACCTTCCATTTGATACACATGTCATACAACCACATTCCAGGGTTAGCCTAGGTTCATTTTCCTACATGGTGATTTTCCTTATTTTGTCTCCATAGCTCTCAACTGAGTATGTAATGTTCGGTTACACCCGAACTTAGCCTTCCTTACTTGTTTTATCATCTTTTTATTTTAATTTTTTATTATTGTTTTTAAGTAAACGTACAAGAAAAAAATTATAATTCAAAAATGTTGTTTATATTTTATAAATAATTTCTATTATTTTACAAAATGTTCACCGTTTTGACAAAGCGGTGGCAAAAAACTGTGATGAACGAGTTCCTATCGTTATGACGGCAATAATATTTTATACCCAGCCGCTATGTTACGTTATGATGAACTTTCCCGCCTTCTTAGTTTCCACATAATTACTTTTACACTACAACTTTTTTACAACATGCTCTACAGCTATGTAGTGGCACCGCTTTTGAGGAAACCAAGCCTTAATCGATTTTGTTAATTTTCACAAAGTGTATGCAAAGTAGCAATGATAGCCTCCTTGTCAAATGTAATGGGATACATTCAACGGCTTTTAATTTACGGCTTGAAAAACTTTTAAATTTTCATTTTTCAAATGTAGACAGTACCATGCCCATTTTCCAAAAATTTTCAAAATTTCCGTTTTTATCATAAAGTCAAGTCAGGCATCAAGTTTAATTAAGTTATCGATATTTTATAAAGATTTCTCGATTTTTTCGGTTTTTCGAAATTTTCGATATCGAAAAAGTTTGCGAGGTTATCAATCGATTTCGCACAGCAATACCACAGCGGATGAACGTTAATTCGATGCTGATAATTTTGATATAAGGAAATCTACATATATATCTCCCTTCCTTTATGCCATTACGTACTACAGTTATCCAATCAAATTTATAATACCCATGTGTACAAGTACACAAAAAAAAAAAACATTATTAAATAAACACAGATATTTTTTTCATTTCGCCGAATCTGCTAAGACAATGTTTACAGACAAATAATTATTTTTGCTGCTAGCAACAAAACACTTGACGAGTTTCTTGTGCTCGGCGACTTGCTTTACGTTGGCTTTCTTTTTTTGTCAAATACCTACTGCCTTTTAAACGCGTTTTTTTATTAAGTAACCTCTTTTTGGTTTTTGAACACACATTTTAAAAAAGTCTTAAATATATCTAATATTTTATAATATCTTTTCAATTTTCAATAAATAAATAAAAAAAATTGAAATAATTGAAACTAGCACACATATCATTGTTTAAAGCTCCGTCACATAAACAGTTTTTCATATAGATGCCCTTAACTCAATCTTATGCATTAGGAGAAGATTGCACAATTTTTATGAGCAACGATAGGTCGAGCGCCACCAGCGCCATCTGACATGAAAAAGTAGCCAATTTGTAACTTTTGTTGCAAGCAAAGCATAAGAAGAAGAATTTCACACTTGCTTTGCCTAAGGGTTAATTAATTTTCCCACTCTTTGGTAACTTTTCTAATATTTTTCGCAATTAAGAACTGCAATGTAACAAATGAGTAACATACAAATTATGTTAGCAAGTATTTCTTTTTTTTTTTTTTTATAGGGAGAATGTTTATAACAGTACATCGCGAAATTTTGTATGTGAATGAGCAATGCGAAATAAACTTCAATTGCCAAGTCTGAATTTCCATCATATTTATAAACGCAACATCTTGGTTGATTGTGGCGATGTTACTGGAATACATAAGCTTGTGTTAAATGCATCTATGTATATATATTGTAACGAATTTAGTGCAATTCCTCTTATTTGCAACCTTCTACTAATGTTCGAATCACTAAATTGTTGAATAAATAACTCCACTATTTAATAATGCAAAATGGCCTTTATTAAAATACTTCACAGTAACACTTATACTTCGCATCTAATAGATTGCATATATCAAACTGATTGTCGTGCCTCTACTGTTGCTGCTTTTTATACTCTTCGATTTCCTCGTTCCATATTTCTAGGCGCTGATTCGAAATTCCTGCTTTGGTCAGAATGTAACTCAATTGGTACACCATACCTTGCAACCCAATTGTTTATAAACCCTTCTGCTACTGTTTCTGCTTCTTGATTTGGGATTCGGTATATCTCTGACCATTTGCTGAAATAATCCATAACCACCAGTACATATTTGTTTCCGCAGTTGCTAATAGGAAATGGACCTGCGACATCCATAGCGATCCTTTCAAATGGCCCACCTGAATTATATTACTTCATCTGGCCATGACTTCGGGATTTGGGCCCTTTCGCTCTGCTGCAAACCTCGCAGTTCACAATCCACTCAGTGACCGACTGGCGGCAACCAACCCAATAGAATCTCTGTTTTATCTTCTCGAGCGTCTTCGTGATTCCGAGATGACCTCCGCTTGGACCATTATGCAGCTCGCTGAGCACGTCATGAATCGTCTTTCTGGGAATAACTATCAGTTTCTTCTTGCATTGACCATCCCCACTCTCCCATACTCGATGCAAGCAACCGGATATCAATTCTAAACTGTTCCACTGTGCCCAATATGACTTCGCAATGGGACTGTCTGCTGACATGTCCTCTCTATTTGGTCGTTCGTTTCGTTCGAGTCCTTGCATAACATGTTACAGATCTGTATCTTCTAGCTGACACTTCTTCAGTTGTTCCTTGTCCCATTCATCTGTACATGTTATAGTCATTAGCCGGACATCTGTAATGTCTTCTTTAGCCTCGGCTTTTGAACAGTGCTTGCATTCCAAACTACATGGTCTTCGTGACATTGCATCAGCATTTCCATGGGTACTACCTTTCCGATGCTCAATGGAAAAGTCATATCTTTGTAGTCGTTCGATCCACCGTGCCATTTGTCCTTCTGGATTACGGAACTGCAAAAGCCATTTCAAGGCTGCGTGATCTGTCCTGATAGGGGATCGCTGGCCGTAGAGGTACTTGTGAAAATTTTTAATGCACTCTACCAATGCCAACAGCTCTCTCCGTGCAACGCAATAGTTCCTCTCTGGTTTTCCAATCGAACGGCTGTAATATGCTACTACTTTCTCCTGTCCATCGACCAGTTGTGATAAAACGCATATCCACTCGCATCTGTATCTAGAATAAATGTTGCTCCTGGAATCGGATATGCCAACATTGGGGCAGTGCACAAACGCTTCTTCAATGTTTGGAAATACATTTCTTGCTCCTTCTTCCATTCAAAAGCTTTATTTTTTCTTGTAAGCTCATGGAGGCTATGGGCTACGCTCGAAAAGCTTGGTACAAATCGGCGGTAATATGTGCACAGCCCAAGGAAACTTCTCAATTCATGTACGTTCTGTGGCCTTGGCCAATCCTTTACAACCTCAATCTTTTGTTCGCAGTGCAGATATCCTCTGTCGTTACCTTGTGACCCAAATAATTGACTTCCTTTTTAAATAGCGCACACTTTTTGGGACTTAGTTTCAGACCAGCGCGAGCTATTCTCTGGAAATCTTACTCCAAGTTTTTAAGATGTTCATTAAAGTTCTTGCCCAATACGATGATGTCATCCAGGTACACTAAGCATGTTTTCCAATGTAGTCCTTTCAATATCTGATCCATGAGTCTCTCAAAAGTAGATGGTGCATTACAAAGTCCAAAAGGCATTACTGCAAATTGCCAAAGACCATCTCCGACGCTGAAGGCTGTTTTCTCTTTGTCTTCCTCCTTCACTTCCACTTGCCAGTAGCCACTTTTCAAGTCCAGTGTGGAAAATCATTTCGTACCAGAGAGCGAGTCCAGAGTGTCGCCAATTCTTGGCAATGGGTAGCTATCCTTTTCGTGACGTCGTTCAACTTGCGGTAGTCCTCGAAAAACCTCATTTTCCCATCCTTCTTCTTCACAAGTACCACAGGTGAGCTCTATGGACTAGCTGATTGTTCGATGACGCCGCTGTCGCTCATTTCTTGTACGATTTGACTCACAACTCCCGCTTCGCCAGTGGAACACTACGAGGAACTCGACGTATAGGCCTCGCGTCTCCAGTGTCAATTTGATGTTTCGCAACATTGGTGCGGCCTGGTTTGGAACCATCCTGATCAAATATGTTTGCGTACTTTAGGAGCAGTTCCCCTAATCCAGGGTGTATGCGGACCGTGCCTATTGGACAATTTGCAGCAAGGGGATAAATTCCGCTGTATTCGAACGGAGCCTTCCCGATACCGGGCCACCTCGGGAAGTATTTATGGCCTTACCCCAGTAAGGGGCGCTGCTGTGGCGGACGGTTCTTTATCCGTATATAATACTGAACCGCTGAGCCCGCCTTGTCGGGCAGGTGGTCGTACGACCAAGATGAACGACTCATTACCTGATTGTAATAAGGACGATGTAAAGAGGAGGACTGAGTCGCAATCGAAGGACGACAAATACAAATTAAGCGATGCGTCGGACTCGGGGAGCGAGAGAAGTGCTGATTCAATGAACTCCGTGTTGGAGAAGCACATAAATGAGAACGGAGTAGAAGAGTGGAGAAGGGTACGGAGCAGAGGAAGTAAAGGAACTCTCTCGCAGTAACGTGCAGCACTAAGAATTGTACAAGGCTTGGGAGCAGTGGTCGACCCAACAGAAGTGGAGATCGAGCGCTTGGAATGGGCCTATGAAGCGGTAGAAGTAGTTCGAAGGCAGTTCAAAAGGTTTGCGGCGAGAAACCCTCGGTTCTGCAACCTGTACGAGGATGAAGAAGTGTCGAATGGCAGAATGAAGAGGCAACGCTCGGCGGAAAGCGACAAGCCTGCTTTTAAGAGGCAGACATGACCCAGTCCTAGAGCCGCGAGGCAGGGCAGTCGCATAGACAAGACAAGTAGCTCAAAGCTGTAAGACAGATGGGCTCCAATAGCGAGGTACCTCGAAAGCTGCGAGTCAGAGGGAAGTTCCAACTACGGAAGTGGGAGATAAGCCAAAGAGAGATAACTCTAATACTCCGGCTTTCTCGGAGGCGCTAAAGGGAGTTAACGCTAAGACTCCGGCTTTCTCGGAGGTGCCAAAGGAAGATAACACTAAGACTCCTGCTTTTCCCGAGAAGATGAGTGATGTGGCAAAGCAGTCACTGACTGTGGCGCTGGTTGATCGTAGCAGTCCTTTCGGACAAATAACTACTGAAAGGTGGAGATCTGTGGAAAGGGAGCTTATTAGCTTAATGCTTAAGATGATGCGGGAACAACCAAGTAAGCCCCGTCCAACCTTTGATTCGGGGGGATGGTATAATGGTGTGAAGATGATAGCATGCGACAATATCGCGAGCTTGAGGTGGCTGGAGGAAGTGCTTCCAAACCTCCAAAGGCAAGGCATGAACGCGCGGTTTGAGGTGGTGGATAAAGCGAAAATCCCTACGGTACCAAAAGTTAAGGTATGGATACCATACGTGATGAAGTCGGAGGACACACTGCGACTTCTTCAGAATCAGAATCCGAACATACCGACACAGGATTGGAAGGTACTTACTGTATCTCGGCCTACCGCGGATGGTCAGTTCTACATCTTCCAAATAAACAAGCAGGCGGAGGATATTTTGTACACGCAGCTTGGCAAAATGTCCTTTGGCACTGGCAAATTTTTCATGTGACTCAGGAAAAGAAGTACCGAGGATAAAAACCCTAACACGCTAGAGGTGGGCGAAGTCGAAAAGGACCTCAAAAGCCTAAGGGAAAAAGACAGGTGGATGTCCCCGACGTCACCACGAACGTGCTAGAAGAGGACCAACCGCTAAATGGTGCTGTGACTCGCACAGATGAACACCCGGCACAACAGTCACGAGAGGCTGAAGGGGGCCTCGAATACTCTAAACCAAAACGGAGGACGACGACGTCAAGACGAAGGTGCTGGAGGGGGACAAACAGCACAATGGTGCTGCGAGTCCTACAGATAAACCTCCAACACAGTAAAGTAGCGTCGAGCGAGCTCCTCCTAACCCTTGAGGAGGGTTCGTTTCAGCGTTTACTACGCGCACACGGAAGGACGTGTGCGAGCTGTAGTAATGGTAAGGAAACAGCTGCATTCATATATGCTGCCTAATTACACCACTGAGGATCTCGTAGCGGTGGCCATTGAGCAAAAGAATAAGCAGGCATTTATCCTGGCGTCCTGCTACATGGCGTCCTGCTACATGGCCCATGCTGCGGAGGTTCCACCGATGGAGTGCAAAAGGCTAGTACAGGAGGAAGGGCGCAAAGGGCGGTTGGTCATAGGCGCAGATGCAAATGCGCACCACAATGCGTGGGGAGGAGCGATACGGACGAGAGAGGCGAATCTCTATTTTGTTACATCCTGCAAACCAATTTGCAGATATCCAACAGGGGAAATGTCCCTACAAACATTGGTAATGTTCTGGATATTACATTGAGGTCCGAGCGTGATATATCAAGGTATGATTGGATGGATCTTGATAGACCATCCTTCTCCGACCATGCGTATATCAGCTTCAGCATCCCCCTAAAGAGGGTAGATAAGGGTGGAACCTTTAGAAACCCTAAGTCAGCGAACTGGACTAAATTCCAGAAACATGCCGAAACAAAGCTGGGACAACCCAAAGAGGTTTCTAATGTAGAGGATCTGGAAGATTCGAATGAATTCCTAACAAGGACGCTTATGACTGCGTATAACAAAGCTTGCCCTCTAAGAAGATTCAGAGGAAAAGCAAAGCCGCCATGGTGGACCAATGACCTGAGTCTTCAAAGAAGACAGGTAAAAGAAATGTTTAAGCTCGCGAAGACCGCGGAAAGCGAAGCATGTCGGGACGAGTACAGGGATCTACTGAGGATCTACAAGCTTGCAATTTCCAGGGCGAAGATAGTCTCGTGGAAAAACTTCTGTACGGACATAGAGTGCTCCAGCGAAACAGCACGGTTGAAAAATGTCCTAGTAAAGAGAAACATAGTCCAGGGACTAATAAAGAAAGAGAACGGGGAATGGTCACGTAATAGTGAGGAATCCCTTGAGGTGCACCTCGATACACATTTCCCATCGGGAGACAGTTTAGAAGAGCCAGCAGACATCACTCACACTTCGATCACGGAGCTAGTAGTGCCGAGCTTGGTGACCGATACCAAGATCGAGTGGGCAGTGAAAACGTTTTCTAAGTTTAAATCGCCGGGCCCAGATGGTATATTCACGGTCATGCTACAAGTCTGAAGTAGGGCGGTCGTGGAATGGCTTTAAATAATATTCGATGGGTGCATAAGACTGAATCATGTACTGCACTCTTGGAGATCTGCTCGTGTAGCTTTTCTACCAAAGGCGGGGAAGATCGGTCACGTGTATCCCAAAGACTATAGACCCATTAGCTTAACATCATTTCTGCTCAAAACCTTTGAGAGGATGATAGACGTGTACATAAAGTCCAACGTGGATGAAAAGCTGCTCTCAACAACACAGCATGCGTACACCAAAGGCAAGTCGGTAGACACCGCATTGCATAGGGTGGTAATAAGCATAGAGAAATCCCTGGAATAATATAAGGAGTATGCTCTAGGAGTCTTCTTGGACATTGCCGGGGCTTTCAATAATGTTGCAAAATGGGCGATTATGGAAGGTCTTAATCACATTAAAGTACATCCCGCCTTAAACAGATGGATCGGCTGCATGTTAAATAGTAGAAATATTACATCACAATGGGGATTGTACAAGGCCAAGAAATCAGTGGACAGGGGCACGCCGCAGGGAGGGGTGCTATCACCTCTGCTGTGGATGCTGGTCATCAACCAACTGCTCAGGCAATTCGATGAGAGGCCCGTAAAACTTACGGCTTACGCAGATGACGTTGTAATTGTCATATGTGGAAAGTGCCTTCCAACGATTAGTTCATTGATGGATCGGGCGCTTCGGGATATTCATACCTGGGCATCTAATGACGGGTTGAAAGTCAATGCGGAGAAGACGGATATGGTCTTGTTTACAAAGAGGTACAAGGTCCCAAATTGGACAAGGCCCAAGTTAGGAGGGGTGACCTTACAGGAGAAACCTTGCACAAAATATCTAGGAATCATCCTAGACATTAAGCTGTCATGGAAGCTCAACGTGGAGGAGAGGGTCAAGAAGGCCTCAACGGCACTCTTTGCATGAAAAAGAATGCTGGGGTGTACGTGGGGCCTATCGCCCTCTCTTTCTCATTGGGTTTTACAGCGATTGTAAGCCCTATTCTATACTATGGAGTTCCTGTTTGCTGGAAAGCCACACAAAAAAACAACATACCTCAAAAAATTAGAGGGGGTATGCAGACTATCGATGCTTAGCATTATGGGAGCCCTGAAAACAACCCCGACGGCTGCACTGTATGTCATTCTGCACATTCCACCTGTAGATCTGGTAGCAAAGAACAAAGCATTAACGACCGCAACCAGGCTCGGTGCTTCGGGGCAGCTTGAGCGCCGACCATATGGCCATAGTAGTATAGCGTCATCAATCACAAGACGAACAGACTACATGATTCCCTACCTGCGCTTCGAGGGAGATCTTAAGGCCACAATAGAGGTGGGCGGTTGGTGCAAGGGTGCGCAAAAGTTGGACGAGGCGTACACCGATGGTTCCAAAGTAGTGGAAGGAGTAGCGTCTGCGGTATACTGCGCTGATCCGGAAATAAGCAGATCTTACAGGCTGCAGGGTTTTCCAAGCGGAAATATCAGCCGTAACCAAAGCAGTAAAAACCCTGAAAGAGAATAGCTTAAGCTGCAACCGTGTTAACTTTTATATTGACAGTCAAGCAGCAATTAAGGCAATAATCTCGCATAGCACAGCATCTAAATGCGTGTTAGAGTGTAAGCAGTCTCTGGAGAGAATTGGGTCCCAGGGCATATGGGAATAGATGGGAATGAAAAAGCGGGCAAACTAGCTAAAAAGGGCGCATCCCTTGAAGCTTGCTCCGTACACATCCCAATTAGATTGGGCGAGATTAAGCGAAGGCGAGAGGTGCAAATGATCGACCAAGCGGGAAAGGCGTGGCTTCAAGCGCGGGCAGCAGTGTCGAAGATTATGTGTAGGTCTTACAAACTTAGACTAACACAGTTCCTTCTATCATTAAAAAGAGAGGACTGTAGACTCATGACGGGTATTCTAACTGGACACTGCCTTCTGGCGTCACATGCCTTTAAATTAGGATTGGTCAGTGATAGCAAATGTAGGAAGTGCGGATTGGAGGAGGAAACGACCGAGTACGTTCTGTGCTCGTGCCCTGCACTTGCTAAGACTCCAGCTGTTAGGAGTGATACAGCTGTCAGATCTAGAAGCAACAAGTGGCTTAAGTCCTAGGAAGCTTCTAGTATTTGCCAAGAGGACGGAGTTATTTTATAACATAGGTCCTGGAAATTGATAGGGGTTTACAGTTTGGTCGTTAAAACAAACTTCTGGTAACACTACGGACTGAATCAGTCTATGTGAGGTCCTCATGGACCGGCCAGTTCAACCTAACCTAACTTAGGAGCAGTTGTTTTGCCTTGCTCTGATAATCCTCCTCTAGCCCCTCCGTCCATGCCGTGATGTCATTTGAAAGATCAGTATTAATAAATGAAACGTGTTCCTGGAGATGTTCACAGTTAATAACTACTTCAACCTCTTGGCATCTTCCCAAAATAGCTCCTTTGGTCAGTTTGAGTGGCGGCTTGAACTCATTGAGTACTCTTACCGGAATATGTCCATCATGTTTTGTCATAGCCACGGTTTCTCCTACAAGTGATTTGTTTGTGCTGATTTGTTTGCTGCTTCGACAACCCACAATTTGTTTGTCCCACAATCTCCATCTTTGCCCAGATGACTGCTTCTGATTTTGGTGGTATTTGCTTACTCTCTTCCACCAGCACTCGTTTACTGCTGTAGCCTCTCTCTTAGCCGAAATTAAGTGGCACATCCATGTTCTTATATCGCATCATCTTGCTTTGCATATCGATCTTGATGCCTTCGTCGGTTAAGAAGTCCACTCCAATTATGATTTCATCAACAATCTCTGCCACTATAAAATTGTATACTACCGTGACGTTCCCAATTGCGAATTCACATGATACTTCTCCTAGAACCGTGGTGTTTTCTCCAGTGGCTGTACGCAATCTTGCTCCATGCAATGATCTTATCTTCTTGTTGACTAAATCCGCTCGAATGGTGGAATGAGATGCACCCGTATCTACAGTCAGTAAACGTTCTTTCCATCCACATGTCCCCCGACAGTAAGATTGCTCGATCTTCTTCCAATCTGCGAGATAGAGATTATGGGGCATTCAATTGCGGGAGTCAGCTGTCGCCCTTTGCGGTTGACTCGATTTAGTTTAACGATTGAGTGGTCTTGGAGATTTGCTCATCACCTTCTGCTCTGCGTTTACGACCACCCACATTGTTGGAACTGTTAGGGTTGGTGTTGCAATAACGCGCAATATGCCCTGGCTTCCCACACTTAAAGCATTTGACTGCATCATTATTCTTCTGTTGCGTTCCCTTTAAAGCTTCCAAAGTTGCGTCTACCCACTTTGGTTTTCTAATTCCACACGATGAGCTTTGTATGCTGGTTTACTCAATAGCGAGGCAGTTTCCTGAGTCAATGCATGTGATACCGTTTCTGCAAATGTTGGCTTTGGGTATGCGTATGTAGCTCGCTTTGTTTCGACGTCCCGTATGCCATTTATAAAGCTCTGAATCTTTACCCTTTCAGTGTATTCCACGGGCGCGTCCGCATTTGCAAAATGAGTCAACCTTTCAACATCCGAAGCAAACTCCTGCAAAGTCTCATTAGCTTTTTGGTAACGGGTTTGTTTTTCTATTTGATACATCTGTTTCCTGTGTTCGCTTCCATACCTTCGTTCTACAGCAGCCATCAATCCGTCATAATTGTTCTGTTCGTACTATGGAATAGTCTGTAAGATTTCCACTGCAGGCCCTTTCAATGCCACGAACAGTGAAGCAACTTTATCTTTCGCATTCCCGTTGTTCACTGCTGTTGTCTTCTCAAATTGTAGCTTAAAGACCTGGAAAGGAACAGAATCGTCAAAGGATGGATTTTTACCTTTTGATTAATCGCTGAAACAGCAGGGCGGTTTAGTTGTAACTGCTCCATACGACCGTTCAAATCATCGACTTCTGCCTGAAATTGAGCTATTTTTGCATTCTGCGCTTCCAGTTTTGATGACACCCTTGCTTCCTGTTCTGACAGTTGCGAGGATTTGCGAGTTTCTTGTGCTTTCAACTGCTCAGCCATATATGTCTTCTGTTCTTCTAACTGTGTTTCGATCTTAGATGTAATCTGTGTCGACATTTCTGAAATACGCGTTTCTTGTGCTTCAATCTTTGATGTTATGCCTGTTTCCTGTGCTTCAAACTTAGATGCTATTCGTGTCTCTTGGGATTCCATCTTGGATGTTATATGCTCCTCCTGGGATTCTAGTTGAGATGCCAATGTCGATGTTTGAGCAGATATTGCAGCCAAAATAATGTTCAAGTCTGCGCTCGTAACTGTCTGCGATGTTTCGTTTTTCTCTTCAATTTTTGTTGTTGATTCTTCCACATCAGGATTAAAGACATACTCGTCCACATCAATTCCTTGCGACTCCAATACCTCTCCTAGCCGTGCTTGAAGTTCGATCTTATTGCCCGTTGTATTCAATCCACGGCTCTCCAGTTCCTTTTTCAGTTCAAGTTGTATTCAAAACCTTCGGAATTTATTCAACAATTCATCTTCTGACACCAATTGTAACGAATTTAGTGCAACTCCTCTTATTTGCAACCTTCTACTAATGTTCGAATCACTAAATTGTTGAATAAATAACTCCACTATTTAATAATGCAAAATTACCTTTATTAAAGTACTTCACAGTAACACTTATACTTCGCAACTAATAGATTGCTTAAATCAAACTGATTGTCGTGCCTCTACTGTTGCTGCTTTTTATACTTTTCGATTTCCTCGATCCATATTTCTAGGCGATTCTAATTCCAGAACCTACTAGTTAGTAATCAGCTATAAAATTACTCAGCTATAACTACGTTTATAGCTTCTCATATGCGCCTGTACTTGTGACTGATACTTGCACAAATCAATGCCTTCTTTTGGGAGCATCTCAGATAAGATATAGGCATATGTTTGTGCTTCTTTCTCCGCTCTGTGTACGTACATATGTGTAGATAGGTGTTAGCAATGCTTATGTGTGTGTGTGCTAATTTTTAGCAGTCAGCTGTGAGTTGCGCTAATCGTTAAGGTTTACAGTGACATGCGTGCTGCCTTGCAGTGACTGGCAGTTCCTCTTTCATTAGGGGGACTCATTTAACTTTATAAATGCCTTATAATGTGTGTAAACGTATTGTAACGAATTTACTGCAAATCCTCTTATTTGCAACCTTCTGCTAAGTTCGAATCACTAAACTGTTCAATAAATAACTCCAATATTTAATAATGCAAAATGGCCTTTATTAAAGTACTTCACAATAAATAGCTCTACTATTGGTCGACAGATTGCGTGCTAAATCAAAACTGATTGCAGCGCCTCTATCGTTGAAGCCTTTTATACTCTTTGATTTCCTCGTTGCATCTTCTAGGCGCTTCTGTTCTGTTGTTGTTGTTGTTGTAGCGATAAGGTTGCTCCCCGAAGGCTTTGGGGAGTGTTATCGATGTGATGGTCCTTTGCCGGATGCAGATCCGGTACGCTCCGGTACCACAGCACCATTAAGGTGCTAGCCCGACCATCTCGGGAACGATTTATGTGGCCACATTAAACCTTCAGGTCATCCCCACCCTCCCCACCACCAAGATCCATGAGGAGCTTGGGGTCGCCAGAGCCTCGTCTGTTAGTGAAACAGGATTCGCCGCGGATAGGTGAGGTTGACAATTGGATTTGGAGAAGCTATATATTGCGCTGGCAACCTGAGGGGTTGCGCTACACACCCCTTGAATCTGGTATTTTAGTCGCCTCTTACGACAGGCATACCTACCGCGAGTACATTCTGACCCCCTTACCCGCTGGGGTGGCGCTTCTGTTCTCGAATCTACTAGTTGGTTATCTGTTATAATTATAACTACAGATGTACGTGTATAGCTCTCATATACGCGTGTGTTTGTGAGAGATCCTTCCACAATTATAATTGCATATCTCAGATAAGATATCTGCATGTGTTTGTTGCTTCACCGCTGCGTATACGTACATATGTGTAGGCATAATAATTGAATTATTGATGTGCATTCACGTCACTGCTTAGCATCGGCTCAGAGATGGCAGTACCCCTTAGTGTTGCTAATATTCGTAACAGTATGAATTTAGCTAGTGCGTAAACGAACTGTCAAATTTTGTACGAAGAATCGTTTACACAATTTGTATAAATTTACGCGCACATTTCATGGTGTAAACGCGGTAAACTCAAAGGAATGCAACCTTGCAAACATAATTGCCGTCCTTTTCATCAGAAATCTCCAACAACATCAAGTCATTTACAAGAATTTCTTAGTAAAGATGTTTTAGTTTTGATTTTTCACTTATTGTTCGCATTTTTAAACGGTTTTATTCAGCTTGAGTTGACAGGCTGCACGGCCGCATGAACGGCCGTTGTGAACGAATCTTGTAATTGAAAATTAAGTAACTTCCCGATAAGCTACAAGCTTGAAACTTGGAATATAGTTCAGAACCCGATGACAATGCAATAATAAGAAAAAAATCGCCGCTAGGTGGCGCAAGGATCGAGATATTCACAAAAATCGTATTTGTGGTCCGATTTGATTTGGTCCATATTTGGAACACATAATACATACATGAATAGAAAGCGACCTATGATGCCAGATTTGGCTCATATTTGGAACAAATATTGCATACAGTCCAGAAGAAGTGACATCAAAATATTTTGGAGTTAGAGGAGGGACAAGCATACGTGGCGCAGAGTCGAGTAAAGTCTTTGGAAGGATTATGTATTGAGGACTTAGGTTGTAACAAATTGTCAGGAAAGAGTCCTTGTAATAATGAGTCACTAAATGAACTAAATAGAATGAGAAATAATAGGCAATTAAATAAAGACTAGAAACTTGAAAATAAAATAATTTAAAAAAAAATTTTAAGTTAAACGGTTTTATTGAAAACAATACTTACATGAAATAATAATAATACGAAAAGCTAGAAAATAATTAGGTAGGTCCTAGGTACTAGTCATCACACTCCTTATTAATCTAGGGCGTTGATCAAAAGTTTTTTTGGTAATAATACAGCTGATCGACAATTAAGTTTATCAAGAATATTGCTAGGTGCTTTCATATAACAGCGTGTGTAAATGGATATAATTTTACACCTTATAAATTTATATGCTTTAAAAAGTCCCCTTATTGAAACCTTAAAAATTATGGGAACAGTTGAATTTTTTGTTTAAAAATTGCCAGCCATTCAAGCCAGAATATGGGTGTAAGTGTCAAATTGTTGCATAGAACGGATGACCGTGTGATACGCAACTCCAAAAGAGTGGTTGCCGATAACAGCAACAAAGTTTTTTGTGTGCTAATAGTGCCTGATAAGAAATTTGTTTCTTTAGGATGGAAATTTATTCGGAAACATTTCCAACCGCTGCCAAGTATTAACGACGGGCCAGATGCTTAACTTTATTGGCCTTTGGTTTTTTATTCGTAAAAATAAATATGTAAATGTAGGGCTTGATAACCTCCGAAGAGATCTTAGGGCGAGCTTCTCTTCCAATTTGCGTCGTGCTTTTAATTTTTCTTACAAATTGTCGGAACGGGACCTACTTGTTTTATGCCGACCCCGAACGGCGTCTGCAAGGCAGATGACTTTTCACTGAGAGCTTTTCATGGCAGAAATACACTCGGAGTGCTTGCCAAACACTGCCGAGGGGCGACCCCGCTTAGAAAAATTTTCTTCTAATTAAAAACCTTATTTCTAAAATTTTTATGTTGCTTTGCCCGGGGCGTTAACCCAGAATCTTCGGTGTGGTAGGCGGAGCACGCTACCATCACACCACGGCGCCCGCCTTTAAATTTAAATACACCTCTGAAATTACAGCGCATAAAATTAGTACTACTAAATTTCAATACGCATTATACTCAGATGTAATCGAAATATGTTTCTATGTTTCACCTCATCACTAATTCTATGTATCACCTCTAAAGATGGTGTGTATCCACTATTCATCGCAACCGATTCAGATATATGTTATACATTATCGCCACCAGAGGTTTTTGTCTCCGATTTTTGGTACAACATGTTCTGTAGCTAGTTATTTTACCACTGGCGCTAGATGGCTCCCCTAAGCATTATCTAAGCGAGGATACGAGTTTTTTTTACGCGCAAACGTAAACGTAGACCCGTGTAAAAAAACACGGCTAATATAGCAACGCTTCTCGCTTTAACTCTGCCATCAGCCTTAAGGCCCGAACACTTCGACTTTTGCGTCGTTTTGGCGCTCGCGTCACTTTCAAAGAAAGCACGCGGAGAGTTTTCCTGCCACAGAGATCTCAAAAGAAAAACTAATTTTTTTTTGCATCATTAAAAAAATAATAGATGATAAGTTTTTTAGTTCAAGAAAGAAACGAAGGCGAATCCTTACGCCAGCATAACGTATGATTTTTAGTTTATTTTGCGTTACTTTAACGTGGCAGTTGCGTCAACTGTGGAACACGACGACAAAGTCGCGTGTGTGACGCACCGCAAGCACCAAAACAACGCAAAAGTTGAAATCTTTTGAGCCTTTAAGCTTCTCGCTACCATATCTTATGAGAAATTCAAGAGATATTTGAAATTGAAGCACAACTTTTTATTGTGGACAGATAATATAGGTTTGTCAAAAAATCAATCGGAATAAAGTTCAAATAAAGGTAAAAATCATGATAAAAATAAGGTAGTTCCACTTTCAAGTATTTAATTTATTCAACTTTAAATATTAGAAGGATATATATTTACAGAGCTGTTAAAATGTCAACTGACTGAAAGCAAATAAAATGCCACATCAAGAAGTAAGGCAAAATCTGCATCCTCCTTCAAGGAGAGAAGTGCTTCTTAAACTCCAACCTCATTACTGGGGAAACCAAATTGTATGCTACTGGTATGAAATTTTTCCAAAGATACCAACAGAATTTAGAATCTTTGTTTGGTAAATACATTTTAAAAACTGCCTTTAACTAATTTAATATGCTTATATTGGTGAGCCTTATCAACTTAATGTACCTGCTTAATGTAATAGTGGTAGCGGTTTATTTGCTTCGTTCCGCAACATTCTTCGCTTCCTCCAGATCTCCATGTTTTGACACTTACATATATGCCAATAGAATTATCTGGGATCTATTAGCGCCACAGTCGGCAACGGAGGAACTGCTCTGTTGATCTTCTTGGTAACCAGCGTCTCTTTGTTACCTCCCTTTATTATACTCAGTTGAGCAGAGCTCACAGAGTATATTAGCTTTGTTTGGATAACGGTTGGTTATACAGGTATAAGGGAATCGAGATAGATATAGACTTCCATATATAAAAATCATCAGGATCGAAAAAAAATTTTATTGAGCCATGTCCGTCCGCCCGTTAACACGATAACTTGAGTAAATTTTGAGGTATCTTGATGAAATTTGGTATGTAGGTTCCTGAGCACTCATCTCAGATCGCTATTTAAAATGGACAATATCGGACTATAACCACGCACACTTTTTCGATATCGAAAATTTCAAAAAACCGAAAAAGTGCGATAATTCATTACCAAAGACGAATAAAGCGATGAAACTTGGTAGGTGAGTTGAACTTATGACGCAGAATAGAAAATTAGTAAAATTTTGGACAATGGGCCAGGCACCGCCCACTTTTAAAAGAAGGTAATTTAAAAGTGTTGCAAGCTGTAATTTGGCAGTCGTTGAAGACATCATGATGAAATTTGGCAGCAACGTTTCTCCTATTACTATATGTATGCTTAAAAAAAATAGCAAAATCGGAGAAAGACCACGACCACTTTAAAAAAAAATTTTTTTTTAAGTAAAATTTTAACAAAAAATAAATACCTTTACAGTATATAAGTAAATTATGTCAACATTCAACTCCAGTAATGATATGGTGCAACAAAATGCAAAAATAAAAGAACATTTCAAAATGGGCGTGGCTCCGCCCTTTTTCATTTAATTTGTCTAGGATCCTTTTAATGCCATAAGCCGAACAAAGATTTACCGATCCTTGTGAAATTTGGTAGGGGCTTAGATTCTGGGACGATAACTTATTGCTGTGAAAAAGGGCGAAATCGGTTGATGCCGCGCCCTGTTTTTATACACAGTCGACCGTCTGTCCTTCCGCTCGGCCGATAGCACGATAACTTGAGCAAAAATCGATATATCTTTACTAAACTCAGTTCACGTACTTATCCGAACTCACTTTGTATTGGTGTAAAAACTGGCCGAAATCCGACTATGACCACGCCCAATTTTTCGATATAGAAAAATACGAAAAACGAAAAAAATGGCATAATTCTATACCAAATACGAAAAAAGGGATGAAAAATGGTTTTAGGATTAGTTTATTGACGCAAAAAAAACTTTAGAAAAAAACTTTGTTGTGAAATGGGTGTGACACCTACCATATCAAGTAGAATGAAATGAAAAAGTTCTGCAGTGCGAAATAAAAAACCCTTGAAGTCTTGGCAGGAATACTGTTCGTGGTATTATATATATAAATAAATTAGCGGTATCCAACAGATGATGTTCTGGGTCACCCTGGTCCACATTTTGGTCGATATTTGGAAAACGCCTTCACATATACAACTACCACCACTCCCTTTTAAAAGCGTCATTAATACCTTTAACTTGATACCCATATCGTACAAACACATTCTAGAGTCACCCCGGGTCCACCTTTATGGCGATATCTCGAAAAGGCGTCCACCTTTAGAACTATGTCCCACGCCCTTTTAAAATACCATTAACACCTTTCATTTGATACCCATAGCGTACAAACATATTCAAGAGTCACCCCTGGTCCACATTTATGGCTATATCTCGAGAAAGCGTCCACCTATAGAACTAAGGCCCACTCCCTCTTAAAATACTCATTAATACATTTCGTTTGATACCCATATTGTACAAACGCATTCTAGAGTCACCCCTGGTCCACCTTTATGCCGATATCTCGAAAAAGCGACCACCTATAGAACTAAGCCCCACACCCTTTTGAAATACTCATTAACACCTTGCGTTTGATACCCATATTGTACAAACGCATTCTAGAGTCACCCCTGGTCCATATTTATGGCGATATCTGGAAAAGGTGTCCACCTATAGAACTAAGGCCCACTCCCTTTTAAAATGTTCATTAACACCTTTCATTTGATACCCATATCGTACAAACAATTTCTAGGGTCACCCCTGGTCCACCTTTATGGCGATATCTCGAAACGGCATCCACCTATGGAAATAAGAATCACTCCCTTTTAAAATACTCATTACCACCTTTCATTTGATACCCATATCGTACAAACAAATTCTAGAGTCAACCCTGATCCACCTTTATGGCGATATCCCTAAATGGCGTCCACCTATAGAACTATGGCCCACTCCCTCTTAAAATACTCTTTAATACCTTTCATTTGATACACATGTCATACAAACACATTCCAGGATTACCCTCGGTTCATTTTCCTACTTGGTTATTTTCCCTTATGTTGCCACCATAGCTCTCAACTGAGTATGTAATTTTCGGTTACACCCGAACTTAACCTTCCTTACTTGTTTTTACAATAATTTCGTGTCCAGCAGCAGCCTTTGCTGCGATAAAGACATTTTTACTTCGCATCTTTGCCCAGTGAGAGTAAATCTCTGTTCAAATGCTCTGCAATGCACGTGTTTAAGCCACTCAGCTGAATAGAAAGCGCTCTGGTGTTTGGTCAAGTCTTCACACCGATGTCAAGCTGGTTACCCCAGCAACCGCTTAAGATCCAATAGTGGAAAGGATAAGTTCGTAGAACCATTATGTTGCGCCGAAGACGAGGATACATCTTTTCGTAGGTGTATGTGATGGGACAGGAATTGGGCTCAAGACCTGCCCGGGACAGCTTGTTGAACGCCAAAAAAAAATATAACCAAAAATCAAAAGAAAAGGATGGGTAGATTTCCTAACAAAACTATTGTTTTTGGACGTTTATTTTTTAGGGATATGGTGACGTTGTTTCAAAAGGGAATACCAAAACACAGTTTATGTCAAATGGGACCAATATCGAAGAAGAATTTGAATTACCTCTCTATATATTTATCACGGTAAAAGTTAATAATTTGAGGCATACAACAAAATATTATAAATTCACTGCATATTTATTTGCTATAAAGTTTATTGATAGTTAAATGCATTTTTTCCGCTTATTTCATCTTAAGCGTAGATTCCATTACATTTACATAAAATATTTATCAGCTGTGTTATTTTTGTTATACCTCTGTTCAAAGTACTCCTTGATCGTTTTGCGTAAGCCCGTGAAGTATCTGGCTGTTAATTCCTCAAAAGCCGCTTCTAAGTCATCTACACCATCTTGTGCGGCAATCTCGATTGGAGTTTTACCAACAAATTCGTCCAGTTCTGCCGAATCTATTTTATCACCTCCTGCTTGCGAAGCCACCATGGCAGTTGCCTGGTAGGCCAACACACAAACGAGTAGAAAAGTAAAAACGGTGAAATTTTTCATTTTATTCGATGTTTAGTTCTCTTCGAGTACACTGCGAAAACTATTGCATTAATGAAAATATTGTGGCATTTTATAGTGAAACATTTGGTCTTGGAAATAAATTGCAAAAAAAAAAACAAACCACAAAAATTCAAAGAACTGTTTTTGTTTTGACTGAAAGTAAATTTAAGAATTAAACTTAATTTGACTTAAAATTAAATATTTGTTTCACTTCTAATCACATGATAGTTCTGAGAAGTTTAATTGATAAACAATACCTGAAACCAACATTAAAATAAATATTTTCTTTGAATTAGAATTTCTAATTGTTCAACATATTTACCACAACATTTCGCAAAATTGAACAGATGTTTTGCTTTTCAAATAAGAAACCCTTTAAATAAAATAAACATAAGATCACTCGTTCGAATCGAGCTCAACGCCTTAACAAAAAAAATTATTTTTTTTATTTTTATACCTTTCATGAAAATGAAATTTATTTTTTTTAATGGATATTAACCCTTACAGATTATAATAATATAAAGAAAGTTTAAAAAGTACTTATGACTAGAAGCAATCGGTGTACTTAGAGAGAAGAGTTCAAAATTTTCATAATTTCAGCTCTTTGTATAGAAATATTTTGCTCTAGAGCAGCGGAATTACTTCAGTTTGTCACGAATCGCATAATTGTATGTCCTTAAAGGAGAAGAGAGAGACCCACCAATAAGTATACCGCAATGTTCAGGGGTCGAATCGTAACATACGATCCGTGATCGAATGCAGTTTGCAAAATCACAATAGCTCCGAAATGGTGCATCGGATTAATGAAATATGTGAATTAGGGACAATGCGTACTCACTGGATCCATAATATATTATTGAATTTTCAAATATTTGGGTAGCCTAATTTTTATCACTTGAGTAAAAATAGTGTTCGATCCGTGATCGTATGTTACGATTCCATAGCAGGGATGAAGAGCTGAGTTGATTTAGCCATGTCCATTTATCCGTCTGTCTGTTGCAAACTAGTGTCTCAATTTTTGAGATATCTTGATAAAATTTGGTGAGCTGCTGTTTACGCGGCGTAGGCTGCCACCCGTCCCATCTCCCCCTTGCACATACGTATATCCATGAACTTATATATACCCCATATCTTGTATTATATTCGATTATTGAATTGTATTGTATCGAATTATCCCCTAGAACTAAGGCACTTGCCCGTGGTTGGCGGCAATTCTTTGAAAACCCTTTTAAACAAATTTTCAACGCAAGGCGCGCAATATTGTCTTGAAACTCATATCGGTAATTTAGTGAAAACCAATGTACGACTTTAGCATTCGTCTAAACAAGAAATAAGTAAAACAAAGACCAAAACGCGGAAACACACCAAATTTTGCTTATAACCTTAGATTTCAAGCAACGTGACTGAAGCACCAGCAGCAACAGCAAAGTCCACAACAGCTAATACAATTGGAACCATCCACTACTGCTGTCGCCGACATCGCCACCATCTCATTGCCATCACCGTCACCTCCTCGCCATCTCCGCAGTCGCGGCAGGAACATCGGGAAAACAGGTGAGTGTTGTATCATCCATCCCAGTGTAACTAATGGTCCTTCGTCGCCTTTGACGAAACCAGCCCATTAAACAATAATAATACTCCTTAAAGTATATCCCCCCAATTAAAATTTGGCGGTTCCCAAGAACTATATATATAGATTTTCCCGCCATATACATAAATCTCCCGCCAAAAAATACATTTTCCCGCCATAAAAGTATATATTCTCACCCCCTATATACATATATACATATCGCGGTGCATTACAGACCAGCAAATCCCACTCATACTTTTACAAAGTTAACTTGTGTCCCTTGCGGTATAATAGAAATACATATTCCCACACAAGTATTACTCGGAATACCCAGCAGCAAATTCGGCCACATTCACATAGTTTGAATTACCCAGCAGTAAATTCTGCCGCTCATCCCAACTGGTCCCAGACTAATCCCAATTGAGTCTAACTGGTCCTAGTCTACTACACTCTCGACCAATAGGAAAACTTATCCCTTTGGTTTTCCCGTGGAAATAAACACTCGGCAATCTCCAAAATAACCAAAATAACCAAAATAAAATTAAGCAAGTCCCTCTTCAGAATGGCTAGCGTGGTCGAAAGTAAATTTATATCCGAAACGGATCTCTTTTTGGATTACTGCAATCGGTTCGGTACAACCGACATCCAAGATAACACCGAGGCATCCCTAAAAATAAAAGAGAAAAATATCGATGTGTTCTGGGAAAGGCTACAGAGCGCATATGACGCCGTCGTAGAGTCAGATGACAACGATCTTCCCGATGACTTTAAGGCCTCAGCCTTCAATAAATACCGCGCCTGCCTTATAGCATATGAAGACACAAAGGCAAGAATAGGCGATCAGCTCCAGCTAAGGGTACTAAGCAATACCGTCCCCGCTACAACCACCACTCCCCAAGAAAATTCCGGGATGCACCTCAAAGTACCCGCCTGTGACACCGAAGTCTTTTACGGGAGTTATGATCAATGGCCGTCCTTCCGTGGCATGTTCACGGCGGTCTATATCAACCACCCAAAACTCTCGAGCGCCCAAAAACTGTACCACCTCAGGTACAAAACCCAAGGAAAAGCCGGCCAGATTGTAAAACAATCCCACTTAGTGATGACAACTTTGCTCTGGCGTGGGAAGCCCTGAAATCCCGTTATGAAAACAAAAGAGTCCTGGTCGATAATCAAATCCGAATTCTCATGAATCTAAAAGCGATTCAATCGGAAAACAGCGATGAAATCCAAAGATTGCAATCCTCTGTAAACAACTGCCTCCAAATATTAGCAACCCAACAAGTCTCGACAGAAATTTGGGATCCCATTTTAATTTATTTAGTAACGTCCAAGCTCCCAGAAAATACTGTTGCGATTTGGAAACAATCATTAAGCTCCAGACGAGACCTACCGAACTGGTCCCAAATGGCCAGTTTCTGACTACTCGCTACGAGATAGTGGAAAGGGTGGATCAATGGCGACCAGCCAAACCCCGATATAATCCACCCTCCACCAACTTCTCAAGGCCTTCCCCAAGTCAGAACAATCCCCAGTTCAGGCAGGCTCAAACCCCTAACCAAAACCGCAACCCCCCGCAGAACAACAACTACTCCCAAAATCGTACAAATGCTCATGTGGCCCAGCATGAAAAGGTATACGCCTGCAGAATGTGCAAGCAGAACTCCCACACGCTACAAAGCTGCTTGCATTACAAAAAGCTGGCAATCCCTGAACGGAAAAAATTCGGGAGAGAAAACAATCAATGCGAAAACTCCCTGTCCCAAACCCACCTCTTAAAAGATTGCACAAGCACAAGAACGTGCCTCTACTGCCAAGGTCGCCACAACTCCACCCTCCACGACGCCGGAGTATCTCATAAAACCAATGGCTCTCGAAAAACAACAGCTCAAGTAGCAACTAGTCAAGACGTTACCAACACAGATCCCAACGATGAAATTCCCACCACCTCAAACGCTGCCCACATCCAATCTTTACATGCAGAAAATGATAACAAGATCATTCTCCCCACAGCGATAGTGTCCATAGAACACCGATGGGACTGCTTCAGGCTCAGAGCCTTAGTGGATCAAGGGTCAGAGCGTAGCTTCATCTCACCAAAAGCTCAAATCAAGCTAGGCCTCCCATATACCCACTCCGTATTCGAAATATCGGGCATGGGAGGCGGAGTAGTACAAACCTCCAACAAATTATGCTCACTGACCCTAGTCTCAAATGACCACAAGGCGAAAATAAAGGCCCAGGCAATAGTACTACCTCGGCTTACTGGGCAACTCTCAACACTCAGGCTAAATAACGACCAAATGCGTAAATGGTTACACCTCAAGCTAGCAGACCAGAATTCTCAGAATCCCTCCCAAATCGATCTGGTGTTAGGCAGCGATCTCATCCCTCAAATCATGCTAAACGGCATAGAAAAGATCTCGCCCACACTGCTAGCACAAAACACAATATTTGGCTGGATAATAAGTGGCCAAACCCCCGAAAAGGTCGGATCACACTCCTCTCAAGCGTGGGAAGTGACGAATGTTCAGCTGAATGTGCAGCTAAGACAATTCTGGGAAATCGAAGAAATACCCAGAACGCGAGTGGAAACCCAAGAAGATACAATGTGCGAAGAATTTTATCAAAGCACCACCACTCGCATGGATGACGGTCGATACATGGTCCGGCTCCCATTTAAATCAACATTCCCGAACGATATCGACCTAGGTCAATCCCGTAATGCAGCCCTACGACAGTTCCATGGCATGGAACGTACCTCTCAAAAAAGGGCAATCTCAAGCAGCAATACGACCAGGTACTCGAAGAATATCTGTCCCTAGGTCACATGAAAGAATGCAGTCCCAATGAAATAGAAACCCTGGGTAAATACTGTTCATTCTATCTCCCTCACCATGCAGTCGTAAGGCCAGACAAGAAGACAACAAAAGTCAGAGTTGTATTCAAAGCCTCTAAAAAGTCGCGTTCCGGTCACTCCCTCAACGATGTTTTATGTACCGGACCAACCCTCCAACCCGATCTCCGACTTATGTTGCTGAAATGGCGAACATATAAATATGTGTTTAATGGCGACGTCGAGAAAATGTACCACCAAATTCTCTTGCACCCCGATGACCGAGACTACCAACGGATAATATTCCGAACCCCCGAACACAGTCCAATAAAGGACTACAAGTTAAAAACGGTCACCTTCGGGGTTAATTGCGCGCCTTTCCTGGCTATTCGCACCCTACACGAGCTGTCGAAAGATGTAGCCGATTCCCATCCACGCGCAGCCCCAATACTAAAATCCGAGACGCATGTTGACGATATTTTATCTGGCAGTCATGATCTCCAATCAGCCGAGCAATCCCTAACAGAGACTATAGACGCTCTCAATTCAGCCGGCTTTCCCCTAAAAAAGATGATGGCAAACCATCCCAACATCCTCCAAAAATATCGAAACCTGATCTGCTGGAAACAAACTTTCTCGAGTTCGAAAAGACTAGCATCTCCAAGACCCTGGGCATCCAGTGGAACGCCCTAACGGATATATTCTCGTATACCGTCGACTCAAATCCGGCATCCACTGCAGCCACGAAGTGGCAAATCCTCTCCTCCATTGCGAAACTTTTCGATCCCGCAGGGTGGATGACGCCCATAATGATCCAAGCGAAGATGCTCATGCAAGAATTGTGGTTAGACGGGACCGAATGGGACGAAAAGGTCAAACCCATCCGTCTAGCCAAATGGGCGCAGTTCTCTCAAAATCTTCCCTCTATCTCAGCCATCCATATACCCCGATGGATGAATTTTACGCCCGATCAACAAGTTGAGCTCCACGGATTCTGCGAAATGTCCCTTGGCGACATGTGCGAAGCAAAGACAACCCCGCGGATCACCGAACCAGCGGATGCAGCCCCGACGATCTCGCTAACTCATCGCTATGGTGGAATAGTCCAGAGTGGCTTTCCCGACCCCTCGAGGACTGGCCAACACCAACGGCCAGAAATGTTGTACCCCCCGAACTTCGCCGAGTCGAATCACTGCATGCAGCGGAAGAGTCAGAAGATGTCTTAGCACGGTTCTCCTCCTATCCCCGCGCCTTACGCATAACAGCATACGTGTTGAAATTTATAACTCGGCTTAGAAATGCTGTAGGAGGCAATCGTACCCCTAACGATCCCAGCCTCTCTTACGCCGACGTCATGCGCGCGAAAATCCGTCTGCTGAGTCTGACTCAGTCGAGATTCTTCGCTTCCGAAAGAGCTTCCCTCGAAAATTTAAAACCAATCGGAAAGCGAAGTCCCCTACTGGCACTTGACCCCTTCCTGGATGCAAACGGGATTCTACGTGCCAACGGAAGATTAGTAAACGCCGACCTGACCTACAATGAGTGTCATCCCATCATTCTCCCCGAAAAGGTTCGTTTACTTCTCTCTATATAAGGTTTCTACACGAGGGCTTCCTCCATGCGGACCTCCGCCTCCTGCAACAGGCTATGAGGCAGGAATTCTATACCCCCCGACTCAAACCTCAGCTGAAAAAATGTATTTTCAATGTAAAGTCTGCACCATCCATAAGGGACAAACGCAATCCCAAATAATGGCAGCTTTACCCCCCGAACGATGCACTTTCACGCCCCCCTTCACTACTACTGGCGTAGAATTCGCCGGCCCGTTTCAAATCAAAGCTTCGATGCTCCGATCTCCAACCCTCGTAAAAGGTTATGTGGCCGTTTTCGTTTGCTTCACCACCAAAGCGATCCACCTGGAATTGTGTTCGGATCTCACTAGTAAGGCTTTTCTCGCTGCCTTCCCCCGGTTTTTATGGTGTCGAGGGTACCCGAAACAAATGATGAGCGACAACGACACAACCTTCATTGGTGCTAAGCGAGCTACCGAAGTAGAGTTCGTCACCTTCCTCAACGAAGTCTCGACATATATTGTCCAAAAGTACGCGCCAAAAGGCATCGAATGGAAATTTATACCCCACGGCGCCCCCCACATGGGCGGATTATGGGAATCTGCCGTCAAAAGCTTTAAAAGCCATGTTAAAAAGGTCGCCGGAACACACAGCTTCACCTTTGAAGAATTCTCGACTATATTAATTCGTATCGAGGCCGTTCGCAATTCTCGTCCTCCCCGCTTTCTCAGGACCCAGCGGATCTCACCGCCCTCACACCTGGCCACATTCTCCGAGGCGCACCCCTTCTCGCCATCCCCGAGCCGAACTATGAACACCTCTCTATGATCAACCGTTGGGAACGGTTGAAAGTTTTACATCACCAATTCAGCAAACGCTGGAAGAATGACTATCTAATGGAGTTACACAAGCGTTATCGATGGCAAACCGCTCAATCTCCCCCTAAAATCGGCGATCTTGTCGACTTAAGCATTCGTCTAAACAAGAAATAAGTAAAACAAAGACGAAACGCGGAAGCACACCAAATTTTGCTTATAACCTTAGATTTCAAGCAACGTGGCTGAAGCACCAGCAGCAACAACAAAGTCCACAACAGCTAATACAATTGGAACCATCCATTACTGCTGTCGCCGACATCGCCACCATCTCATTGCCATCACCGTCACCTCCTCGCCATCTCCGCAGTCGCGGCAGGAACATCGGGACAACATGTGAGTGTTGTATCATCCATCCCAGTATAACTAGCTGCTATATTCAGGTGTCCGATTAGACATTTGTCGGTACCGGCCGGATCGGACCACTATAGCATATATAATATATCCCCCATACAACCGATTTTTCACAAAACAGGATTTTTGTCATATCTTCATCAATTTATCCGATTGAAGTTTCAAACTACGCCATATACTTTCGTTTAGTTTGCACATATTGTTCTGAAAAAATGGATCAGATTGGTTTTATATATAGCATATATCGCCCACAACCGATTCTTCAGATAAGAAATTTTTCGCAACTTCTGCTCAACAGGCGAACCTTCAAACTGCACCATATGCCTTTGTATATAGCAAGTATGGTTGTCTGAAAAAATCGAAGAGTTCGATCGTATATACATATAGCATATATCCCCTACAACCGATTGTTCAGATAAAAAAATTTCGCAATTTCTATACCATTTTACAAGCTACTGTTGTCTAAAAAATTTATAGAGATCGGTGGTATATATAGTATAAATATATACTATAGTATAAATATATATAATTTTGCACCCTCACACTTTGCATACTCACAAAAAAATACCTACCTGTTTTTCTTTTATTTTTTATTTATGTTTAAATGTTTATGTTTAAATGTTCTAAGAACTGTTTTTGTTTTGACTGAAAACAAGCATAAGAACTAAACTTAATTTGACTTTAATATAAATATTTGTTTCACTTCTAATCACATGAAAGTTCTGAGAAGTTTACCTGATAATCAGTACCTGAAACCAACATTAAAATAAATATTTTCTTTGAATTAGAATTTCTAATTATTCAAGATAACACTGTGTTGCAAAAACGAGCTTTAGTTCTATTCTATGAACCAAATATACTTTTTCGGAAAGAGGAGAAAAAATAAAAATACACGTGTATCGGCGATTTTCATGTACACGTCAGAATTTTTTTTCTTATGTATAAAGTACATAAAGCTCGTAGTGTCCGTCTGTCCGCCTGTGTGAAAGACTTTGGATCGATTTTTAACCATTTTTCCGTGATCCAATCGGGCTGAGTTTTTGGAGGCAGACTCGTGGAAATGTCTGCATCACGCCAAATTTTTTAAAAAACAAATTTTTATCAATTCTCAGATTTTCCTGATTTTTTTTTTTTGTAATGGTTATCTGTTTTTTTGTAACGGTTTCAGCTCACGATTTTTTTTATTAATTTTATTATACTAAAATTAAAAATTGTTACATTAAAAATTTCAATGCTTTCAAAGAAACTTAGGCCTTTTATTTTTACGTTTGTAAACATTTGTGTCAGTATCGCGACAAATAGACCAACAGTATTCGCCAAGAATAGGCGCAATGTCTTGTTCTTTAAAGCGCTTTTCAATAGCCACAATGTCCTGATGGAATCTTTCGCCATGCTCATCGCTACAAGCTCCTAAATCATCAGCGAAAAAATCTAAATGAATGTGAAGGAAATGGATCTTTAACGACATTAATATGCCCATTTCGCCATATGCCGAAATCATTTCTACAACAATATTTTCATAATTGGCAGCTCGTTTGTTGCCAAGAAACTGCTCAATAACGGCAATTGTGCCTTTCCATGCACGTTGTTCGATAGCATTCAATTTTGATGAAAATTCATAACTTGCAACTATTTTTTTTATCTGCGGACCATTGAAAACCAGGGACGGAAAATAATATTTTTTTTTTTCGAAGTGGAAAAAGTTCGGGTCAAAAATTGTCCTAAGTGAAAATGTTTTAGTTCTCTGATATCCCTATAGTAATATCATGTGGAATCATACATCCTTTTTATTTTTAGAACTTTTTCCATAAAAGTCCACATATAAAAGTAAAATCTGTGTTTTTATTTTTTGAGTCCGATAGAACTAGTTAAACTTGGACTTTTAAAAATAAAAGTCAGGAATAAAAGTTAAATCCGGACTTTTATTCTTTAAGGCCAAACTAAAAATAAAAGTCCGGCTTTATAACAAAGAAACGGCTTATCCGAATTAAAAAAAAATTGTTTATTTCAGATAAGCCGCTTCTTTGTTATCAAGCCGGACTTTTATTATGGCATTAAAAAATAAAAGTCCGGATTTAACTTTTATTTCCTGACTTTTATTTTTTAAAGTCCGAGTTTAAATAGTTCTATAGGACTCAGGTTATAAAAATCCGAAAATAATATTTATCTTGATCCATATATATTAAAAGTCCAAAATTAATAGTTTTATAAGGATTTATATTATAAAAGGAATAACAGTTTCCGCCCCTGTTGAAAACACCTTAAATCATACACATCATTAAAAAAAAATTAAGTTACTTAATGCGTTCTAGAAAAAATACCTGCATAAATCTTTGCGCCGTTCAATTTCGGCAAAAATTTTGCGCAAACTTGCAATCGCCTCGCCCTCACGATCCAGTTTTTTTAACAAAATTTGATACGACACCGAGCTTAATGTGTAGTGGTGGCAAACTGATTTGAGATGGCTTCACCAGTGGTAGATTTTCTATACTTTCGACACCTACTTTGTTGTATGCTCGCGGCTTCAGTGTAATGCTGATCTCTTTTGCGACCTTCCCATGTACACAAGAAGCCTGGTGGATTGGAAATTCACGCTTAACACCCATGTATAATCCGACCACTTTCAGTTCGCTGCATATTGTCCAATTATGCTCTTTCCATGCCTTTGCATGTTTCTATGTATGTATGAACAAACACACAAACGGGACAGAGTGTGTTGTATCAAACAATTAATTAAACGAATTTAAATGATGCAATATTGATTATGCAATTCAATGTTTCATCTGTAATACCAGTTGTAAGTGTTGTAAAAGTCATAAACAGTTTAGTGTTAGAAAGTTACTATTGATAAACTACAAATAGATGCAGTAGGATGGGTCGAAAAACAATTTTTTTTTTTCGGAACGCTTTAGTAGTTTAAAAATTTGGAGTCCTTTCAAGTTATGCCAAAAAAAGGGAAAAAAATCAGGAAAATCTGAGAATTGATAAAAATCTATTTTTTTTTTTTTTAATTTGACGTGATGCAGACATTTCCACGAGTCTGCCTGCAAAAATTCAGCTCGATTGGATCACGGAAAAAAGGTTAAAAATCGATCCAAAATCTTTCACACACGCGGACAGACAGATACTTTGTACATAAAAAAAAATTCTGACGTGTACATGAAAATCGCCAATACACGTGTATTATTATTTTCTCGCACCTTTGCGAAAAAGTATATTTCGTTCATAGGATAGAATGTGTGTAACGCGGTGTAATTACCACACTATTTGGCAAAATTGAAAACATGTTTTTGTTTTTTCAAATTGAAAACATCGTTCGAATCGAGCTCAAAGTCTTAAACGTATTTATTTTTATTGTTTTATTTGGAGCTTTTCGGTCGGTTTATCTCAATAAAATCTACTTTTTTATTTCAATCAACGCGTTTCGACGCATATTCGCATCTTCATCAGGATTATAATTGACAACATTAAATTCGTCTAGTTGTTGTGCGCATATAAACATATATACACATAACATTAACAAACAGATACATTCTGTAAAAAAAATTAAACCACACAACACGTCTTTATTCGTCAATCTTTTGCATTGACTGTCTTAATGCAAAAGATTGACGAATAAGGACGTGTTGTTAATTTTTTTTACAAAATGTATCTGTTTGTTAATGTTATGTGAATATATGTTTATATGCGCTCAACAACTAAACGAATTTAATGTTGTCAATTATAATCCTGATGAAGATGCGAATATGCGTCGAAACGCGTTGATTGAAATAAAAAAAGTAGATTTTATTGAGATAAACCGCCCAAAAAGCTCCAAATAAAACAACAAGAAGTTTAACTAAAATACTTGGCGCTACAAATGTATTTATTTTTATTTTTATACCTTCCATGAAAATGAAATTTATTATTTTTATTCTTTAAGTCTATGAATATTAATTATTATAGACTATAATACAAAGAAAATTTAAAAAGTAGTTTTGCCTAAAATTAGTCGGTGTACTTGGAGAGCAGAGTTCATAATTTTCATAAATTCAGCCCTTTATATAGAAAGATCCAGATCTAGAGCAGAGGAATTACTTAAATAAAATTTTCCCCAACATTTGTGTTGCTTTACGTATCTTTTTCACTATACCTGTCACTGTAGCTAGTGCAGAACGTTCCTTCAGCGTCCTGTTAAGAATCAAAAACTTTCATAGATCGTGTACATCTCAAGAGCGATTTTCAGGACTTGCTATGCTTTGTGTTGTTTTGGCAATGCAGTTAAATTTTGATATTATTATAAAAAATTTTGCAGCGCAAAAAGCAAGCAAAGCCACTCTTTGTTATCCGAACTTTCTATATTGAATAATTAAAATTTATAATCATCATTAAATTTATCAGATATGTATTAAAATGTTACCAAATAACTAGAAAAGATTGAAACAATATGCGGCTGTTAAAAAAAATTTTATTTCTACGTTACAATAAAATAGTATAAATAGTAAATATTCTGTGTTAAATTTATTTTCAGCTCTTAGTCCAAAAATCATTTAGTTGATGTAGCAAACATTTTTTTTTTTTTGGTGTAATACATCATTAATGATTCATGAATGAGACGTCATTAATTCAAATTAATCAAATGAACCTTTATGGACCTTTTATAGGGGGCCCATAAATTGTTTAGTCCCGGGCCCGGATTTTCTCTCTACGGCACTCCCTGGCGGCCCCGGAAAAACATCTGTGATTTCATTGATTTTAGCAACTATTCGATCGTAACATAAAATTGCTTTGGCACTCGCTTCGTCTGGAATTGCTGAATCTTTATTGGATGGAGGACGAACAGCTCATTCAGCTTTAAAATTGCCATGGAATATACAGGTGGTTGAGATCTCAATCTCAAAGTTTTGTGTCCAATAAGTATACCGAAATGATCAGGGCCGAATCGTAACATAAGATCCGTGATCGAATGTAGTTTTCAAAAACACAATAGCTCGGAAATGGTGTATCGGATTAATGAAATATGTGAACTAGGGACAACGCGTACTCACTAGACCCATAATATATTATTGCTTTTTTTTTTTAATAGCTTAATTTGTATCGCTTGTGTTAAAAATAGTTTTCGATCCGTGATCGTATGTTACGATTCCATAGCAGGGATGAAGAGCTGAGTTGATTTAGCCATGTCCTTTTGTCCGTCTGTCTCTTGCAAACTAGTCTCAATTTTTGAGACATATTGATCAAATTTGGTGATCCGCTATATTTAGGTGTCCTATTAGATATTTGTCCCAACCGGCTGGATTGAACCACTATAGCATAGCATATACCCATACAACCGATTTTTCAGAAAAGAGGATTTTTGTCATATCTTCCTCAATTTATCAGATTGAAGCTTCAAACTTCAACATATGCTTTCGTATATTTTATATATTAATGTCTGAAAAAAGGAGGAAATGGGTGGTATATATAGAATATATCCCCGCAACCGATTGTTCATATAACAAGCTTTTCGTAATTACTGCGCCATTTTAATAGCTAGAATCTTTAAGTTTCACCGAATGATTACGCATATGGCATATACTGCTATCTAAAAAATTTATAGAGATCGGTGGTATATTTAGTATATACCTCATATCAACTGTCATTTCTGTCACCTTTTCAAATTTCATCAGAAACTTGCATCCTCATACAAAAAACCTATATATTTTGTTGTTTTTATACTCAGTTGAGCAGAGCTCACAGAGTGTATTAAGTTTGATTGGATAACGGTTGGTTATACATATATAAAGGAATCGAGATAGATATAGACTTCCATATATCAAAATAATCAGGATCGAAAAAAAATTTGATTGAGCCATGTCCGTCCGTCCGTCCGTTAACACGATAACTTGAGTAAATTTTAAGGTATATTGATGAAACTTGGTATGTAGGTTCCTGATAACTCATCTCAGATCGCTGTTTAAAATGAACGATATCGGACTATAACCACGCCCACTTTTTCGATATCGAAAATTTCGAAAAACCGAAAAAGTGCGATAATTCATTACCAAAGACAGATAAAGCGACGAAACTTGGTAGATGAGTTGAATTTATGACGCAAAATAGAAAATTTGTAAAATTTTGGACATCGGGCGTGGCACCGCCCACTTTTAAAAGAAGGTAATTTAAAATTTTGCAAGCTGTAATTTGTCAGTCGTTGAAGATATCATAATGAAATTTGGCAGGGACGTTACTCCTATTACTATATGTACGCCTAATAAAAACTAGCAAAATCGGAGAAGGACCACGCCCACTTTTAAAAAAAAATTTTTTTAAGTAAAATTTTAACAAAAAATTTAATATCTTTAGAGTATATAAGTAAATTATGTCAACATTCAACTCCAGTAATGATATGGTGCAACAAAATACAAAAATAAACGAAGATTTCAAAATGGGCGTGGCTCCGCCCTTTTTCATTTAATTTGTCTAGGATACTTTTAACGCCATAAGTCGAACAAAAATTAAACAAACCTTTTGAAATTTGGTAGGAGCATAGATTTTATGATGTTAACTGTTTTCTGTGAAAACGGGCGAAATCGGTTGATGCCACGCCGAGTTTTTATACACAGTCGTTCGTCTGTCCTTGCGCATGGCCGTTAACACGATAACTTGAGCAAAAATCGGCATATCTTTAATGAACTTAGTTCACGTACTTACTTGAACTCAATTTATCTTGGTATGAAAAATTAACGAAATCCGACAATGACCACGCCCACTTTTTCGATATCGAAAATTACGAAAAATGAAAAAAATGCCATAATTCTATACCAAATACGAAAAAAGGGATTAAACATGGTGAGGTAATGGGATTGGTTTATTGACGCGAAATATGACTTTAGAAAAAACTTTATAAAATGGTTGTGACACCTACCATATTAAGTAGAAGAAAATGAAAAAGTTCTGCAGGGCGAAATAAAAAACCTTTAAAATCTTGGCAGGTATTACATATATAAATAAATTAGCGGTATCCAACAGATGATGTTCTGGGTCACCCTGGTCCACATTTTGGTCGATATCTGGAAAACGCCTTCGCATATACAAGTACCACCACTCCCTTTTAAAACTCTCATTAATACCCTTAATTTGATACCCATATCGTACAAACACATTCTAGAGTCACCCCTGGTCCACCTTTATGGCGATATTTCGAAACGGCGTCCACCTATAGAACTAAGGCCCACTCCCTTTTAAAATACTCATTAACACCTTTCGTTTGATGCCCAAATTGTACAAACAAATTCTAGGGTCACCCCTGGTCCACCTTTATGGCGATATCGCGAAACGGCGTCCACCTATGGAACTAAGGATTACTCGCCTTTAAAATACTCATTAACACCTTTCGTTTGATACCCATATCGTACAAACGCATTCTAGAGTCACCTCTGGTCCACCTTTATGGCGATATCTCGAAAAGGCGACCACCTATACAACAACCACCACTCCCTTTTAAAGTACTCATTAACACCATTCGTTTGATGCCCATATTGTACAAACAAATTCTAGGGTCACCCCTGGTCCACCTTTGTGGCGATATCTCGAAACGGCGGCTACCTATGGAACTAAGGATTACTCCCTTTTAAAATACTCATTAACACCTTTCTTTTGATACCCATATTGTACAAACAAATTCTAGGGTCACCCCTGGTCAACCTTTATGGCGATATCTCGAAACGGCGTCCACCTATGGAACTAAGGATTACTCCCTTTTAAAATACTCATTAACACCTTTCATTTGATACCCATATCGTACAAACGGTTTCTAGAGTCATCCCTGGTCCACCTTTATGGCGATATCTCGAAAAGGCGACCACCTATACAACTACCACCACTCCCTTTTAAAACCCCCATTAATACCTTTAATTTGATACCCATATCGTACAAACAAATTCTAGGGTCACACCTGGTCCACATTTATGGCGATATCTCGAAACGGCGTCCACCTGTGGAACTAAGCATCACTCCCTTTTAAAATACTCATTAACACCTTTCTTTTGATACCCATATTGTACAAACAAATTCTAGGGTCACCCCTGGTCCACCTTTATGGCGATATCTCGAAACGGCGTCCACCTATGGAACTATGGCCCACTCCCTCATAAAATACTCTTTAATATCTTTCATTTGATACACATGTCATACAAACACATTCCAGGGTTACCCTCGGTTCATTTTCCTACATGGTTATTTTCCCTTATGTTGTCACCATAGCTCTCAACTGAGTATGTAATGTTCGGTTACACCCGAACTTAACCTTCCTTACTTGGTTTTTCTTAAAATTTTGCACTTAAATTTAATGAGCTGTTTTTTACTACTTTAGTTAAACTGTAAAAATATTTATTGACTTACTACTACTATTAACAAATACAAGTTCTTATTCAAAGAATATATAATTTTTTTTTAAACTAGCCAACTTTTATATTCACAAATATATTCTTGTTTTCTTTATCTAACAAGTAGACTTCCTTATTTATCTTTCGGTTTGTTATTCTAGCTTTCTTCAGCAAAAAAAAAAAAAAAAACAAAACCTATTCCATGAAAAGTATTATTCTATTTAATATGTCTCTATACAATTCTGCCGAAACTTTACTCTTGTTTATTTTGAAACGGCTGTGACTTTCAAGTACTGAGCAAGGTCCAATGTTTCGCTATAAATAGCCTCAACATTCTCGTTAATGCAACAGTTTTCGAAGTACATTCCACGGGAATTAAACATCGAGAAAAATGAAAAATTTCACCATTCTTACTTTACTACTCGCTTGTGCGGTGGCCCACCAGGCAACTGCTGCGGTTGTCTCTCCAGGAGATGATGAAATAGATTCAGAAGGAGTCAACCAAGCTGTTGGTGATACCCCAATCGAGGTCAAGGAGATTGACGCACAAGATGATTCAGCTTCTGATGCATTAGCAGCCAAATACGGCAGAAGTGTAGACCCGCCAGGGGGGCCTGAAAGAAAGAAAACTATGTATGAAAAGTGGCTTGCGAGTAAAAGACGAAAACGTAAAAATAAAGGAAAAAACAAAGACAAAAAATATGATGAGTCTAAAGGAAACAACACAGATATGAAAACACCGGCGAAGACTACGAATAACCTTAAATAAAATTGCATAGCTTTAAGTAAATGAGCAATGAATATTCACTTTTTCGTTGTATGCCTTAAATTATTAATTTTTACCATAGCTTAATCCGATTGATTGTTTGGCTCGACATAACTTTTCTGTCCATAATAAAAAATTGTGCTTCAATTTTTGAATTTCTCATAAGATATTGTAGGGGGTAGCTTCAGACGCTGGCTGGTGATAGTAATAATACAAAATCCGACCCGACATCCAGTGGTTAAAAAACGCTGAGGGGTTATTTGTGAAGCCAATTAAACTAGTTTAATGGATACTGAACCATCTCAGGATTAAAGCTTAATAATCACATGATTTTTAGGACTTAAAATACCAGTACTCCACGATCCCGTGATTGTCTCCCTAGTCAACTCATATCAAAATCTCCTAAGTCCATCGTGAATATATTTTTTTTTAGTTCGAGTTATTCGATTCTTAGTAATCAACCAAACGGAGCTTTGAAGCACATAACAAAGAAAAAGTAATGAAAAGTTAAACCGTTTTTTGTTATAAAACAGAGTTTACGTGTGGACTTAGGCACTTTTGAAAAAAAAAAAAAACATATGGAAATTATAGAATACTAGATTAGGTTAGGTTAGGTTAGGTTAGAGAGGCCACCGGTGCGAGCACCAGTGCACTTAGGACCAAAAAGGTCCCATTGTGATACCACGCGGATCTCTCCCCTACACAAACCAGCAGGTCGATTCAGCAAATGTCAGGAATTTCTTAAGTTCCAACTTAGCCATATCACAAAGATGGTCAAAGAAGAGAGATTCCAGAGATTTCTTCCTCTTGCGCCAAAGCGCAGGACAATCGCACCGAAAATGCTTGACTGTTACTATCTCCTCTTCGTCTTTGCAGCTCCTGCAGTAATCATTATAGGGAGCTCTCAGCCGTTGTGCAAGGTTCCCGATTGCTATGTGGACGGTTATAAGTCCACCCACCAGAAATATGTCCCCCTTCCAACGAGAAGAAGACTTCTTGTGCGTCTCGCTTCCCATTCAGGTCACATGAGCTTGGGGTGCCAGCAGAATTTGAGATTGTTCCATCTCACACCCGCTTCCCTAAGAAAAATACCATTCAAAGCGAGCTTACAGGGAGCGAGCGCCATGCCCAATCCTTTCCAGGAAGACGAAAGCGGAACGGATCCTCTTGCAAGTTCGTCAGCCATCCCATTGCCCGGTATATGCTCAGCGATTTCGTTAAGATATTTTCGGCACTTCTCTACTGTCCTGGACTTACATCTGACCGATCCAAGCGCATTTAGTGTAGCCTGGCTGTCAGAATAAGTACGAGTTTGATTATGGCCGTCAGTACCATTTCTCAGTGAACAACGACCTCATTTATAGCAGCCACCTCCGCCTGAAAGACGCTCCTATTACCGGGTAGGCTAAAGGATATATTCCACCATATTTGAGGTGCAAAGACCCCGCTGCGCACCTTTTTATCCACCTTGGAGCACTTAACTAACAGCGCAAGGTTATCTGCATATCTGAATACCTTGCTGCATCCGTCCTTCTCAAGAAGAACTAAGATCTCATTAAGTGTAGCAACCAATAGAAGTGGAGAAAGTACCCCACCCTGTGGGGTGCTCACTTTGGGAAGCTCACTTGGACAACATGAAGGTCCGTTGTGATACCACATATAATAAACTAACGGTGACGTAGATATAACTACTTAGAGAATCGTTGGGTAGCAACGATAAAGTTCCGATTGATTCCGATCTCCCGAGGAGATTCAAGTTAGTCGCGACCAAAATACTTTCGCCTAGTTCTGGCAAAAGGTGGGCAATCAAGCGTAAAGTGATTTGGTGATTCCACCTCATCATCCTCCATACAGCTGAGCAGGAAGGAGTTTCCCATATATTGAGGCGTACTGCAGGGATACCCATGGGATAGTGCCCTGTCAAAACCCCAATGACCATTGATAGGTGAGCCTTAGTGAACCCAATTATTTCAGCAGACCTCCTGCCATCCACTTTCAGTCAGAAAGACCTTGCTACCCTGCAAGACGTAGTGTCCGCCCAACGTTTGCTGAGCCCAGCTATGGAGGAGCAATCCACGGGTGGCTAGCAGAATCCGGAATCCCTACAGCCATCTTCATCCGGTTCAGTTGTACCGGTTCGGGCTATGAGATCCGCTTCACAGTTGCCCGGAATATCACTATGACCCGGGACCCAGATAATCTTAATTGTAAAATAATTCGATGCAATCGCAAGTGAGGTCAGGCACTCCCAGACCACCCTAAATTGCACTGTAGTTGAGCTCAAGGCCTTTATAGCCGCTTGGCTATCAGAGTAGATGTTAAATTCTCTAACCGTAGTAGCACACGATAGCATTTCATCCACCGCATCCTTAATCGCAGCAACTTCCGCTTCGAAAACACTGCAGTGATCAGCCGACTTAAACTTGTGGCTTACATTTAGCTTTTGACTCTTTGTGTTCTAGGGACCCTTCTATTTGCTTTACAATCGAATGGAGAGCCGTTTCCGTCGATCTGCCCTTACAGTAGGAATGCTGTGAAGCTGACGTAACCCCGAGGAATCCTCTCTGCTGAACAAGTTTCACTAGCCTCGAATCGGTCCCCAAGACGATTAGTGCATGAGTTATCGCAGAGGGCGTAATATTGTTGAAAGCCCCGAGAAAAGCTATGAGTGTGAACCCCTTGCACGCCAAGGATTTCTCGATCTGGGAGACAACTGCATGCAGTGCCGTCTACGTGGACTTCCCTTTCATATACGCATGCTGGGATGCCGTTAACTTTCTCTCCAAGGGCAACCTTAGTGCTTGAAGGATGAAGGTCTGAAGTCTTTAGGGGTCACTTGAAAAGGCCTTCCAGCTTTTGGTATAAAGGTGACCCTTGGATCTTTCCAACCCCGTGGAATATAGTTAAGAGCACAAACTCCTTTGAAAGTGTTATACAACCACAAAGAACTCAGTTCAATGGTTTGCTGGAGCTGTACCGGAGTCAACCCATCTGGCCCTGGTGCTTTGAAGGGTTTGAAGGACATTATAGCCCATTTAACTTTACCCATAGTAATGAACTTCCTCTCAAACGGTTCACCGGTATGAGTCTCACTCCAGTTCATTACTTCATCATAAGCGCCCGGAAAGTGCGTACTCAGGAGCAGGCAGAGGGTGCTCTCTTCCGAATCCGTCTATGTCCCATCAAATCCTTGCAGGCATCTCGGGACACCTTTTGAAGCACCAGGGAGTACCTTCCTGAGCCTGAACCTATCAGATACCGTCTCCATTTCGCTACAAAACTTTCGCCAAGAGGACCTCTTCAACGACCTTAGCAATTTCGTATAATTCCAAAATGATTCTGCATGCATTCCATTTTTCAGCCTCCCTGGAGGCTTTAGCCAAATTGAAAGCTGTCCGACAATCCTTGCGTACATTATCTAGGTAGGGTGGTTTGCTCTTACCCCTAGATTTCTTCCTAGGGCATGCCTTATCAAGAGCCTCCCCGTATGCTTTTGTATACAATTGAACCATATTATCCAGCTCTGCAGAGTTCTGGGGAATATGAACACTAGATCCTGAGGGCCTCTTTTGAAGCTCCGCACTATAGATGCGCCAATTGGCGTTTTTAAGGTTCATATTCGAGACAGTTTTGAGCGCCACCCCGCCAAGGTCGAAGCGGACAAATCTTTGATCCGAAGCGGACAAATCTACGAGCGGACAAATCTATGATTTTCAATCACCATCTAATTTTGTATCAAGGATTCCCCGCTGCCCCGAGGTCAAGGTGACGTCCAGAACCTCCTGTCTGCTCCTAGTAACAAACGTGTGTACCGAAGCCCTATTGCAAATCTTAAAGTTATGATAAATAACAAAATCAAAGAGTGACTCACCCCTCTCGTGCGTATCTCCGCTGCCCACGCTTCGTTGTGCGTATTGGTATCTCCCGCTAGTAGTAATGGCTCCTTCGCCTCCCAATATATCATCCAGACTAGCTCCGTCGGAGCCTACACCTCATGGGGGTATTAAAAGGCCGTCAGTGTAACAGCTGTACCACTGAACGTCAACGTCAAAGTTGTAGCATCCTCGTCGCTATACTGGGGGAGAAAAAGAAAATTTATATCAGATCTTGCCAAGATACAAGCTCTTGGTTTCTCATGTGTGGCACCACTCACCAACGTCAATCCTGCCGCTTTCAGCCCGCATATATTATGCTCTACTACCCAAGGCTCTCGGATAAGGGCTATGTCAGCCGCCCCACTGGAAAACTGGAGAGCAGCGCAGCAGATGCTGCTTCGCAATGGTGAAGGTTTATTTGTAGGACTCGCACTAAGCCGAGCACCGACTACCCCCACCACTGTCGAATAGCCATATTCGTCAGACACTGGCTCCTATCCAGTGTACGCACTGAGTCTGTTCAGCGCTAGCGAGGAGATCGAAGACGCGTCCCCTCCCAGCATGTCAGCCGTCGGGCTGACTGCGTTAGGTTCTGCGTCCTCTTCCTCCTCGCTCTCCGCTTTCTCTGGCTCTATCTCCAGCTCCTGATCATAGGCCGCCCTCAGGTCGTTGGAGTACACCTTAATCTTCGCGGTGTCAAAATCGAATTTAATAGCGCCATCTAGGCGCTCCAAAAGGGCAGTAATTCCTTTTTGAGCAGGAGTATCGCTTGAAGCGTTGCCCTGGTGCTATGCTCCAGTTTCAGGACTCTCCAACTAGAGCAAGGTAGCTCTGGGTTTAAGATCCTTATGACCTCAAGGACTCCCTCTGGATCATCCGGCTTGGATGGAATCCAGACCCTAGCTCTCGGCCTAGATGGGATGTCCTTGAAATCTACAGCCCCGAGCACCGCAGCAGGGTAGAACTCACCCAAACCAGCCACCGCCTTTTTGTGCAAGTCGGCTGACCTCTGGTCATCAAAGCCACCAAGTTAACTTGCACCTGGTACCAACTCACCTCTTTGCAAGCAGGTGGAAGACCAGGGTTCTAAGGCGATTGAAAAACTTGCCATTTCAGTCCTTATCCAGGCCCATTTGTTTTTGAAGACCTGCTCCTTCTCAGGATTAGATTCAAAGACCCCCACAAGGATGCTACTTTTAGCAACCTCTGCAAAAGAGGGGCCTTTGTCTCTAAACCTCTTAGGAGCATCCTGCGTAACCTCCATTAAACGCTTGCGCTTACCACAGGCCTGTTTCTTCACCGGAGCAGACTTCTTAAGGTCATGTACGATAGTTTTCGCCCACTCAATTTCCGCCCATAAATCCTCAGCGTCCCCAGGAAACGCCATGGAGAGCAAGTTAGAGCAAGTTTTCGAATACAAAAATAAAAGAAAATTTCAAAATGGGCGTGGCTCCGCCCTTTTTCCTTTAATAAGTTTTTATACACAGTCGTCCGTCTGTCCTTCCGCATGGCCGTTAACACGATAACTTGAGCAAAAATCGACATATCTTTACTGAACTTAGTTCGCGTACTTACTTGAACTCAATTTATCTTGGTATAAAAAATGAACGAAATCCGACTATGACCACGCCCACTTTTTCGATATCGAAAATTACGAAAAATGAAAAAAAAAAATGCCATAATTCAATACCAAATACGAAAAAAGGGATGAAACATGGTAATTGGAAATATAACTTTAGAAAACACTTTGTAAAATGGTTGTGACACCTACCATATTAAGTAGAAGAAAATGAAAAAGTTCTGCAGGGCGAAATAAAAAACCCTTGAAATCTTGGCAGGTATTACATATATAAATAAATTAGCGGTATCCAATAGAGGATGTTCTGGGTCAACCTGGTCCACATTTTTGGTCGATGTCTGGAAAATGTCGGCATATATACAACTACAACCACTCCCTTTTAAAACCCTTATTAATACCTTTAATTTGATACCCATATCGTACAAACAAATTCTAGAGTCACCCCTGGTCCACCTTTATGGCGATATCTCGAAAAGGCGTCCACCTATAGAACTATGGCCGGCTACCTCATAAAATACTCTTTAATACATTCCTTTTGATACCCATGTCATACAAACACATTCCAGGATTACCCTCGGTTAATTTTCCTACATGGTTATTTTCCCTTATGTTGTCACCATAGCTCTCAACTGAGTATGTAATGTTCGGTTACACCCGAACTTAACCTTCCTTACTTGTTTTTTTTTATTTATCTTAAAAATCGCTTACATATGTACATTTGTTCATTATATATGTATTTCATATTTTATACAGCCGATTATTTGGATATAACGAATGGGATAAGATTATTTTTCAGCCCCATTCATGAAAGTTATGAAGCCTTCGGCTCAGCCGAAGACGGTTCCGTCCTTACCTGTTTATTATTAGTGTTATAATATAGTTTCTTCTTAATTGAATTTTTTGTACATAGAATAGAAGAAAGAATCGAATTTGCGCGGCTATGGCAGGTTGTCTGAAAAATGTTCTACATACTTTTCCCAAAATTAAAAACTATTTTTCAAATTTAGAAGAATTAAAAAAACAAGAATTATCATAAAAATTATTGTTCTCGCCTTGAGCTCGAATCGAAGCTTGAAACCTTAATCAATAGACCGATAAAAAAACAAAAACAATTGAAAGCGAATCACCGCTATAATAGCTAAATGGTCAGAGCTGCGGGCCCAAAATATTGCTGATGAAGAAGTCTAGGAAGTCCCATAATGGATATATACAGCGAGCCATGGCAGCTGTCTTAAAATGTTTTGCTTTTGTTCTGATAAAACGTTTCGTTATTTTAAAAAATTAAAATGTCAGTTAGACGAAATTACTCTATTTGATATTTGAATACACGAAAGTAATGCTTATGTCTAGTGTTAGAACTATACGAGTACTGAGTTAGTAGTATCGGTACTTTTCCAAAAAATACAAGTACATTTCTTACTCCATGCTTTTTTCCAGATACTGAGTAAAGTATCGATACTTTACCTCGATACTTTTCCCCGATACTTTGAGATCGTTGACGATGTGGTAAAAACTCCGCGTTTAACTTAACCCGACTTTTTGATAATGGTGTGAAATGGGAAACGGTTTCTGCATATGTTGGTAAAATAAAAGTATGTGTTTATTGTCCAGAATCACTAACTCTAACAAAGTTATGAAAAGCTGCTAACTCCATAAAATTTCAATACATTTTAACTTGTCATGCAGTAGACACCGCATGACACCAACAGTATTTTTAATTGCAATGTGGAACCAACGCCTTTAACACCCCTTTTTCTGTGACCATCCCTATTGAAACTGCAGGTTTGTTAGGACTCCCGTTAGAGGATATTGACGACAATTTGTGAGTGGTCGCACCTATTGGTTGAGGCGAAGAACTGTTACAACAACAACAACCAGTACATGAATTCTATTTAAAGTTCAATTTAATTTATCTCTCCACAAAACGTTTAATGCCATAAAAAATATTTAATGCGATTTACCTCCGAGGAGAGTTAGATCTTGCTTCTCTTCCAATTACGGCATCTGCTAGGCAGATGAGTTTTTACGGGGAGGCTTTTCATATGAGAAATACACTCGCGAACTTAAACTTCCTTATTTCCTTTCTAATAAATTCAAAACAAACGATGTTATTAAAAAAAAACCGTTTCTTCACTTTTGGTAAAAATTCCGAAGCTCTCACTTGGATCGGGTATACTCGATACCTTTTAGCATCGATACTTTGATCCAAGTATTTTATACCAGTACCGGTAACGATACTTTTTCTAAAAGTTCTAAAAACTCTTTGGAGTTGACTTTTATTGTAAAAATCAAAAATAAAAGTTAAAAGTTGACTTATACTATTAAAAATTGAATTACAATACAAATAATAGTTACTAAAAAGTTTGACTTTTAATACAAAAGTAACCACGAAACTTAATCGCAATAAAACCTCTTTCACGTAAAATAATAAAAAAAAAAGGTGTGGCTATGTTTAGGAATAGGTTCTTTGCCTCGTATTTAAATGAAAACTCTTAGATACTAAGCTACCTATATGAAGTTTTTTCCATAATTATTTCAGGGTAATTTTGGAATGGTTCTCGGTATAATTTTGGGGTTATGCCGGGATTATTACAGAATCCCTCAGGAACCTTTTCGTGTTCACTCCAGCGTTATTTCGGGATAATTTTCATATTATTTTCTTATTGTAGTAATTTCGAGAAAATTTCCCAATAATTGTCTTAGGATCATTTGGGATTTCGGGATGACTTCAAGACCATTTCGAGACAGCTTCGCGGTGATTCCAGAACCGTTTCGTGATTGCCTTCGGGATCATTTTGGGATCATGCATGAACTGATTCGATATTGCTTGGAGCTATTTTTTGATCATTCCAGAACCATTTCAAGATTTTTTCAGGATTATATACATATCACTCCAGTGCTGTTTCGGTATCATTTCAGGACTGTAAACGGAATCATGCCGTGAAAATTTCGGTATAATTCCGGGACTATTTGTAGACTACTTCAATACCATTTTTGGATTGTTGTTGGTATCATTTCGGAACTGTTTCAGAACAACTCACTGCAGAACAACTTTAGGTTAATTAAAGAGCTACGTTTGGGATTTTTCGGGCTATTTTATTTCAGAATTGTTTTAAGAACATAGCAATAAAAATATTACTGAAATAGTCCTAAATACATACCAAAATAAATCCCATACAATTTCGAAAGCTGACCCAAAACGGTGCTGTAGCAGTCTCGAAATTATCCCGAAAATAATCGTGAAGTGACCCAGAATTAGTCGCAAATCGATCCCGAAATGGGTCCAAAATGTCTTACATGGTCCGAATATAGTTCTTATTGGACCCAAAACAGCACCAAAAAGAGCTGAAATGGTCTTTGGGCAGTATCAAAAAGGCCCAAAAGTATTCTAAGATTACTGAAATAGTTCAGAACTGATCCCGAAAATAATCCGGAAAGAATACTAGAATAGTCCTGACTGCATCTCTATAGCTTAATTATAATATTCAAAAAAAAAACTACGAAACTTTGAGTTTATTAATAAAATCATAATCGTTACGTTCCCTGATTTATATATCGTCGCCGTCTTGCTACGCTCAGTAAAAGACCCTTACCTAACTTAACCTAAACTTTTCCGGTTTATTTATTAATTTGTGAAAACATTTAAACAACGAGACATCATGTGGAGCAAGGCGGTAACTGTTTCGATTATACGTTGTAAGTCTCATCAAAACCTTTTCTTTGGGAGTGGGATTCGAAACCACACTCTTCGATATTTGAACTGTTGAACACACTCAGCCACGTCATGCCTTAATTGTTGTAAACTTATCCCAATTGCCTTACTTGCATATTTTATTCTTTGCATAGCACGCACATACATACTACGTTATACTTTTTGTTGTTAGCCGATACTGATATTTGCATCGTTTAATTTAAGAAATACAAATAATTAAACAATGTTGTTTATTTCTATGAATTAAGCGGGGATTGGCGTCATTGCTTTTAAAAATATAAAAACATTTTTTCATACTCCGCTTGCATTGTACACAGAGTATATTAACTTTGGTAATATAACAGTTGATCTTAACGGCATAAACGAATAAAGATAAGTATAGACTTCCAATTATCAAAATGCTCAGGATGAAAAAAGGAATTGATTCAGCCATGTCCGTCCATCTGCCTGTGATCACGATAACTTGAATAAATATTGACATTCTTATTGAAATTTTGTATATGGGTTTCTTGGCACTCATCTCCGATCGCTATTTAAAATGAACGAAATCGGATGATAACCACGCACACTTTTTATATGCATGTATGTATAACATTTTGGAAAACACAAAAACCTGATTATTGAGAAAATAATATAACTAGAATGTTGAAATTTCATGTGTGGACTGATATTGAGACTTTTCCAAACAATTTCGGCTGAGGACCACGCCCACTATTACATAAATTATTTTTAAAAGGGTCGTACACGAATATAATAAGCTTTGGCTTGAAAAGAGCTTAATAATATCAACGGTAAATTAATTTCTAAATGGAATTATAACTTATAACTTTTTTGACTAAGCAATTTTCACAATATTGAAACATATTCAAAGCTTCAAGTTTAAGGTATGTTTCCTTGAAATGCATATTGTAAATAAATATGTAAAATAAACAGCAGCGTAAATTCAATTTCAGTTACACCCGAACTTAGACACCCTTACTTGTTAGTTTTTAATTTAACTATTTGATAATTTGTGAAAAATTTTAACAACGTGAACTAAGGAAAATATCTATTGAATGAATAAGAATTTCTTATTTTTTATACAACTCTTCATTAATTATAATAATAACAACATATTCCAACGGCTTTACGCTCCAAAGCGCATCCGCGTGATGCAATAATTTGTAACTTTTATGTGTGCGTCGATATCTAATACTGAGCTATAGAGAATTGTTAAGCTAAGTAAGACCTATAAGGTAGGTTCAGTACTACTGACATGTAAATAGTTAGAAAAGAATAATAATCAGGCTAGTAGGATAAATGAATTGCTAAATATTAAGAGAGGAATGAATAGATTGTTTAATATAAAAACATGATACCGAGCTATAAATTATGCTTGAGTGAGAGTTGTAATACTGACAGGTTCATTTTATTCAAAATTGGTTCTATATTGTTTCAGAAAAAAGCGGCTTAAAATGTCTAGTTGGCCGAGAAGAAACATTAAAGTTTACTTTGCTTGTTAAAAAAGGTCTAGAAACCAAGCCGCTCAGCAATTTGATCTTAAAATTACTCCAAGAATCTCTCTGAGATTTCCAAATGTAGGAAAATTAATAAGTTTTAGCCGATTGGTATAAAAGGGTAGATTATACAAGGAGTCCCATTAAAAATCTCTTAAGGCAATAATTAAAAACTGTTTTTGAATTGATTCTAACCTATAACCTATCAACATGAACTTGATAACGCGAATTCCAGACTATCTATCCATATTCTATTATTGGTCTAAGCAATGTTGTAAAAATGGTTTTCGTAACATAAGGATCACTTATCGCTTCTGACAAATGCATAACGAATGCTAACAAAAGTTTAGTATGAAGGTTGAAACTAAGCTCGCTATCCATTGCAACTCCTAAGTCAACAAACTCGTACACTTGCTCAAGATTATAAGTGTTAACTGTACAGTTTGCAGCCAAAATTTTGAAATAGTAAAAGACTTTGCTTATTTGGAAACACGCAGTAACACTAACAACAACATCAACTCTGAAATCCAGCGAAGAATCACTCTTGCCAATAAATGCTACTTTGGACTAGGTAGGTAATTGAAAAGTAAAGTCCTTTCTCAGCAAAAGAAAATCATACTCTACAAGTCACTTATCTTACCCGTTCTGCTATATGGTGCAGAGGTATGGACCATAACAACATAAAATGAAGCGGCTCTGGGAGTGTTCGAGAGAAAAGTTCTTTGAAAGATTTATGAACCTCTACGCGTTGGCGATGGCATTTACCGAAGAAGATTTAACGATGAGCTGTATGAGCTTTACGCAGACATCAACATAGTCAAGCGAATTAAAACGCTGCGTCTACGCTGGCTAGGCCATATTACTCGAATGAAAGATGGTGCTCCGAGTACGCGTATGGAAGCAGACGAAGAGGGCGACGCCTACTCCGCTGAAAGGACCAGGTAGAAAACGATTAAAACTCGCTTGGTGTGCCAATTGGCGCCAGTTGGCAGAGCGGAAAAACGACTGACGCGCATTGTTTGAAGGTCATAACCGTTTAAACGGCTAAGCGCCAATTAAATAAGTAAATATAGGAAATCTCAGCCAAAACTTTTTACGTCAAAAAAACATATACAAAAAACTTTACCGAACGAGACTCGGTTGAAACACAAGCTGGTCAAATTTATGGATGAGTAACGAGGCACAAACTTTTTCAAACGCTTTACTGAAGTCAGTTTAAATAATTTCCGTATGCATGCCTTTTCTAAATCCAATAGATACAAGCGTTGTGAATTCAAGTAAATTGGTGACAGCTGATTTACATCCGACAATCATTGTAGAAATGGAAGCAGTAAGCTGACGGGTAACGCTAGATCGAACAATTTTAGAATAGCGAAAAGTTTCGCAAAGCCGCAATAATTTTCAATGGCAAACCTACTCGTAATCTTGTGAAGAGGTTTAAGAAAAGATTCTTTCCATGGCGATGGAGAAACTTTACAAAAGATTGAATAGGTCAGATAGTGGCTGGTAGATATGGAAAGCATATTTTTTAAGTAAACCATCAGGACCGTATTTGAGGAAACACTTTTCTTCAACTTTTTCAATCAGCCCAATTCTAAATATTCCCTCGGAATTTTGTTCTCGCGGATTTTTTTATTCCCGCGGAAAACTTACTCCAATTCTCTTCTCCTAGGGAGAACAATAATTGGGGAATAGGAATTTTAAATTTTGGAAGTCAGCTGTTTTGTAAATTGAAATTCCGTTCCGCATTTCTCATTTTGTTAAAAAAATAGAAAAGTTTAATTATTGGTGCGAATTTGTTTGAAATTAAGAAATAAAATATAAACAATGCACAGTATTGCATTTCATGTGGTAATCACTGAAATGAGTAATGCATTGGTGCCACAGCAATATCAGCAGAGAAGCATAAGAAGACGAAGAGCAATTTTCTGGCCGCGAAGTCGATTTGGATTCGTCTCTCGTCATGTGCCAAAATCTATTTAAGCCTTCTTAAAAAATCCTTGCGCAATTTCTGGATGGCTGCTCTTCCGTTGCTTATGATATACTTTTCGACTTAAAATAAAGAATATTGTGGTGGAATGAACATATTTTAGCACAAATTTGTACAAATAAGTGTTCTTTCTTAAAAGAACCAATTTCCTTTAACTATTTTGATGCATTCCCTTTAATTTAACAAGTGAAAAAACTCCTATGAAATGGCAGAGAAATCTCCCTCTCCCTCACATTCATAATACCTACTTTTCTCCCATAACCGGTTTCCGCTTTTTCGAACATTGTTCAGAAAGCAAGGAAAGGGAGAAGTGAAAAAACTCACAAGGAATTTTTATTTAGAATACGAGGAATGGGAGAAGGGAAAATACTCGCACGGAATTTTTGTTTAGAATTCGGCTGAATATTTTTTCTTTTAATCCCATTAGAATTTGGGACTATTTTTCCCACAGTACTCCCTGCTAGTAAGGACTACTTCGCTTCACTCCAATCACTACTAAGTGCTAGGCGGGTGAGTAATAAAAATACTTCCTTTTAGTTTCCTAAGTATAATTATGAGAAATGTTTTGTTAATAGTTTTGCATTTCTTCCAAACATGCAATGGAATAGCTACAGGGAGCTCCATGAAAACCTTTCAAAAGAACGATGTTTAAGCTTTTATTAATATCGCACTTTTGACTTAAATGCGAATAGGAGATGTTTTGGAATATCATGTCTATATCTTCTCAGTCATCATAACAACTTTAGGTATCCCAAATTTTATCGGAAAATTAGAGAAAATCTCTTCCTAGAAATATCACACCATTGGTAGATAAGGACAGCGAACCAAGCATGGCTTTCTATGGTTGAATTGATTACCATCTTACCTAATATTGTTATAGTTAAACCGGACAGATTTTAGTGAAATTTTATGTGTGTGTTCAAGGGAATTTGAGGATGCTTAGGATTTGCAATTTGGTCCGGCTTGTTTTTAATTATTCCAGTAAATGAACCAGGCGCAGACATCCTCCAACCAAAAAATTGTCTTTATTGTGCGATTTGTTTGAAATTCGGCGCAGGGATATCTCTTTGGTCAAGTTATTATTTGAAACTTTTCATTCGGAGAAGTGGACCAGGGCCGACTTATTCTAAAAAATCGTATTTATGATGCGATTTGCTTGAAATTTTGAACGGGAGTACTTTCTTGATTGGCTTGGTATTTGAGACGTTTTCTTTACGGAAAGTTAATCAACGACTGACTTATCGAGTGAGAATCTAAAGCGATTTGCTTGAAATTCGGTTTAGGGGTGCCTCTTTGACCTAGTTAATATTCAAAAAACTTTTCTCTCTGGAAAGCGAATCAGAGGCCGATCTCTTCGATAAAATCCTGTTTATGGAGCGATTTACTTTAAAGGTTTAACGGGGGTATTTCCTTCATTGGATCAATATTTGAATAAATTGTATTTTCAAAATGTGGACCAAGGACTGACCTATTCCAAAAAATAAAATTTTCTAATTTATGGTGCTATTTGCTTGTAGGCCTTTTACCAAGTAAATATTTGGGAAACTTTTCTATTCGGGAAGTGAGTTAGTGGCCGACCTTTTCGAAAGAATCCTGTAACGACTTGCTTGAGATTTAGTACAGGGCTATCATCGACAAGCTTAATACATAGTACCCCTTCTTTCCGGAAAACGTGCCAGGGTAGTGCGATTTGTTTAGAATTTATTGTTTAAGCAGACTTTTCAAAATAGGTTAATTTTATGTTAAAGAATTCGAATAAAAACAAGTAAGGAAGGTTAAGTTCGGGTGTAACCGAACATTACATACTCAGTTGAGAGCTATGGTGACAACATAAGGGAAAATAACCATGTAGGAAAATGAACCGAGGCACAGTGTTTCGTGTGGAACAAGCTAGCTGGACAATATTATTTTATGAGATTTTCCGTTTCATATGTAGTCATTTATTACAACTACGTCATTTTTTTCAGCCATATGTTCTTTCATGAAAATGAAATGGTATATTAATTTCGTCACGAAACCGAAAATTTTAAGTCCTTAAAGGAAAATAGATAGACCCACCATTAAGTATACCGAAATAATCAGGTTGAAGAGCTGAGTTGATTTAGCCATGTCTGTCTGTCCGTCTGTCCGTCTGTCTGTTTGTATGCAAACTAGTCCCTCAATTTTTGAGATATCTTGATAAAAGTTGGTGACCGGGTGTATTTGTGTGTCCGATTAGACATTTGTCGGAACCGACCGGATCGGACCACTATAGCATATATCCTCCATACAACCGATTTTTCAGAAAAAGAGGATTTTTGTAATATCTTACCCAATTTAACAGATTGAAGCTTCAAACTTCACCATATACTTTCGTATATTGCACATATTGTTGCCTGAAAAAATTTATGAGATCGGTCGTATATATAGTATATCCCCCTCAACCGATTGTTCAGATAAGGAACTTTTCGTAATTACTGCCCTATTTTAAGAGCTAGAATGCTTACATATATAGCATATATTGTTGTCTGAAAAAATCATAAAGATCGGTGGTATATATAATATATATATGGTGGTATATATAGTATATATAAATAGTATACATATATATATTTTCGCAAATTTTAGCCCCATTTTAACAGCTAGAAGCTTCAAATTTCACCGAATACTTACGCATATAGCATATATTGTTGTCTGAAAAAATCATAGAGATCGGTTGTATATATAGTATATATCTCATACAACCGATTGTTCAGATAAGAAACTTTTCGCAATTTCTACCCCATTTTAACAGCTATAAGCTTCAAATTTCACCGATTGCTTACGTATATAGCATATATTGTTGTCTGAAAAAATCATAGAGATCGGTTGTATATATAGTATATATCTCATACAACCGATTGTTCAGATAAGAAACTTTTCGCAATTTCTACCCCATTTTAACAGCTATAAGCTTCAAATTTCACTGATTGCTTACGTATATAGCATATATTGTTGTCTGAAAAAATCATAGACATCGGTTGTATATATAGTATATATCTCATACAACCGATTGTTCAGATAAGAAACTTTTCGCAATTTTTACCCCATTTTAACAGCTATAAGCTTCAAATTTCACCGATTGCTTACGTATATAGTATGTATTGTTTTGTCAAAAAATCATAGAGATCGGTGATATATATAATATATATGATGGTATATATAGTATATATATTTTTTTTTTACGATCTCGGCCCCATTTTAACAGCTAGAAGCTTCAAATTTCACCAAATGCTTACGTGTATAGCATATATTGATGTCTGAAAAAATCATTGAGATCGGTGGTATACATAGTATATATCTCATACAACCGATTGTTCAGATAAGAAACTTTGCGCAATTTCTGCCCCGTTTTAACAGCTAAAAGCTTCAAATTTCACAAAATGCTTACGTATATAGCATATATTGTTGTCTGCAAAAATCATAGAGATCGGTGGTATATATATTATATACTTCATATAAACTGTCATTTTGACCCCTTTTTACGGCTAGAAGCTTCAAAATTCATCAAATTTCATCAAATAGTTACGTTTACGTCATATATTTTTGAAATACGTGATTCGTAGTCATAGTTTTTACATGCAGACCACAAAAAACGTGAAGCTTTGCATCCTCACACAGATTACCTACCTATTTTTTATTTTATATTTATCTTAAAAATCGTTTAGATATGTTCAAATTTCACCAAATGCTTACGTGTATAGCATATATTGTTGTCTGAGAAAATCATAGATACCGGTGGAATATATAGTATATATCCCATACAACCGATTGTTCAGATAAGAAACTTTGCGCAATTTCTTCCCCATTCTAACAGCTATAAGCTTCAAATTTCACCATTTGCTTACGTATATAGCATATATTGTTGTCTGAAAAAATCATAGAGATCGGTGGTATATATTATATACCCCATATAAACTCTAATTTTTGCCCCCTTTTTACGGCTAGAAGCTTCAAAATTCATCAAATAGTTACTTTTACGTCATATATTGGTGAAATACGTGATTCGTAGTCATAGTTTTTACACGCAGACCACAAAAAACCTGAAACTTTGCATCCTCACACAAATTACCTACCTGTTTTTTATTTTATATTTATCTTAAAAATCGTTAAGGTATGTAGATCTGTTCACTATATATTTCTTATCTTATACATCCGATTATTATACCTTTCTTGAAAATGAAATGGTATATTAATTTCGTCACGAAACCGAAAATTGTAAGTCCTTAAAGGAAAATAGATAGACCCACCATTAAGTATACCGAAATAATCAGGTTGAAGAGCTGAGTTGATTTAGCCATGTCCGCCTGTCCGTCTGTCCGTCTGTCTGTTTGTATGCAAACTAGTCCCTCAATTTTTGAGATATCTTGATAAAATTTGGTGAGCGGGTGTATTTGGGTGTCCGATTAGACATTTGTCGGAACCGACCGGATCGGACCACTATAGCATATATCCTCCATACAACCGATTTTTCAGAAAAAGAGGATTTTTGTAATATCTTACCCAATTTAACAGATTGAAGCTTCAAACTTCACCATATACTTTCGTATATTGCACATATTGTTGCCTGAAAAAAGTTATGAGATCGGTCGTATATATAGTATATATCCCCCACAACCGATTGTTCAGATAAGGAACTTTTCGTAATTACTGCCCTATTTTAAGAGCTAGAGGCTTCAAATTTCAACGAATGCTTACATATATAGCATATATTGTTGTCTGAAAAAATCATAGAGATCGGTTGTATATATAGTATATATCTCATACAACCGATTGTTCAGATAAGAAAGTTTTCGCAATTTCTATCCCATTTTAACAGCTATAAGCTTCAAATTTCACCGATTGCTTACGTATATAGCATATATTATTGTCTGAAAAAATCATAGAGATCGGTTGTATATATAGTATATATCTCATACAACCGATTGTTCAGATAAGAAACTTTTCGCAATTTCTACCCCATTTAAACAGCTATAAGCTTAAAATTTCACCGACTGCTTATGTATATAGCATATATTATTGTCTGAAAAAATCATAGAGATCGGTTGTATATATAGTATATATCTCATACAACCGATTGTTCAGATAAGAAACTTTTCGCAATTTCTACCCCATTTTAACAGCTATAAGCTTCAAATTTCACCGATTGCTTACGTATATAGTATGTATTGTTTTGTAAAAAAATCATAGAGATCGGTGATATATATAATATATATATGATGGTATATATAGTATATATATATAGTATATATATATTTTTTTTACGATTTCGGCCCCATTTTAACAGCTAGAAGCTTCAAATTTCACCAAATGCTTACGTATATAGCATATATTGATGTCTGAAAAAATCAATTGAGATCGATGGTATACATAGTATATATCTCATACAACCGATTGTTCAGATAAGAAACTTTGCGCAATTTCTGCCCCGTTTTAACAGCTAGAAGCTTCAAATTTCACAAAATGCTTACGTATATAGCATATATTGTTGTCTGAAAAAATCATAGAGATCTGTGGTATATATATTATATACTTCATATAAACTGTCATTTTGACCCCTTTTTTACGGCTAGAAGCTTCAAAATTCATCAAATTTTATCAAATAGTTACGTTTACGTCATATATTTTTGAAATACGTGATTCGTAGTCATAGTTTTTACATGCAGACCACAAAAAACGTGAAGCTTTGCATCCTCACACAGATTACCTACCTATTTTTATACCTTTCATGAAAATGAAATGGTATATTAATTTCGTCACGAAACCGAAAATTGTAAGTCCTTAAAGGAAAATAGATAGACCCACTATTAAGTATAACGAAATAATCAGGTTGAAGAGCTGAGTTGATTTAGCCATGTCCGTCTGTCCGTCTGTCCGTCTGTCCCTCTGTCTGTTTGTATGCAAACTAGTCCCTCAATTTTTGAGATATCTTGATAAAATTTGGTGAGCGGGTGTATTTGGTTGTCCGATTAGACATTTGTCGGAACCGACCGGATCTGTATATCCTCCATACAACCGATTTTTCAGAAAAAGAGAATTTTTGTAATATCTTACCCAATTTAACAGATTGAAGCTTCAAACTTCACCATATACTTTCGTATATTGCACATATTGTTGCCTGAAAAAATTTATGAGATCGGTTGTATATATAGTATATATCCCCCACAACCGATTGTTCAGATAAGGAACTTTTCGTAATTACTGCCCTATTTTAAGAGCTAGAGGCTTCAAATTTCAACGAATGCTTACATATATAGCATATATTGTTGTCTGAAAAAATCATAAAGATCGGTGGTATATATAGTATATATATGGTGGTATATATAGTATATATATATAGTATATATATATATATTTTCGCAAATTTTAGCCCCATTTTAACAGCTAGAAGCTTCAAATTTCACCGAATACTTACGTATATAGCATATATTGTTGTCTGAAAAAATCATAGAGATCGGTGGTATATATATTATACACTTCATACAAACTGTCATTTTGCCCCTTTTTTTACGACTAGAAGCTTCAAAATTCATCAAATTTCATCAAATAGTTACGTTTACGTCATATATTTTTGAAATACGTGATTCGTAGTCATAGTTTTTACATGCAGACCACAAAAAACGTGAAGCTTTGCATCCTCACACAGATTACCTACCTATTTTTATACCTTTCATGAAAATGAAATGGTATATTAATTTCGTCACGAAACCGGAAATTGTAAGTTCTTAAAGGAAAATAGATAGACCCACCATTAAGTATACCGAAATAATCAGGTTGAAGAGCTGAGTTGATTTAGCCATGTCCGTCTGTCCGTCTGTCTGTTTGTATGCAAACTAGTCCCTCAATTTTTGAGATATCTTGATAAAATTTGGTGAGCGGGTGTATTTGGGTGTCCGATTAGACATTTGTCGGAACCGACCGGATCGGACCACTATAGCATATATCCTCCATACAACCGTTTTTTCAGAAAAAGAGGATATTTGTAATATCTTACCCAATTTAACAGATTGAAGCTTAAAACTTCACCATATACTTTCGTATATTGCACATATTGTTGCCTGAAAAAATTTATGAGATCGGTCGTATATATAGTATATATCCCCCACAACCGATTGTTCAGATAAGGAACTTTTCGTAATTACTGCCCTATTTTAAGAGCTAGAGGCTTCAAATTTCAACGAATGCTTACATATATAGCATATATTGTTGTCTGAAAAAATCATAAAGATCGGTGGTATATATAGTATATATATGGTGGTATATATAGTATATATATATAGTATATATATATATATTTTCGCAAATTTTAGCCCCATTTTAACAGCTAGAAGCTTCAAATTTCACCGAATACTTACGTATATAGCATATATTGTTGTCTGAAAAAATCATAGAGATCGGTGGTATATATATTATACACTTCATACAAACTGTCATTTTGCCCCTTTTTTTACGACTAGAAGCTTCAAAATTCATCAAATTTCATCAAATAGTTACGTTTACGTCATATATTTTTGAAATACGTGATTCATAGTCATAGTTTTTACATGCAGACCACAAAAAACGTGAAGCTTTGCATCCTCACACAGATTACCTACCTATTTTTATTTTATATTTATCTTAAAAATCGTTTAGATATGTTCAAATTTCACCAAATGCTTACGTGTATAGCATATATTGATGTCTGAAAAAATCATTGAGATCGGTGGTATACATAGTATATATATCTCATACAACCGATTGTTCAGATAAGAAACTTTGCGCAATTTCTGCCCCGTTTTAACAGCTAGAAGCTTCAAATTTCACAAAATGCTTACGTATATAGCATATATTGTTGTCTGAAAAAATCATAGAGATCGGTGGTATATATATATACACTTCATACAAACTGTCATTTTGCCCCTTTTTTTACGACTAGAAGCTTCAAAATTCATCAAATTTCATCAAATAGTTACGTTTACGTCATATATTGTTGAAATACGTGATTCGTAGTCATAGTTTTTACACGCAGACCACAAAAAACCTGAAACTTTGCATCCTCACACAAATTACCTACCTGTTTTTTATTTTATATTTATCTTAAAAATCGTTAAGGTATGTAGATCTATTCACTATATATTTCTTATCTTATACATCCGATTATTCGGAGATTACGAACGGGATAAGATTATTGTTCAGCCCCATTCATGAAAGGTATGAAGTCTTCGGCACAGCCGAAGACAGTCCCGTTCTTACTTGTTTTTTTTATTTTTTTCCAAAATTTTACTTCATATGCATACATTTGCTTATTTCATATACAGTAACTCATGTGAATAAGTGACACAGATCCAAAAAAATTTAAAGGACTTAAGAATATTACTTTATTGTACTTAAATTGAATGGAATACAAATCTCAATACTCTAAAAGATTCTAAAAATTCGGAAAAAAAATTAAAATTTTTTATGAAAATTCGTCGAATTTTTTAAATATAATTTAGTTTTTGTTATAGATCGTGACAAATTTTCTTATGGGAAATTAATTAAAATAAATTTGCGAAAGCTAAAATTGTAAGAGTTATCAAAAAAGGGGTGTCTACTTATTTATGTGAGTGACTGTACATATGTGCATACATATTTTGTATTTATTTGAGTATTTATCCTGGCACTACAATTTTTACAGAATTATTTTACAGTACCAGTCAGGAATGTAAAAGTGAATTACAATAATAATAATAACAATGTAAATAATTAAATTACTTATGTGAAAATTACTTATTACAAAAACTTAAAAGTAAAGTATTATACAAAGTAGAAAAGACAATAGATTTAAATTGAATAAAACCTGATCCAACAAAAAGTTATAGGGTAGGTTATCTTTTATAATTATGATATTATTCGCTATCATCACTTTCATTGGATGAGTCACTTGTGGAATAGTCATGAACATCAGCAACACTGCTGTGAAAGCTTGAAACAACTGGGGTATTTATTGACTCCTCAACATTATCGGGGGACAGTAAATTTAAGACTTCTGAAATCAGACTTTTAAATTTTTTCTTAGGTATCTCCCTAAAACTGTTAACTAAACGATCCGATGTTATAAGCAACATATTCATAAGATCTCTATTCGTGGCTTCACGCGACTGCTTTTGTGTGTTTTCAGCCCTGAATCGTCTCAAATCTTTGTTACGGGCTTTCTGTGCTTCCTCGGAAAGTTGACCAATAAGTAAAATTGCTGATTTTATAATATCAGTACTATGCACTAAGAATTTATGAACTGTAACAGGCATATTAAACCATGGATAGAGATCTATGTATAGTTTTTTAGTCTGGACCGCAAATTTTTGAAATTTTTGGATATTTATATTGCACCCAGATGCTAATGCGTGAAGGAGAGTGTCGAATCTTTTGATGAGCGTTACATCCAATCCCGTAATTTCAGCACTAGCCTCAGAATTTTCGAAAAACCTACGAGCAGTGTTGCCGTCATTGGTATTGCCGAAACCTGGTTTTGGTTTGTCTTCATCAATCACAGAAAATAGTTATCGTCCTAGAATCTAAGCCTCTACCAAATTTCACAAGGATTGGTAAATGTTTGTTCGACTTATGGCATTAAAATTATCCTAGACAAACCAAATGAAAAAGGGCGGAGCCACGTCCATTTTGAAATTTTCTTTTATTTTTGTACTTTGTTGCACCATATCATTACTGGAGTTGAATGTTGGCATTTTATACTTATATGCTGTAAAAATATTAAATTTTTTATTAAAATTTTAATTAATTTCTTTTTTTTTTTAAGTGGGCGTGGTCGTTCTCCGATTGTGCTAATTTTTATTAAGCGTACATATAGTAATAGGAGTAACGTTCCTGCCAAATTTCATCATGATATCTTCAACGACTGCCAAACTACAGCCTGCAAAACGTTTAAATAAAAAAAAATAAATGTAAGGCGTTATAACCTCCGAGGAGATCTAAGGCCGGGATTCTCTTCCAATTTGCGTCGTGCTCCTCTTGATTATCCCTAAAAATTGGCCGGACGGGACCTACATGTTTTATGCCGCCTCCGAACGGCATCTGCACGGCCGATGAGTTTTCACTGAGAGCTTTTCATGGCAGAAATACACACGGAGCGCTTGCCAAACACTGCCGAGGGGCGACCCCGCTTAGAAAAATTTTCTTCTAATTGAAAAACATTATTTCTAAAATTTTGATGTTGCTTTGCTCGGGGTACGAACCCAGGGCATACGTTGTGACAGGCGGAGCACGCTAACATCACACCACGGTGGCCGCCTTCTTTTAAAAGTGGGCGGTGCCACGCCCATTGTACAGAATTTTACTAATTTTCTTTGGTAATGAATTATCGCACTTTTTCGGTTGTTCGAAAATTTCGATATCGAAAAAGTGGGCGTGGTTATAGTCCAATATCGTTCATTTTAAATAGCGAGATGAGATGAGTGCTCGGGAACCTACATACCAAATTTCATCAAGATACCTCAAAATTTACTCAATTTATCGTGTTAACCGACGGACGGACGGACGGACATGGCTCAATCAAATTTTTTTCGATCCTGATGATTTTGATATATGGAAGTCTATATCTATCTCGATTCCTTTATACCTGTACAACCAACCGTTATCCAATCAAAGTTAATATACTCTGCGAGCTCTGCTCAACTGAGTATAAAAATCGGATGAACTAATTATGGGTTATGGTTACCAAGAAGCCCGAGAGGGAAAGGGAAAAAGCCATTGGTTAACAAGTAAGGAAAGCTAAGTTCGGGTGTAACCGAACATTACATACTCAGCTGAGAGCTTTGGAGACAAAATAAGGGAAAATCGCCATTTAGCAAAATGAACCTAGGGTGTTTGTATGACATGTGTATCAAATGAAAGGTGTTAATGATTATTTAAAACGTAGTGGGCCTTAGTTCTATATGTGGACACCTTTTCGAGATATTGCCATAAAGGTGGACCAGGGGAGACTCTAGAATGCGTTTCTACAATATGGATATCAAATGAAAGGTGTTACTGAGCATTTTAAGAGGGAGTGGACATTAGGTCTATAGGTGGACGCCTTTTCGAGATATCGCCATTAGGGTGGGCCAGGGGTGAATCTAGAATGTTTGTACGATATGGGTATCAAACGAAAGGTGTTACTGAGCATTTTAAGAGGGAGTGGGCATTAGGTCTATATGTGGACGCCTTTTCGAGATATCGCCATTAGGGTGGGCCAGGGGTGACTCTAGAATGTGTTTGTACAATATGGGTATCAAATTAAAGGTATTAATGAGGGTTTTAAAAGGGAGTGGTGGTAGTTGTATATGTGCCGACATTTTCCAGATATCGACCAAAATGTTGACCATTAATTTATTTATACATGTAATACCACGAACAGTATTCCTGCCAAGATTCCAAGGGCTTTTGATTTCGCCCTGCAGAACTTTTTCATTTTCTTCTACTTAATATGGTAGGTGTCACACCCATTTTACAAAGTTTTTTCTAAAGTTATATTTTGCGTCAATAAATCAATCCAATTGCCATGTTTCATCTCTTTTTTCATATTTGGTGCAGAATTATGGCATTTTTTTCATTTTTCGTAATTTTCGATATCGAAAAAGTGGGCGTGGTCATAGTGGGATTACAGCCATTTTTTACACCAACACAAAGTGAGCTCAGGTAAGTACGTGAACTGAGTTTAGTAAAGATATATCGATTTTTGCTCAAGTTATCGTGTTAACGGCCGAGCGGAAGGACAGGAGGCCGACTGTGTAAAAAAACTGGGCGTGGCTTCAACCGATTTCCATTTTCACAGAAAACAGTTATCGTAATAGAGTCTATGTCCCCACCAAATTTCACAAGGATTGGTCGATTTTTGTTCGTCTTATGGCATTAAAAGTATTCTAGATGAATTAAATAAAAAAGGGCGGAGTTACGCCCATTTTTTTTATCGTAGTATTTTGTTGCACCATATCAATACTGGAGTCGAATGTTGACATAATTTATTTTTATACTGTAAAGATATTAAATTTTTTGCTAAAATATTTTTTTTTAAGTGGGCGTGGTCGTTCTCCGATTTTGCTAATTTTCATTAGGCATACATATAGTAATAGGAGTAACGTGTCTACCAAATTTCATCATGATAGCTTCAACGACTGCCAACTACAGCTTGCAAAACTTTTAAATTACCTTCTTTTAAAAGTGGGCGGTGCCACGCCCATTGTCCAAAATTTTTCTAATTTTCTATTTTGCGTCATAAGGTCAACGCGCCTACCAAGTTTCATCGCTTTCTGAGATGAGCGCCCAGGAACCTACATACCAAATTTCATTAAGATACCTCAAAATTTACTCAAGTTTTAGTGGTTACAGTCAGACGGACAGAGGGACGGACGGACGGACAGACGGACGGACATTTCTAAATGAATTTCTTTTTTCACCCAGATCATTTTGATTTATGCCGTTACGGATTACAGTTATGCGAACAAAGTTAATATACTTTGTGAGCTCTGCTCAGCTGAGTATAAAAAAGAGAAATAGAACAAATAAGGAAGGCTAAGTTCGGGTGTAACCGAACATTACATACTAAGTTGAAAGCTGTGGAGACAAAGTAAGGGAAAATCACCATGTAGGACAATGAACCTAGGGTAACCCTGGAATGTGTTTGTATGACACTGGCATCAAATGGAAGGTATTAAAGAGTATTTTAAGAGGAAGTGGGCCATAGTTCTATAGATGGACGCCATTTAGGGATATCGCCATAAAGGTGGACCAGCCCTGACTCTAGAATTTGTTTGTACGATATGGGTATGATAATTTTAAAAGGAAGTGGGCCTAAGTTCTACAGGTGGGCGCCTTTTCGAGATATCGCCATAAAGGTGGACCAGGGGTGACTCTAGAATTCATTTTGTACGATATTAGTATCAAATGAAAGGTGTTAATGAGTATTATAAAAGGGAGTGGGGCTTAGTTCTATAGGTGGACGCCTTTTCGGAATATCGTTATAAAAGTGGACCAGGGTTGAGTCTAGAATGCGTTTGTACAATATGGGTATCAAACGAAAGGTTTTAATAAGTGTTATAAAAGGGAGAGTTATATAGGTGGACGCCTTTTCGGGGTATTGCATAAACGTGGACCAGGGGTGACTCTAGAATGCGTTTGTACAACATGGGTATCAAATGAAAGGTTTTAATGAGCGTTTTAAAAGGGCGTGAGCCTTAGTTCTGTAGGTGGACGCCTTTTCGAGATATCGCCATAAAGGTGGACCAGGGGTGACTAGAATTTGTTTGTACGATATGGGTATCAAATGAAAGGTATTAATGAGGGTTTTAAAAGGGAGTGGCCCTTAGTTGTATATGTGAAGGCGTTTTCGAGATATCGACCAAAATGTGGACCAGGGTGATCCAGAACATCATCTGTCGGGTACCGCTAATTTATTTATATATGTAATACCACGAACAGTATTCCTTCCAAGATTCCAAAGGCTTTTGATTTCGCCTTGCAGAACTTTTTCATTTTCTTCTACTTAATATGGTAGGTGTCTCAACCATTTTACCAAGTTTTTTTCTAAAGTTATATTTTGCGTCAAGTGCAATTACCAGTGCAATTACCTTGTTTCATCCCTTTTTTCGTATTTGGTATATAATTATGGCATTTTTTTTCGTTTTTCGTAATTTTCGATATCGAAAAAGTGGGCGTGTCATAGTCGGATTTCGTCCATTTCTTGTACCAAGATAAAGTGAGTTCAGATAAGTACGTGGACTAAGTTTAGTAAAGATATATCGATTTTTGCCCAAGTTATCGTGTTAACGGCCGAGCGGAAGGACAGACTGTGGACTGTGTATAAAAACTAAGCGTGGCTTCAACCGATTTCGCCCTTTTTCCTAGAAAACAGTTATCGTCCTATAGTCTAAGCCTCTACCAAATTTCACAAGGATTGGTAAATTTTTGTTCGACTTATGGCATTAAAAGTATCCTAGACAAATTAAATGTAAAATGGCGGAGACACGCCCATTTTGAAATTTTCTTTTATTTTTGTATTTTGTTGCACCATGTCATTAGTGGAGTTGAATGTTGGCATAATTAACTTATATGCTGTAAATATATTAACTTTTCTTTTAAAATTTGAATTTAAAAAAAAAAAATTTTTAACCACGCCGTTCTCCGATTTTGCTAATTTTTATTAAGGAGACATATAGTAATAAGAGTAACATTCCTGCCAAATTTCATCATGATATCTTCAACGACTGCCAAATTACAGCTTGCAAAACTTCTAAATTACCTTCTTTTAAAAGTGGGCGGTGCCACACCTATTGTCCAAAATTTTACTAGTTTTCTATTCTGCGTCATAAGTTCAACTTACCACTAATTTTCATCGCTTAATCCGTATTTGGTAATGACTTATCGCACTTTTTCGATTTTTCGAAATTTTCTATATCGAAAAAGTGGGCGTGGTTATTGCCCGATATCGTTCATTTTAAATAGCGATCTGAGGGGAGTGCCCAGGAACCTACATACCAAATTTCATCAAGATACCTCAAAATTTACTCAAGTTATCGTGTTAACGGACAGACAGACGGACGGACATGGCTCAATCGAATTTTTTTTTCGATACTGATGATTTTGATATATGGAAGTCTATATCTATCTCGATTCCTTTATACCTGTACAACCAACCGTTATCCAATCAAAGTTAATATACTCTGTGAGCTCTGCTCAACTGAGTATAAAAATAAGGGAATGTTCTGGGAATTGGAGAGGGAATGGAAAAGAATGGTGAAAAGAAGAAGAAATGAAGAGAGGAGGGAGATGGAGAGGAAGGAACGTGGGAGTAGGAAATAGAGAAAGCGTGAAGGGAAGATATAAAGGAGAAGTATTTAGATAAAGGAAGTAGATGAAGTAAAATATAGGGAGGTTTAGGAAAAGGAATAAATTGGAAGTAGTTGAGAGACAAATTGCGAAACTGAAAGGGGAAAGATACGGAGGATCGTAAGGAATCAAATATGGAGAGGAGGGTGGAGCGATAAGAAGACACAAAATGTGTATAGAAGTGGAAGTGGAACTAGTGAAACTAGTAGTGGTAGTGGAAGTGTTAGTGGGAGCGTGAGTCGGTGTGGGATTAAGAATGGTAGTGAAAGTAAAAGTGGGAGTTGGAGAGGGAATGGGAATGGAAATGATAGTTGGAATGTAATCGGTAGTGGGAGGAAGAGAAATGGAACAAGGGACGGACAAGGATAAAATAAAATAGCAGAGAAAGGTATAGGGAGTGAAGATGGAAGGCGATACCTACTTTTGAAATGTAAGCAACCCCATGTTCGGACAGAACAAAGTTTGCATTCTAGTTTCCTGTGATTTCCGTATGGTTTTTTTTTTCTAAGCAGCGTGTAAATTAATTTATAACAAACGGTTTAACTTTTCGGAACTCTTTCTTTTTAATGTGCTTCAAAGCTGTGTTTGGCAAATATCTTCGCCCACTAACCGTTATATTACCCTTTAGATTCTCTAGGTTCTACTTAAATCTAGAGCTTTCTACGCACATCGAAACCCCAATAATTTGCCGTGCCATTTTCATGAATGTATAATTCAATCACAAACAATTTAGCCAGGAAAATGAATGTAGCACATTCATGTTTGTGGCTGGCAACAAGGTAATGAACTCGCTGTTTGTATGACACATTCGTTGATAAGGCTCAAAAAAAAGTAAGAAGAGCACACATTCGTATCTTCGAATGTTCCGGTATATGTGCCTGAAGGTTGGGCAAAAATTATTAGAGGATCTCTTAACTCACCAAAACTTTTCGAGGTTCACATACAATTGTATGACGATTTTTTTATTTATAATTATTTTACCCAGGAAGCTATACAACTACCCATGCGAAATATATGCTGCTTCAGATACAAAAAATATGAGCTGTATAATGTATTCCTCAAAAAAAAGTATACCGATGAAGAATTTTTAATATCTGAATATCCGCGAAAAGTTGTGGTTTAATTGAAAGCAAAGCCGTTTATTTGAAACCGTTACCTCTTGCCGAATCAAAACTAAAAGTCATTTTGATGCACTTTCTCTTGGAACCAATTATATTTTTAGGCTGATGTACCTTGGTTAAAACATTATACCTACTGATGTCCTTGATGGGGCAGTTGGACACCACCCTTAAGTCTGGCAACACATAATTGTCTAGAGTTCGGGACCGAAAATTCGTGAGCGCTGGGCACTCGCAGGGAAATGAGTAACCGTTTCCTCGGCCCCCTCCCAAGTACTGTAATGTTCCGAATCCCAATCCACCAACAGAATTGTCCTAGCAGATCTTGGCTTGGCCCTAATATTATTTAAAAATGAATCTGCAGTGATTTTTTTACGTGTTTTGAGATTAATGCCATACCATGACCACTTGGGCCAATTCTTATAGCGTATTTGCATTCAGCGCATCAAAATGTATAGAAAACGTGAGTAATTTTTTTGTATTGCTGTGTAACAAAAAATTAGATCAAATTTTAAAATTTTTGTTGTGGCAGAAAAATGAATGTGCTAAATCTCGGAAAATAGAAGGGATGGGAGCAGAGCAATTATCTCAGTTGAAAGAGCATAGTGTGAATATAATATATAGATACACTTTTAAATTAGAAATTAGTTCTTCTAATTTTGAGGGAAACTCGATTTCCCAACATTTTCATTTTGGCACTTTCATGCTTCTGGCAAGCGGGCGACGATATATTATTAGTTTTACTAATAATGCTTTGTTATGTATTGACTAGGAAGACGTTCCCGGGATCGCGGAGTACCCATATATTAAGTCCAAAAATCATGGGATCATTAGACTTTAATCGTGGGTATCCATTAAAATAATTTAACTTGCTTCACAAATATCCCCCTCAGCGTTCTTTATCCACCGGATGTCGGGTCGAATTTTGTATTACTACTATCACAAGCCAGCGTCTGAAGCTTCCTCCTATAATATCTTATGAGAAATTTAAAAGTTATTTGAAATTGAAGCTACATTTTTTATTATGGACAGACAAGTTTTGTCGGAATCAAACAATCAATCGGATTAAAATATGCTAAAAATTTATAATTTAAGGCATACAACCAAAAAGTGTATACTCATTGCTCATTTGCTTAAATCTATGAAATTTGATTTAAGCTTAATCGTAGTCTCCGCCGGTGTTAGATTCTGCAACATCGTCGTCTCCACTGATTTCATCAGAGTCGCCCTTTTCCATATCTGCGTTGCTTCCATTAGATTCTTCAACATCGTTATATCTACTGGTTTCATCAGAATCGCCGTTTTCCATATCTGCGTTGTTTCCAGTAGATTCATCATATTTATCATATTTGTTTTTTCCTTTGTATTTGTCATATTTGCCTTTTTTGTGTTTTTTGTGTTTTTTGCGGTATTTTTTAATATTTTTATATTGTTTATATCCCGTGTAAGCAAAGAAAGCCAACGGTAGAGCCCTGCCGTATTTGGCTGCTAATGCATCAGAAGCTGAATCATCTTGTGCGTCAATCTCCTTCATCTCTATTGGAGTATCAGCAACAGCTTGGTTGACTCCGTCTGAATCCATTTCATCATCTCCTGGAGGGGCAACCGCAGCAGAAGCCTGGTAGGTCACCACACAAACGAGTAGTAAAGTAAAAATGGTGAAATTTTTCATTTTTCGATGTTCAATTCCCGAGGATTGTTCTTCGAAAACTGTTGCATTAATGCAAATGTTGATGCTATTTATAGTGAAACATTTGACCTTGCTCGGTACTTGAAAGTCACAGCCGTTTCAGAGTAATCAAGAGGAAAATTTTGGCAGAGAGACACACTAAATAGAATACTTTTCTCGGAATAGGTTTTGTTTTTATACTCATCTGAGCAGAGCTCACAGAGTATATTACTTTTGTTCGCATAACGGTAATCCGTAACGGCATAAATTAATAGAGATAGATATAGACTTCTATATATATCAGTCTAGAGTCACCCCTGGTCCACCTTTATGTCGATATCTCGAAAAGGCGTCCCCCTATAGAAGTAAGGCCCACTCCCTTTTCAAATACTCATTAGCACCTTTCATTTGATACCCATATCGTACAAACACAGTTTAGAGTCACCCTTGGTCCACCTTTCTGGCGATATCTCGAAAAGGCGTCCACCTATAGAACTAAGGCCCACTCCCTTTAAAAATACTCATTAGCACCTTTCATTTGATACCCATATCGTACAAACACATTCTAGAGTCACCCCTGGTCCACCTTTATGGCAACATCCCGAAATGGCGTCCACCTATAGAACTATGGCCCACTTCCTCTTAAAATACTCTTTAATACCTTCCGTTTGACGCCAATGTCATACAAACACATTTCAGGTTTACCCTAGGTTCATTTTCCTACATGGAGATTTTCCCTTATTTTGTCTCCAAAGCTCTCAGCTGAGTATGTAATATTCGGTTATACTCGAACTTAGCTTTCCTTACTTGTGTGTTTTTTTTTTTTTTTTTTTGTGCTGAAGAAAGCTAGAATAACAAACAGAAATGCAAATATGGAAGTCTAATTGTTAGATAAAGAAAACAAATATAATTGTTAAATAAAAAAGTTAGCTAGTTTAAACAAAATTTATATGTATATATTCTTTGAATAAGAACTTCTAATTGGTAATAGTAGCAAGTCAATAAACATGTTTACAGTTTAACTAAGGTACAAAAAAAAACTGCTCATTGAATTTAAAAAAAAAAACAACGATATTTATTGAAAACCATGGCCCAGTGGGTTCAAGCATGCTCGAAATTCCATTTTTATGTCGAGGTCGTGCCGGTGCTCAGAATGACCAATCCTAGCCGGTTAGCCATTTCGAGCACTAGCCTTTCTCTGAAGTTTGTCTGGGTCTTAAAATCTCCAGCGACGACCATGTTACCAGTTCGATCACGCAGACCGTCTTCAAGTAATTCTAGCTTATCTTTGAACAGGTAGCAGCTCACTAGTATGGTGTGCGCGACTTTTACGCGTAGGTAGCCGTTTCCGGCAACACGGCATCTTACGTGAGTGCCAGCACCCACGATCCACATTGTAGCAGCACTTTTTAAGTCTACGTTCCAGCCACTCCTTACCCTATTAGGTTCGCTAATGTTCGCAAAGCTATCGAAAACTAGTTGGTCTAGCAGATTATCAGCTAACCTGCTTCAGTTCAGGTTGCTTTGAATGAAGTTGGTCACTTGTGCGCCTGTTTGGCCTTTGCGGCAGCGAATACCTCCCTCAAGGTGCTGCATGCTCCAGACCCGGGAAGGTGGTCGACCTTCTGTGACTGGCAAAGCAAAGCCTATTGGAGTTTCCGTGCAGGCCAAGGACTGATGGTTCTATTAGCCTTGGCTAATAAAAGGAAGCCAACAGCTTCGCCCACTTCAGTGGCTGCCATCTTCTGTTTGCGTTGGTTTGTCGAGAAAGAAGGGACACGAGCCTGTCCCATTATTTCCCCGCCACAAGTCCATGCTCAGCACCTCTATCCGCATTCGCCGTGTAAGCTGCTGGGTTTCACCCGCTTCTGCAACAGCGCTATCTATCACTTGAATGAAAGCTTATTTATCGCCGCAACATGCAGTTTTGATAAAAGCACTCCTCGCTCGGATGGAGCGTATGAAGGTCCCTGTATATTCAGGCCGAAGCTAGCCCCGGATGACTCCTACCATCTCGTCGTAGCTCTTATCCTGAGCAATACCCAGGCGGTGTCTTTTATTCATGCTGTCTTGGCTTTCCAGACCTCGCCCGAAAGTATGGAACCTTCATCGCATTTTCTCTTGGCCTCCGAGACCTCGGTTGTGAGCCAGAGTTCGTTCGTACTATTTTGTTTCCATATACGCTTTCGGTTCGGTACACCCTGGGTTTTTACCCTCTAATGTCTCTAACAACAGATGATAAGGTGTTTTAGCATAGGCATAGCTAGTTCATCTGTGCTTGTATTTTTGAAGACTTGGCCTTTTTAATAGTTTCTTTAACCTCTTATATGTGCCCGTTGATTTGCATTGCGAATTGGACAGCAAAAATTTTAGTTAGTGAACAATTGGAAGACAAACCAGTACGAATGACCCCAAAAATTCTAGTTAGGAAACTACAATATTTGCGGGAAGCTCTGTATTTTAAGTGCAGGGAATAGGTCTCGGACGATTATTTCTACTGCGGCCAATCAATCTGCATCGACATAGATTACTGAAGTTACTGGATTCAAGTCCCGATAAATCTAAGATCAAAACACTTAAGAAAAAAATTTTAAAACTGTGGTTGGTCCATCGGCAGGGATTTGGCAAACACTCCAATTATATTTCAGCCATGCACAGCTTCTAAGGCAAAATTAATTTCCCTTGCAGATACTTTTCGGAGTCGCGGGAATTTGTGGGACAAATTTTAAAGAAGTGCGATGCAAGCTGAAAAAGAAGATCGGCTGAAGTCTAGCTGAAGTTATACCGCGCCATGAAATTTTCAATTTTGTTGAGAAGCTCATCTTTATGGCAAACAATGTAAGTTAGGTTATTTCGAACTGGCTGGTTAATAAAAATCTCACATAGATTAATTGTGCCCATAGTACCCCACCGAACTTATGCCAGGCATATAAAATAATGCATCCTACTGCAAAATGCTAGAACTTTTGTAGGGCTTATGTTCCTTAATATCTGCCTCTACTGTTCCGTGGCCTAACTTATAAACATGTGCCGCCAGAAGGCTGTGCCCATATTTTCTGCACATCACAAGCATTAAGAACATTTTCTTTAGAGATACGAGCAACTTTTTAGATCTGATATCGTATAATTTGCACATGGTCTGATAAATTTTGCAGCCACGTCCTCCTTTCCGCCTGAAAAGCACTACAGTGAAATGGCAGTGTACAGAATTTACTTATTTCTGGATAGACACTGTGGACAGCAGGCCTGACCCCTTCCGTTAATTTGGAAACATCGGTATATACGCGTATACTATGTTCAGCCTTTTCTGCACACTTGCACCAATCCGACCCTATTGTGGCCCCAACATCTCTTTCGAAACTCAGGCACGGGAAAATGTAGTCTTTTCGATTTTTGTAGGAAGCTTACTTGAGCCGTTCTCTAAGAGTTCTGTTTTATACAAACCTCAAAGATTTTTCTAATCCATTCTACGATACTTCACCACTTTACTTGCCATCTGCAACAAATATCAGAAAATATCCTTCTGGACCCGCCGATTTTAATTTGGCAAACGTTTTCACCTTTTCAATCCTGGTACTGCTAGCTCACTATTGCGTGAGGAGGGAATGATGTCTTACCAGTCCCTGAACTGTTGTTGTTCTAGCGAGAAAGACACTCCCCAAAAGCTTTTAGGTCGCCAGAGCCTCGCCTGCTAAAAATTTTTATGATACATTTACAATTGTAACAGGGTTTGCCTCGCGTAGGCAAGTTCTCAGCAAGGGTTTTGTAAGGGCAAATCAATCATAACTAATTTACTTGAGTTCACAACTCACATTTTGAACGGGTTCAGAGAAAACCTGTACACCGACGTTATATACACCGATTTTAATAAAGCATTCGATAAAGTATGCCACTTTTTACTTGTCTATAAACTCGACATGCTTGACTTTCAACCTAGTCTCACTCGTTGGATTTCCTTCTATCTCTGTGGCAGAACACAACGAGTAATCGTTAAAAATATGTTTTCCAGTATCATTAATGGCACCTTTGCAGTTCCTTAGAGTTGTCATCTTGGCCCGATTCTGTTTTGGCTATTTATAAACCATATCCTTGCAATTATAAAATATTCTAAAATCTTGATGTATGCTGATGATGTAAAATTTTTAAGAATTAGGCGTCGATTGAATAACTTTTTTACTTCAGACGGATTTAAATTCCTTAACTACCTGGTGAAATGTGAACCACATGCCGCTTAATATTCAAAAATGTAAATTTACGTGTTTTTCGTGTACGAATTTTCAACCAGCTTCTTACAAAATTAACACCCAAAACCTTGAAAGTGTTAAAGTTTTTGTTGACTTGGGAGTGGCAATGAACTGCAAACTTAGCTTCAACTCTCATATAAGTTCCACTGGGAGGTCAAAAGAGTTTAGCGACCCCTACGTTGCGAGAACCCTCTTCACAACATTGGTTATACCGATATTAGAATATGGCTCAATATTCTGGATTCCACGTTTACAAGTCCATACTGGCAGGCTCGAATCAATACAAAAATAGTTTTTATTATTTGTATTGAGGAATTTTCAATGGGACTCTTTATTTAATATTCCACCTTCTTCATACTTTATTCTGAACGAAGTGAACTTTAGTGTTCCCTTTCTAACTACGGGACACTATAAACCTCTTGTTTTAAAACAATGTAGAACGAATTGAGAGCTTTTTTCTATTCCTTTAATTTAGTTCTACTCTCAGCTGGTGATATTTCTTAGGTAGCTGAGCAGTTTTAGATCTCGACGCGTGACAAACCACTGTCTATCAATGACTCGGCCAAAAAAAAAATTATAAATAATAAAATAAATAAATAAAGTAAAATAATGAACAGTTTCGCTAGAACATTCTATGTCCACATACAATTTTTTCATAAAACCCTTCCCAATCTTTTTATTTCATGCTAATACATCTATATCAACAGGTCTCTATAATCGTCCTAGAAGGGGAGTGCTAAAGAATCCTGTTTATGAAGCGACTTGCTTGAAATTTAGTACAGGGTCTTCTCCTCGACAAGCTTAATACATGGTACTCCTTCTTTCCGGAAAGTGGCCCAGGGTAGTGCGATTTGTTTGAAATTTATTATTTAGTCAGCCTTTCGAATAGGTTAATTTTATGCTAAAAAGCAAATACAAAATCTGATGGTAACTCTATAACTCAAGATCGGATGAAGTAATTTTTAAAATCGCTTCTGCGTTAGTTTTGTAAAGTTTCGTAGATGGTTTTTAGTGGCTTTAAGTTCCTTAAGGGGCGAAGAGGAAAGAAAATGGGAGTAGGAAATGGAGAAAGTGCATGTAGAAGATGGGAAGAAGATGAATTTAGGTAAGGGAAGGAGATAAAGAACAAGTAAGGAAGGCTAAGTTCGGGTGTAACCGAACATTACATACTCAGTTGAGAGCTATAGTGACAACATAAGGGAAAATTACCATGTAGGAAAATGAACCGAGGGTAACCCTGGAATGTGTTTGTATGACATGTGTATCAAATGAAAGGTATTAAAGAGTATTTTATGAGGGAGTGGGCCTTAGTTCTATAGGTGGACGCCTTTTCGAGATATCGCTATAAAGGTGCACCAGGGGTGACTCTAGAATGTGTTTGTACGATATTGGTATTAAATTAAATGTATTAATGAGAGTTTTAAAAGGAAGTGATCGTTAGTTCCATAGGTGGACGCCGTTTCGAGATATCGCCATAAAGGTGGACCAGGGGTGACTCTAGAATTCCTTTGTACGATATGGGTATCAAATGAAAGGTGTTAATGAGCATTTTAAAAGGTAGTGATCGTTAGATCCATAGGTGGACGCCGTTTCGAGATATGGCCATAAAGGTGGACCAGGGGTGACTCTAGAATTTGTTTGTACGATATGGGTATCAAATTAAAGGTATTAATGAGGGTTTTAAAAGGGAGTGGTGGTATTTGTATATGTGCTGATATTTTCCAGACATCGACCAAAAATGTGGACCAGGGTGACCCAGAGCATCATCTGTTGGATACCGCTAATTTATTTATATATGTAATACCTGCCAAGATTTCAAGGGTTCTTTATTTCACCCTGCAGAACTTTTTCATTTTCTTCTACTTAATATGGTCATGCGGAAGGACAGACGGACGACTGTGTATAAAAACTGGGCGTGGCTTCAACCGATTTCGCCCATTTTCACAGAAAGCAGTTATCGTCACAGAATGTACCCCTACCAAATTTCACAAGGATTGGTCAATTTTTGTTCGACTTATGGCATTAAAAGTATCCTAGACAAATTAAATGAAAAAGGGCGTAGCCACGCCCATTTTGAAATTTTCTTTTATTTTTGTATTTTGTTGCACCATATCATTACTGGAGTTGAATGTTGACATAATTTACTTATATACTGTACAGATATTAAATTTTTTGATAAAATTTTACTTAAAAAAAATTTTTTTTTAAAAGTGGGCGTGGTCCTTCTCCGATTTTACTAATTTTTATTAAGCGTACATATAGTAATAGGAGAAACGTTCCTGCCAAATTTCATTATGATATCTTCAACGAATGCCAAATTACAGCTTGCAAAACTTTTAAATTACCTTCTTTTAAAAGTGGGCGGTGCCACGCCCATTGTCCAAAATTTTACTAATTTTCTATTCTGCGTCATAAGTTCAACTCAACTACCAAGTTCCATCGCTTAATCCGTATTTGATAATGAATTATCGCACTTTTTCGGTTTTTCGAAATTTTCGATATCGAAAAAGTGGGCGTGGTTATAGTCCGATATCGTTCATTTTAAATAGCGATCTGAGATGAGTGCTCAGGAACATACATACCAAATTTCATCAAGATACCGCAAAATTTACTCAAGTTATCGTGTTAACGGACGGACATGGCTCAATCAAATTTTTTTTCGACCCTGATAATTTTAATATATGGAAGTCTATATCTATCTCGATTCCTTTATACCTGTACAACCAACCATTATCCAATCAAACTTAATATACTCTGTGAGCTCTGCTCAACTGAGTATAAAATTTTTTTAAAAATAAGCTTTTATTATTGGTTAATAAAATAAACTACAAAGTAAAAAGTAAATTGACTGTAAAGAAATATAACACTTTATAAGTTCATTGTAACTTTTAACGGTAATTAGGCTTTTTCGTCTGCGACAAAAAAATTCCATATTATACATCTTTATATATAACAAGTAAGGAAGGTTAAGTTCGGGTGTAACCGAACATTACATACTCAGTTGAGAGCTATGGTGACAACATAAGGGAAAATTACCATGTAGGAAAATGAACCGAGGGTAACCCTGGAATGTGTTTGTATGACATGTGTATCAAATGAAAGGCATTAAAGAGTATTTTATGAGGGAGTGGGCCATAGTTCTATAGGTGGACGCCTTTTCGAGATATCGCCATAAAGGTGGACCAGGGGTGACCCTAGAATTTGTTTGTACGATATGGGTATCAAATGAAAGGTATTAATGAGGGTTTTAAAAGGGAGTGGTGGCAGTTGTATATGTTAAGGCGTTTTCCAGATATCGACCAAAATGTGGACCAGGGTGACCCAGAACATCATCTGATGGATACTGCTAATTTATTTATATATTTAATACCACGAACAGTATTCCTGCCAAGATTCCAAGTGTTTTTTATTTCGCCCTGCAGAACTTTTTCATTTTCTTCTACTTAATAATGGTAGGTGTCACACCCATTTTACCAAGTTTTTTTGTATTGTTATATTTTGCGTCAATAGACCAATACAATTACCATGTTTCATCCCTTTTTTCGTATTTGGTATATAATTATGGCATTTTTTTCATTTTTCGTAATTTTCGATATCGAAAAAGTGGGCGTGGTCGTAGTCGGATTTCGGCCATTTTTTTTACCAATGCAACGCGAGTTCAGTACGTGAACTCAGTTTAGTAAAGATATATCGATTTTTGCTCAAGTTATCGTGTTAACGGCCGAGCGGAAGGACAGACGGTCGACTGCGTATAAAAACTGGGCCTGGCTTCAACCGATTCCGCCCTTTTTCACAGAAAACAGTTTTCGTCCTAGAATCTAAGCCCCTACCAAATTTCACAAGGATTGGTAAATCTTTGTTCGACTTATGGCATTAAAAGTATCCTAATTAAAATAAAAAGGGCGGAGCCATGCCCATTTTGAAATTTTGTTTTGTTTTTGTATTTGAAAAGGTTGGTAAACGTCTCTAACTTGCTCTCCATGGCGTTTCCTGGGGACGCTGAGGATTTATGGGCGGAAATTGAGAGGGCGAAAACTATCGTACATGACCTTAAGAAGTCTGCTCCGGTGAAGGAACAGGCCTGTGGTAAGTGCAACCGTTTAATGGAGGTTGCGCAGGATGTTCCTAAGAGGTTTAGAGACAAAGGCCCCTCTTTTGCAGAGGTTGCTAAAAGTAGCATCCTTGTGGGGGTCTTTGAATCTAATCCTGAGAAGGAGCAGGTCTTCAAAAACAAATGGGCCTGGATAAGGACTCAAACGGCAAGTTTTTCAATCGCCTTAGAACCCTGGTCTTCCACCTGCTTGCAAAGAGGTGAGTTGGTACCTACCAGGTGCAAGTTAACTTGGTGGCTTTGATGACCAGAGGTCAGCCGACTTGCACAAAAAGGCGGTGGCTGAGTTGGGTGAGTTCTACCCTGCTGCGATGCTCGGGGCTGTAGATTTCAAGGACATCCCATCTAACGCGAGAGCTAGGGTCTGAATTCCATCCAAGCCGGATGATCCAGAGGGAGTCCTTGAGGTCATAAGGACCTTAAACCCAGAGCTACCTTGCTCTAGTTGGAGAGTCCTGAAACTGGAGCATAACACCAGGGCAACGCTTCAAGCGATACTCCTGCTCAAAAAGGAATTACTGCCCTTTTGGAGCGCCCAGATGGCGCTATTAAATTCGATTTTGACACGGCGAAGATTAAGGTGTACTCCAACGACCTGAGGGCGGCCTATGATCAGGAGCTGGAGATAGAGCCAGAGAAAACGGAGAGCGAGGAGGAAGAGGACGCAGAACCTAACGCAGTCAGCCCGACGGCTGACATGCTGGGCGGGGACGCGTCTTCGATCTCCTCGCTAGCGCTGAACAGACTCAGTGCGTACACTGGATAGGAGCCAGTGTCTGACGAATACGGCTATTCGACAGTGGTGGGGGTAGTCGGTGCTCGGCTTAGTGCGAGTCCTACAAATAAACCTCCACCATTGCTAAGCAGCATCTGCTGCGCTGCTCTCCAGTTTTCCAGTGGGGCGGCTGACATAGCCCTTATCCGAGAGTCTTGGGTAGTAGAGCATAATATATGCGGACTGAAAGCGCCAGGATTGACGTTGGTGAGTGGTGCCACACATGAGAAACCAAGAGCTTGTATCTTGGTAAGATCTGATATAAATTTTCTTTTTCTCCCCCAGTATAGCGACGAGGATGCTACAACTGTGACGTTGACGGTCAGTGGTACAGCTGTTACACTGACGGGCTTTTACTTCCCCCATGAGGTGTAGGCTCCGACGGAGCTAGTCTGGATGATATATTGGGAGGCGAAGGAGCCATTACTACTAGCGGGAGATACCAATACGCACAACGAAGCGTGGGCAGCGGAGATACGCACGAGAGGGGTGAGTCACTCTTTGATTTTGTTATTTATCATTACTTTAAGATTTGCAATAGGGGTTGGGTACACACGTTTGTTACTAGGAGCAGACAGGAGGTTCTGGACGTCACCCTGACCTCGGGGCAGCTGGGAGTCCTTGATACAAAATTAGATGGTGCTTGAAGATCATAGATTTGTCCGCTTCGACCTTGGCGGGATGGCGCTCAAAACTGTCTGGAATATGAACTTTAAAAACGCCAATTGGCGCATCTATAGTGAGGAGCTTCAAAGGAGGCCCTCAGGATCTAGTGTTCATATTCCCCAGAACTCTGCAGAGCTGGATAATATGGTTCAATACAAAAGCATACGGGGAGGCTCTTGATAAGGCCTGCCCTAGGAAGAAATCTAGGGGTAAGAGCAAACCACCCTACCTAGATAATGTACGCAAGGATTTTCGGACAGCTTTCAATTTTGCTAAAGCCTCCAGGGAGGCTGAAAAAGTGAATGCATGCAGAATCATTTTGGAATTATACGAAATTGCTAAGGTCGTTGAAGAGGTCCTCTTGGCGAAAGTTTTGTAGCGAAATGGAGACGGTATCTGATAGATCCAGGCTCAGGAAGGTGCTCTCTGGTGCTTCAAAAGGTGTCCCGAGATGCCTGAAAGGATTTGATGGGACATGGACGGATTCGGAAGAGAGCACCCTCTGCCTGCTCCTGAGTACGCACTTTCCGGGCGCTAATGATGAAGTAATGAACTGGAGTGAGACTCATACCGGTGAACCGTTTGAGAGGAAGTTCATTACTATGGGTAAAGTTAAATGGGCTATAATGTTCCTCAAATCCTTCAAAGCACCAGGGCCAGATGGGTTGACTCCGGTACAGCTCCAGCAAACCATTGAACTGAGTTCTTTGTGGTTGTATAACACCTTCAAAGGAGTTTGTGCTCTTAACTATATTCCACGGGGTTGGAAAGATCCAAGGGTCACCTTTATACCAAAAGCTGGAAGGACTTCTCAAGTGACCCCTAAAGACTTCAGCCCTTCATCCTTCAAGCGGAAGACACTCGTGAAGTTAATGGACTCTGCACTAAGGTTGTCCTTGGAGGGAAAGTTACCGACTCCCAGCATGCGTATATGAAAGGGAAGTCCCCGGAGACGGCCTTGCATGCAGTTGTCTCCCAGATCGAGAAATCCTTGGCGTCCAAGGGGTTCACACTCATAGCTTTTCTCGGGGCTTTCAACAATGTTACGCTCTCTGCGATAACTCAAGCACTAATCATCTTGGGGACCGATTCGGGGCTAGTGAAACTTGTTCAGCAGAGAGGATTCATCGGGGTTACGTCAGCTTCACAGCATTCCTACTGTAAGGGCAGATCGACGGAAATGGCTCTCCATTCGATTGTAAAGCAAATAGAAGGGTCCCTTGAACACAAAGAGTCAAAAGCTAAATGTAAGCCGCAAGTTTAAGTTGGCTGATCACTGCAGTGTTTTCCAAGCGGAAGTTGCTGCGATTAAGGATGCGGTGGATGAAATGCTATCGTGTGCTACTACGGTTAGAGAATTTAACATCTACTCTGATAGCCAAGCGGCTATAAAGGCCTTGAGCTCAACTACAGTGCAATCTAGGGTGGTCTGGAAGTGCCTGACCTCACTTGCGATTGCATCGAATTATTTTACAATTAAGATTATCTGGGTCCCGGGTGATAGTGATATTCCGGGCAACTGTGAAGCGGATCTCATAGCCCGAACCGGTACAACTGAACCGGATGGAGATGGCTGTAGGGATTCCGGGATTCCGCTAGCCACCCGTGGATTGCTTCTCCATAGCTGGGCTCAGCAAACGTTGGGCGGACACTATGCCTTGCAGGGTAGCAAGATCTTTCTGGCTGAAAGTGGATGGCAGGAGGTCTGCTGAAATAATTGGGTTCACTAAGGCTCACCTATCAACGGTCATTGGGGTTTTGACAGGGCACTGTTCCATGGGTATCCCTGCAGTACGCCTCAATATATGGGAAACTCCTTCCTTAAGTAGTTATATCTACGTCACCGTTAGTTTATTATATGTGATATCACAACGGACCTTCATGTTGTCCAAGTGAGCTTCCCCTATCAAGGAAGCTACCACCCAACCTAACCTAAACTACTGCTGCCAAGAAAGGTTCATGCCGACCTGGCAGGTTCAACGGTGGTCAAACTCATAGGGAGAGGCACCCCACAGGGTGGGGTACTTTCTCCACTTCTATTGGTTGCTACACTTAATGAGATCTTAGTTCTTCTTGAGAAGGACGGATGCAGCAAGGTAATCAGATATGTAGATAACCTTGCGCTGTTTGTTAGCGGCTCCAAAGTGGATAAAAAGGTGCGCAGCGGGGTCTTTGCACCTCAAATATGGTGGAATCTATCCTTTAGCCTACCCGGTCATAGCAGCCTCTTTCAGGCGGAGGTGGCTGTTATAAATGAGGTCGTTGTTCACCAGAGAAATGGTAGTCACGGCCATAATCAAACTTGTACTTATTCTGACAGCCAGGCTGCACTAAATGCGCTTGGATCAGTCAGATGTAAGTCCAGGACAGTAGAGAAGTGCCGAAAATCTCTTAACGAAATCGCTGAGCAAACTTACCTCAGTTTGGTATGGGTGCCTGGACATTCCGATATACCGGGCAATGAGATGGCTGACGAACTTGCAAGAGGATCCGTTCCGCTTTCTTCGTCCTGGAAAGGATTGGGCATGCCGCTCGCTACCTGTAAGCTCCCTTTGAAAGGTATTTTTCTTAGGGAAGCGGGTGTGAGATGGAACAATCTCAAATCCTGCTGCCACCCCAAGCTCATGTGACCTGAATGGGAAGCGACACGCACAAGAAGTATCCTTCTCGTTGGAAGGGGGGACATATTTCTGGTGGGTGGACTTATAACCGTCCACATAGCAACCGGGAAGCATGCACAACGGCTGGGTGCTCCCTATAATGATTACTGCAGGAGCTGCAAAGACGAAGAGGAGATAGTAACAGTCAAGCATTTTCGGTGCGATTGTCCTGCGCTTTGGCGCAAGAGGAAGAAATCTCTGGAATCTCTCTTCTTTGACCATCTTTGTGATATGGCTAAGTTGGAACTTAAGAAATTCCTGACATTTGCTGAATCGACATGCTGGTTTGTGTAGGGGAGAGATCCGCGTGGTATCACAATGGGACCTTTTTGGTCCTAAGTGCACTGGAGCTCGCACCGGTGGCCACTCTAACCTAACCTAACCTAATCTAGTATTCTATAATTTCCATATGTTTTTTTTTTTTTTGCAAAAGTGCCTAAGTCCACACGTAAACTCTGTTTTATAACAAAAAACGGTTTAACTTTTCATTACTTTTTCTTTGTTATGTGCTTCAAAGCTCCGTTTGGTTGATTACTAAGAATCGAATAACTCGAACTAAAAAAAATATATTCACGATGGACTTAGGAGACTTTGATATGAGTTGACTAGGGAGACAATCACGGGATCGCGAAGTACCGGTATTTTAAGTCCTAAAAATCATGTGATTATTAGGCTTTAATCCTGAGATGGTTCAGTGTCTATTAAACTAGTTTAATTGGCTTCACAAATAACCCCTAAGCGTTTTTTATCCACTGAATGTCGGGTCGAATTTTGTACTATTACTATCACCAGCCAGCGTCTGAAGCTACCCCCTACAATATCTTATGAGAAATTCAAAAATTGAAGCACAATTTTTTATTATGGACAGAAAAGTTAGGTCGAGCCAAACAATCAATCGGATTAAACTGTGGTAAAAATTAATAATTTAAGGCATACAAGGAAAAAGTGAATATTCATTGCTCATTTACTTAAAGCTATGCAATTTTATTTAAGCTTATTCGTAGTCTTCGCCGGTGTTTTCATATCTTTGTTGTCCCCATTAGATTCGTCATATTTATTATCTTTGTTTTTTACTTTATTTTTACGTTTTCGTCTTTTACTCGCAAGCCACTTTTCATACATAGTTTTCTTTCTTTCAGGCCCCCCTCGCGGGTATACACCTCTGCCGTATTTGGCTGCTAATCCATCAGAAGCTGAATCATATTGTGCGTCAATCTCCTTGACCTCGATTGGGGTATCACCAACAGCTTGGTTGACTCCTTCTGAATCTACTTCATCATCTCCTGGAGAGACAACCGCAGCAGTTGACTGGTGGGCCACCGCACAAGCGAGTATTAAAAATGGTGAAATTATTCATTTTTCTCGATGTTTAATTCCCGTGAAATGTACTTCGAAAACGGTTGCATTAATGAAAATGTTGAGGCTATTTATAGTGACAAATTTGACCTTGCTCGGTATTTGAAAGTCACAGCCGTTTCAAAATAATCAAGAGTCAAGTTTCGGCAGAATTGTATAGAGACATATTAAATAAAATAATACTTTTCATGGAATAGGTTTTGTTTTTTTTTTTTTTTGCTGAAGAAAGCTAGAATAACAAGCAGAAAGGTAAATAAGGAAGTCTACTTGTTAGATAAAGAAAACAAGAATATATTTGTGAATATAAAAGTTGGCTAGTTTAAAAAAAAATTATATATTCTTTGAATAAGAACTTGTAGTTGTTAATAGTAGTAGTAAGTCAATAAATATTTTTACAGTTTAACTAAAGTAGTAAAAAAAACAGCTCATTGAATTTAAGTGCAAAATTTTAAGAAAAAACAAAATGTTTATTGAGCTCCTTCACGCTGGAACCCGCTTTGAAAAAAACAAAGTTTTTTTTTCACAATTCTATTACTACAAACGACGTAGACGTTAAACAGCAAACATAATTTATAATGCATTGTCTTTTTGAAATGTTTTTAATCGTTTGTAGTATACGGAAATAACAAAAAAAAAATGTTCTTCAACTTAGCAAAAAAAATTTTTATCTCATAAAAACAAATGTTTTAAACATTGAAACCGCTTTAGTTGATGAAAAAAAATTTGTTTTTTATTTCCGTTTACCAGAAACGATTAAAGACGCATTTCAAAACGATTTAACGCATTATAACTTATTTTTGCTGCTTAAAACAAAATACTTTATGTTTTTTAGCTGACAACAAAAAAAAATTTTAAAAAATTATTTTTCTACAATCAATAACATAGTTTGCAGTTGTCGAAAAAGTCGTTTCAATGTTTAAAACATTTGTTTTTATGACATTTTAAAAGTTTTTTTTTTTGCTAAGTTTAAGAAAAAAATTTTTTTTGTTACTTCCGTATACTACAAACGATTAAAAATGCATTTCAAAAAGTCTTAACGCATTTTGACAGAGTTTTGTTACTTAAAATACAATACATTATATTTTCTTGGAAACGAGAAAATCTACAAACGAATAGAATTGTGAAAAAAAAACTAGTTTTTTTCTAAGCGGGTTTCAACGTGAAGGAGCATGTTTATTGAACACCATGGCCCAATGGGACCTAGCGTGCCCGAAATTCCATTTTTATGTCGAGGTCGTGCCGGTGCTCAGAATGACCAGTCCTAGATGGCCAGCCATTTCTAACACTTGCCTTCCTCTGAAATTTGTCTGGGGCATTCACAACACGACAACCCAGCATTAAAATCTCCACCGATGACCACGTTAATAGTTCGATGACCCAGATAGTCTTCAAGTAGTTCTAGCTTATCTTTTAATCCATGAATTGGATCATTTTTAGACAGATAACAGCTCACTAGTGTGGTATATGCCACTGTTACGCGTACGTAGCCGTTTCCCCCAACACGCTTCTTACGTAGGTGCCAGCATCCATAATCCAGATTGCAGCATCACCTGATAAGTCTACGTTCCCGTCACTCCTGACCTTATTAGGTTCACTGATGATCGCAAAGCTGACTCTGCTATCAAGAACTAGTTGGTTCAGCAGACTATCAGCTAACCAGCTTCGGTTCCGTTTGCCTTGAATGAATTCGGTCACTTGTGCGCCTGTTTGGACTTCGCGGCAGCGAATGCCTCCCTGAAGCTGCTGCATTCTCCAGACCCGGGATGGTGGTCGAACTTTTGTGAATGGAAAAAAAGCCTTTCCGAGTTCCGTGCAGGCCGAGGCCTGACGGCCATTCTATTCTCTGTCTTAGTCTGCACTGCAGCCAGCCGATACCCATCTTTCCCTTATCTAATAAGAGGAAACCAAAAGCTTCGCCCACTACAATGGCTGCCATCTTCTGTACGAGCTGGTTTGTGAGAAATTAGAGACACGGACCTGTCCCATCATTTCCCCGCCAGCACCTCTCCAAACAGCCTCTGCAACTTTTTCGCCCGTGGAAGCTACTCGGTTTAACCCCTTTTCTCTAACAGCTCTTCCTAACGCTTTAATGAAAGCCGATTTATCGCCGCGAAATGCAGTTTCCTAAGTGGACTCCCCGATTTAATTTTTCGGATCGAGCCTATTATGGTCCCTGTATATTAAGGCCGAATTTAGCCCCGGATGGCTCTTAAGATCTCATCGTAGTTCTTAACATTTGCTGGTCTATCTACGAACGTTGCAACCCGTCTTCTTCTGAGCTTGCCTTTTCTTTTCGCCTTCCTGGCGTGCCAAGGTGGTGTCGTTTCTTCTTGCTCAGGGCTTGACTTTCCAGACCTCACCCGAGAGGTTCTTTAAGAAGTGCTCATCACATTTTCTCTTGGCCTCTAAAGCCGCCGGTTGTGAACAAGACTTCATTCGTGCTCTTTTGCTTCCACGAGCCGTTTCCGGTTCTCTGCGCTCTGCTGTCTTTATGTTCGTCGACACATTTTTCTGTCTACCACAGCTGCCGCACAGCACCGTCTTTGCATACTCGAGTGGATCAACTTGACTTGTCCTTCCACGTATTGCACCGCATTCGGAGGTTTCCCGCCCGTCATTGCCATCATCTTGCTGTATAGGGATAGATAGGGTGGCATCTACTTTCTTGATGTTTGCCTAATTTTCGTCTGGGATATCCCCTTGCTTTCTCGGTGGAGTGTGATTGGCCATTACTCACCCGCCACCTTGTTCATTTTTCGCTGCCATTGCTGCATTGGCTTTTAACGCCGGCAATCGGAGCACCTTGCTGCTCCCCTGAAAAGCAGCTTCGCTGCTATCTTTACCATCGTGATCATTAAGGGCTTCATTCATTTGGCTAATTTTTTCATTTTTTTAGTTTGGTCTACGCGCCAAGCCGCCATCTCCGCGCGATGTGCAGTCGCTGTTTAAGATTCCCGTTTTTATGTGCAGGGACACCACGCGAGGGTTGACACAGATCATTATTAGAATCAGTGTACAGGGCCAAAATCAGGCGTGAGTCACGAGTCATCTGAACCGAGTCCGCACCGGCATATTAATGGTGACGTGGCTTCGAACGTACTTGAAGCCCTGCAAAGGTTTTAACAATTCTAATAGCAATAAGTTCTTGTTATTATTACTATTATGATAAATTGTTTTCTTAATTCGAAATGTTGTTTAATTAGAATAGAAAAAAACAAACAATTTCAGTCTTCTACTAGCAGTCATACGGTCGTACGGTCGTTCTGTGCTTATTGTTTATTGATTTGACTCCTTTTCGCCACATCCGTAGATAAGTTCAACAAACAAAAAACCGGTTTCTACTCACTGTGGCGTGCTGAATAAATAATTTATCGCGTGTTCTAGAGTGAGTTTCTCTATGATGGCTCCGGGCCACAAGACTAGGGGATAATAGATTTGCCATATTATCCCCGCCCAACCGTGCCAAACGGAAAAAAACTGTGAATATCGCCGAAGACTTCCCGCAACTCCCAGGGACAAAAAAAGATGGCCCAAAATTCGTCACATTAAAGACGAAAGACTAATAAATCGTTTTCTTATTATTCAATGTTTGCTTTGCAAAATTCACTACTTACCATATGCAAGGAAATTAACACTATCTCGCAACAATCTGACGGCAGTTTAGTGATTCTGGTGAAAAATCGTGACTTCGCCAAGAAGTTTCTCGAAGCCGGAATGTTACCTGGCCTATGTGAAATCACCGCCAATTACCACGAAAACCTCAACTGTGTCAAAGGGACTGTATATGCACCGTTCCTCAATAACGGCCCGGAAAACGAAATTGTGGAGTGTCTAAAGAACTACAACGTCACTAGCGTTCCAACTCACCATCGAAGAAGCTCCTAAACAATCAGGAGCAGTTTTAATAACATTCGGTACCTATTTCATCCCAGAAAAGATCGACATAGCTTGGATCACCACCAAAGTACGGCCCTACTACCCTAACCCAATGCGTTGCAAAAATTGCCAAGTCTTAGGACACACGGTGAAATTCTGTACAAATACGGCAGCCTGTGAGACGTGAAACCTCCCCCTCCTATCCCCTCTCCATGCACCCGAACATATTGTGCCAACTGTGCTGGTGACTACCCAGCTTCATCCAATTCGTGCCAGAAATATCAACAAACCAAAGAAATCAAGACCCAAGAGAAATGCACACTTAGAGGAGCCAACAAAATATACAAGGAACGTAACCCCTACGTCCCAAACTCCAACTCATTCGCCAACGCAATTAAAACAAATAGTTCTAACGACAAAATTACGCATGAAGAAACAAAAGCAACACAAAATATTACTTCCCACAGCAAAACCAACATACCTGCACAACCTGCAAAAACAACCTCATCGACAACAACAACACTAAACAATAAACAAGAAGAAAATAAAACCAGTTTTTCTCCCGTTTACCCTATCATCAATTACGATCATGAGCCAATTGATATAACAGAAGACCCAATTGTCACAGCAATCTTTAACACAACGCATAATAACTACTCTCGCATAACGCCGACTCCGGCATTTAGCATTGAAAATGGTACAATGTTATGGAAATCGAAACAAGTCAACAATCAATTTTTGACTACCACTCAGCAAGCAACCTACATCCAAACAACAACATCAACGATTACAGCAACTCCTCTACTTCATCAGCAGTTACAGAATATATAACTTCTAGAGACACTCGTGTTAACCAAAGTTAACTCTTATACGAGTACATACACTTAAAGAAAATGACTGGTAAAATCAACCGAAATACGAGTCAATTCAACCGAATTTTCTGTTAATTTTTATCCATCGCAACAAGATGTTGAATCAACTATGCACAAATCGTTGATTCGTAATTGACCGTTATAGTAGTCAAATGAACAAAAAAGTTGTTGCGACAGCTTTCTGCGAAAGTACCTATGTTGCGGCATTTCCAAGGCCGATGAGTTTTCACTGAGATCTTTTCATGGCAGAAATACACTCGGAGTGCTTGCCGAACAGTGCCGAGGGGCAACCTCGCTTAGAAAATTTATCTTCTAATCGAAAAACCTTATATCTAAAATTTTGATGTTGCTTTGCCCGGGGTGCGAACCCAGGGCATACGGTGTGGCAGGCGGAGCGCGCTACCATCACACCACGGTGGCACTTACTAACCGAACGTCAATTGGGCTTACATCAAATATGCTGGCACACATTAAGCATTATACACTTTATTATTTTGTTTTATTAAACGCACTTTCACCAAATTTTAAATTTTATAATTTATTTAATTTATAGTTTTGAACTTCGCTTTGCAAATAGAAATGAAAATAGTAGTCACAAAACTGATTGTCAATTCTTTCGGTTACAGCTCAGCTCGTTCTCAATTTCTTCTCTCGCATGCAGTTGATTGTTTCGAACAAAACTTGTATAAATTTTTGACATGACATTTTAAATAGGGAACTTGTAAGTTATAGAAAAGTAAAGAATCAAATCGCTAGAAGGTAATTAACCACTGGAGTAACTTTACAAGTAATTCGGCAAGTTTAATTTTCGTAACACAGTTGAAACGATTCCAAAACAACTCAAACTTTATGGCTTGAACAGCAAGGAGCCACAAAAGATGTATAGAAGTTACGTGGACGTCTTGTTTTGGGATCTAGCCCAGAACAAAATATCCGATGCAACCATCCCTTACACGAGACACACTGACAAGAGTATGGCCGTCCTAAAAAGATTCTTCTCCGGCAGATGCAGCAAAACCATTTCTCAGGACCGGGGTCAGGAGACGGACCCGGATTGGGTTCGTTACCTTCCCGGAGCAAGAGAATATGGAGCAGTGCCGCTGCGAGGAGCTGCAGGAAGGATGACAATTTGTAGGAGGGACGCAATAAATTAAATGGGGTTACACTGAAATGACAGTCCTTGGTCGGGAAAAATCCCGAATTGCTCCGGTACATAGAACCGACTGCCTTGGGAAGCCATCAGCTCTCTCTCCTAACTATTTATCCATTTCGTTGGAACATGCTATGCCCGCATAAGTTTTTTTCATGAAACCCTGTTCCATCTGTTTATTTCACGTTAATACTTCTACATCAACAGGTCTCTATATTTGTCCTTGAAGGTTTTGGGTAGTGCTAAAGAATATGTTGGTAACCTTATAACTCAAGATCGGATGAACTAATCTTTGAAATCATAGCTGCGTTAGTTTTGTAAAGTTTCGTAGAGGAAAGAAAATGGGATTAGAAAATGGAGAAAGTACATGGAGAAGGTGGGAAGAATATGAATTTAGGTAAGGGAAGGATATAAAGAAAAATATAGGGATGTTGAAGAAAAGATTAAGAGAGATTAGAAGAAAGGAAAATCGCGAAACTGAAATGGAAAGATACGGAGGAGCGTGAGGGATCAAGCATAGAGAGGAGAAGATAAAATAATTGTATGGAAGCGGGATTAGTAATGAAAGTGTGAGTGGTAATGGGAGTGTTAGTGGGAGTGTTACTGGGTGTGGTGATAAGAATGGCAGTGAAGGTAAAAATGGAAGTTGGAGCGGAGGTGGGAATTGGAATGGTAGTTGAAATATTTTCGGGTGTGGGAAGATAAACGAAACAAGGGATGGACAAGAGTAAGAAGATAAGATACATAAGATAGATAAGAGAATGGTATAGAGAATGAAAAGGGAAGCGATTGAAGTGTGGGCAAACCCATGTTTGTGCAGAACAAAATCTGCCGGGTAATCTAGTTTCCCATAGTTTCCATATGGTTTTTTTTTTTCAAAAGTGCCCAAGTCTAAGGTAAAAACTGTTTTATATAAAAAAAAACTGTTTAAATTTTCGTTACTTTTTCTTTGTTATGTGCTTCAAAGCTTCATTGGTTGATTACTAAGAAACGAATAACTGGAACTAGACAAATATATTTACGATAGATTTAGGCGACTTTGACTAGGGAGACAATCCCGGGATGGCAGAGTACCGGTATTTTAAGTCCCAAAAATCATTCGCTTATAAGCGTTTGATTTCTGAAATGGTTGAAAATAGTATTTGAGTGTCCATTAAAATAGTTTTACTTCCTTCACAAACATCCCCCTCGGCGTTCTTTATTCACCGGGTGTCGGGTGGAATTTTGTATTACTACTATCACCAGCCAGCGTCTGAAGCTTCCCCCTATAATATCTTATGAGAAATTCAAAAGTTATTTGAATTTGAAACAAATTTTTTTATTACGGACAGAAAAGTTATGTCGGAGCCAAACAACCAATCGGATTAAAGTATGATAAAAATTAATAATTTAAGGCATACAATCAAAAAGTGTATATTCATTCCTCCTCCGGTATTAGATTCTGCAACATCGCCATTTCATCAGAATCGCCGTCTTCCATATCTGCGTTGTTTCCACTATTATTTTTGTTTTTTCCATTATTTTTTACATATTTGGTACGTTTGATTTTGATGTATACTTTCTCCTTTTTATATTTGTTATTACGGTATTCCCGAAATTTATCGAGTAATCCCCTGCCGTGTTTGGCTGCTATTGCATCAGAAGCTGAATCATCTTGTGTGTCAATCTCCTTGACCTCGATTGGAGTATCACCAACAGCTTTGTTGACTCCTTCTGAATCTACTTCATCATCTACTGGAGAGACAACCGCAGCAGTTGCCTGGTAGGCCACCACACAAACGAGTAGAAAAGTAAAAATGGTGAAATTTTTCATTTTTCTCGATGTTTAATTCCCGTGGAATGTACTTCGGAAACTGTTGCATTCATGAAAATGTTGAGGCTATTTATAGTGAAATATTTAACCTTGCTCGGCGCTTGAAAGTCACAGCCGTTTCAAAATAATCAAGAGTCAAGTTTCGGCAGAATTGTATAGAGACATATTAAATAGAATAGTTTTCTTGGAATAGGTTTTGTTTTTTGTTTGCTGAATAAAGCTAGAATAACAAACAGAAAGGTAAATAAGGAAGTCTAATTGTTAGATAAAGAAAATAAGTTAGCTAGTTTAAACAAAATTTGTATGTACATATATATTATTTGAATAAGAACTTCTAACTTCTAATAGAAAAAAACAAAGATGGGCCTGATGGGCATTATTTTCTATTTCGTAGCCTGCATTGCAGCCAGCCGATACCGATCTTTCCATTGGTTAACAAGAAGAAACCAACAGCTTCTCCCATTTCAATGGCTGCCATCTTCGGTACGAGCTAGTTTGCGAGAAAATAGAGACATGGACCTGTTCCATCATTTCCCGACCATCAGTTCTCCGAACAGCCTCTGCAATTTTTCTGGTCGTGTAAGCAGCTAGGTTTCTTCGGCTTCTCTAACAGCTCTTCCTATCGCTTGAATGAAAGCTGATTTATAGCCACAACATGCAGTTTCTGTAACTGCTCTCCCCGTTTTAGTTTTTCGGAGGAATTGTATGACGGTCCCTGTATCTTAAGGCTGAAGTTAGCCCCGGATCCCTCCTACGATCTCGTCATAGCTCTTTACCTGGGCTGATCTATCTACGAAGGTTGCGGTCTGTCTCTTTCTGAGGTTACCTTTTCTTTTCGCCTTCATGGCTTGCCAAGTTGGTGTATTTTGTTCTTGCTCAGGGCTTGAATTTTCAGGCCTCACCCGAGAGTTTTTTCAAGAAACTCTCATCACTTTTTCTCTTGGCCTTCAAGGCACCCGTTTGTGAACCACACTTCGTTCTTGCTCGTTTGCTACCACGAGCCGTTTTCGGTTCAAGGCACTCTTCTCTCTTTATGTTCATCGACACATTTTTCTGTCTGGCCACAACAGCAGCACAGCACCGTCTTTGCATACTCGAGTGGATCAACTTGACTTTTCCTCCCAGGTATTGCACCGCATACGGAGGTTTCCCGCCCTTCGCTGCCATCACCTAGCTGTATAGGGATATACGGTCTGGCATCTACTTTCCTGATGTTTGCCTAAAATTTGTCTGGGTATCCCCCTTGCTTTCCCTGTGGAGTGTGATTGGCAATTGCTGATCCGCCACCTTGTTCCTTAGCTGCTACCAATGACACGTTGGCAGGGGCTTTTAACGCCGGCGCTCGGAGCACCTTGCTCCTTTTGAAAAGCGCCTTGCTCCTTTACCATCTTTATCTTTAAGAACTCCATTCATTTGGCAATTTTTTTTTAGTTTAGTCTACGCGCCAAGCCGCCATCTCCGCCCGATGTGCAGTCACTGTTTAAGATTCCCGTGGCTATCTTTTCATATGCAGAGACGCCACGCGGGGGTTGACACAGATCCTTATTAGAGTCTGGGCCAGAATCAGGCGTGAGTCGGGAGTCATCTGAACCGATCCCGCAACGGAAAATTAATGGTGACGTGGCTTCGAACGTAATTGAAGACCTGCGAAGGTTTTAACAATTGTGATAACAACAAGTATTTGTTATTATAACTATTATGATATGTATATTGTTTTCTTAATTCGAAAAATTGTTTAATTAAAGTAGAAATAAAAAGATGATAAAAAAATTTTGAGGACTACCTTTATATAAATGGACCAAAAAATAGAAGGCAATTTTTCTTTTAATACAGACATAATCTTGTTGAATTTTGGCTAAAAAACTTTAACAATAGCTCTTGTAAAAGAATTTTGGGATTTAAAACTATAAAGGTGGAGCGCAATATTTCAAGGCAAACCATGTACTTGGGATTAACTAATTGATTATTTAAAATTTAGGCACGCGCTCTACCTTTATAGTTTTAAATCCCAAAATTCTTTTACAAGAGCTATTGTTAAAGTTTTTTAGCCAAAATTCACTTTTTTAGTGCTGCCTACAAAAAATCATTTGGAATTTTGGGTTCTGCCCAAGTTTCAAGTATCTAGGTCACCGGGAAGTTACTTAAAAATCGATTACAAGATTCCCCTCGTTTTTCAAGGATTTGCAGTTATCTTGACTAGCGCGCCACCTAGCGGAAGTTTGTTTTCTATAAGGTGTATTGTCGCTAGGCCTCTAACTAAGTGCCAAGTTTCAAGTCTCTAGGTAACCGGGAAGTTAGTTAAAAATGGATTGAAAGATTCCCAAATCAAAATTTATTCTCTTAATATCTCGATCCATGCGCCACCTAGCGAAATTTGTTTTGCTTTGCCACCGGCCTGGGTTTCAGGTCTCTAGCTCACCAGGAAGTTACTTAAAAATCGATCGCAAGATTTCCTGCGTTTTTTTCAGCGATTTTCAAGGATTTTCGTTTATCTCGATTCTTCTGCCACCTGGCGGCATTTTGTTTTCCACGAATTGTATTGCCATCGACTCGCAAACTATGTGCTAAGTTTCAAGTCTCTGGATCACCGAGAAGTTAATTAAAAGTCCATCGCAAAATTTCCATTTTAAAATTAATTTTCTGTATATCTCGATCCGTGCGCCACCTAGCGGATTTTTTTTTTCACTTGGATTGTAACGTCTCCCAGATCTGAACTATGCTCTAAGTATCAAGTGTTTAGCTCAACGGGAAGTTACCGAAAACGACTTTTTCGTGGGTCAAAAATTCGTATGGAAATGAGGGGTCAAACATGAAAGCGACTTAATATAAAGGTATAAAAAAGCAAACAATTTAAGACAACTGTCACAACTCGTAGTATAGATTTAGACAAACAAACAAACGCTGCCAGAGTTGAATGTTAGAGCAGCGAAATAGATCTTTATAACGATCTATTAAGAACAAGTAAAGGTGTCGAAGTTCGGGTGTAAGCGAACATTATATACTCAGCGTAAGCTTCAATTGTACATTTCATTTCAGATAAATTACTTTTCTACATAACACGTGGCACCGCCCGTTTAATGAAAAATGTCTCCCCATTTCCTCTTACAATAAAACTTGATAAGTGAAATATCATTGATTCAAAACTATTTTTTGCTAAGTTATAGCTTATTATTCTAGTCTACGACCATTTTAAAATTGCTTTATATCTAAGTTTCCGTTGTCCTTAGCCGATCCCGTCCATTTTTACTAGAAATATTTTCTGCTATAAGGAAAATATGTGTGCACAATGTCATTACGATATTTTAATTTTTCTTCGAGTTATGACTCCCGAAATATAGAAAATTGCTTAGTCATAAAAGGGGCGGTGCCACGTCCATTTTAAAAATGTTTTCAAATTTTTATCAAGAATCTCAATATCAGTCCACACGTCAAACTTGTATTATTTCCTAAATAATCAGGTTTTTTGGGTTTTCAAAAATGTTATATATATAAAAGGTGAGCGTGGTTATCATCCGCTTTCGCTCATTTTCAATACCAACCTATTCTGGTTCCAGATAAGCTCGTGTACCAAATTTGGTGAAGATATCTCAATATTTAATCAAGTTATGGTGTTAACGGGCGGACGGACGGACATAGCTCAATCAAATTTTTGTTCGATACTGATTATTTTGGTATATGGAAGTCTATATCTATCTCGATTCCTTTATACCTATTCAACCAACCGTTATCGAATCAAAGTTAATATACTCTGTGTACAAAGCACTACGCGACAAAATCAACTTTTTTTCTGGGTATTGGACCAAACTAACTTTTTGAGGAGATTGAGCCTAAGTATAAAAAATCGAATTTCTAAATCCTACATTTCGAAATTTGATTTTTTTTAACGCGTTCAGCAAATTAAAAAAGTAAAAATGTGGTCGTGGTCCGCTCTTTCCCTTATTTGAAGGGCTGACTTCTTTCTTTGATAAACTTTGTATAACAGCTGTTATAAGAGGTGAAAAGCCAGAACTTTTGAAAAACTATGAAAAACCTCATATTTCCAAATTTTCGCAACCCATATAAAAATTTTAAAATTGCTGTGAAGGTGGTTAAATGGCTTTTAATTTGATTTGCATATTAGGGTGGGTCGATTTATATGGACGAAAGTAAACAAAAAGGAAAAAAAGTTCCACTACGCATACCAAAAAAAATAATTTTCGAGCCTGCGAAATTTCATTTTTTTTTTTTTTACTTTTTTTCGACTTTCGATTTTTAAGGTTTTTCTCATGACCTACTTAAAAAATTTTCATATATATTTTTTTTAGTAGGTCATGAAAAAACTTCTTAAATTTTTTCAAAAATTTTTTATCACCAACGATTTTGGTGGACATTTTTGGGTCGGACAGGGTGTACATGAAAATTTTAAAATCAAATTAAAACTTTTTAGTAGGTCATGAAAAAAACCTTAAAAATCAAAGTGGAAAAAATCAAAAAAGGGAAATTTTATAGGCTCGAAAATTATTTTTTTTTTGGATATGCGTAGTGCACCTTTTTTGACCTGAGCCCAAATCATCTCGAAAAATCGACGGCGCGATATTGGTTAATAAATCGACCCAGTCTAATGCATAACTTTAAATTTTATGAAGAAAAATTTGGCAAAACCTCTGTTTAAGCGAAAAAATTCCTGTTTTTACCAAAAATTTATTTTAACCAACACAATTTCGAGCTTGTAAAACTACTGAATATTAAATAAATCATAAATTTGAATTAAATGTGCTATTTTCAAATCAAAGCACTGCGTTTTTGCTTTTGAGCTCTTAACAGTACTTATGCCCACTGTGCTTTCCAAGAAATTCTGACGATCATCTATGCCATGATTTAAATGTGTGTAAACATGAAAACTAAACCAGTCCCTACATAAAAATTTTGTACAATTAAATCAAATAAAGCTTGACTACACAGTAGAACTGCAGTTAAACTTGTGTTTGTTTTTGTAGGGAGAGCTAACGAGAAAGCTAACATCAAAACACTTAAGAAAAAGTTTTTAAAAGGATCGTTGCTCCATCGGCACGAGTTTGGCAAACACCCAAACTATATTTCAGCCATGCACAGCATCCAAGGAACAATTAATTTGCCTTGCAGGTGCTGTTCGGAGTTCCGGCAATTTGTGGGAGAAATTTAAAAAAATGCGAAGCAAGCTGAAAAAGAGGCTCGGCCTAAATCTAGCCGAAGTTATACCGCACCATTAAATTTTCTTTATGACAAGTTGGGTTATGTTGAACTGGCTGGTCAATAAAGACCTCACATAGACTGAATGTGTCCATAGTGTTGCCAGAATTTGTTTGACGACCAAACGGAAAGCCCCTCCGCTTATATACCTGGCATATAAAATAATGCAGGAAATTCGGTGTGGATGGCGGAGCACGCTAACACTACACCCCGGCGACGGCCATATACATTAATCTGTCTACAGTTTTCAGCAGAAATTATGTCGGATGCAGATGACTGATTCTTCCCGCTTTTGGTACGAAGATTACTTGAGCCGTTCTTCAAGAGTGCGGGACGAGGTGCAGTTTTATCAAAGATTTTTCTAAGCCAATCTACGATACTTCACACTGACATCTGCAACATAGTGGGAAATAGCCTTCTGGAACCCGCGATTTTAATTGGGCAAACCTTTTTACCTTTTCAATCCTGGTACTGCTCGCTCACTATTGCGTGATCATTCCCTGCGTATAGAAGTGGAACTAGTAATGGAAGTGGGAGTGTTACTGGGTGTGGGAATAAGAATGGGAGTGAAGGTAAAAATGGAAGTTGTAGTGGAGGTGGGAATTGGAATGATAATTGGAATATGTTCGGGAGTGGGGGAAGATAAACGAAACAAGGGCTGGACAAGAATAAGAAGATAAGATACAATATAAGAGAATGTTATAGAGAATGAAAAGGGAAGCGATTGAAGTGTATGCAAACCCATGTTTTGGCAGAACAAAGTCTGCCGGGTAATATAGTTTCCCATAATTTCCATATGGTTTTTTTTTTTTTTCAAAAGCGCCTAAGTCTAGGGTAAAAACTGTTTTATAACAAAAAACGGTTTAACTTTTCCTTAATTTTTCTTTGTTATGTGCTTCAAAGCTATATTTGTTTGATTACTAAGAAACGAATAACTCGAACTAAAAAAATATATTTCCGATGGACTTAGGCGACTTTGACTAGGGAGACAATCCCGGAATGGCAGAGTACCGGTATTTTAAGTCCCAAAAATCATTCCCTTATAAGCGTTTAATCCTGAAATGGTTGAAAATAGTATTTCAGTATCCATTAAAATAGTTTAACTCGCTTCACAAATATCCCCTTCAGCGTTCTTTATTCATCGGATGTCAGGGCGAATATTGTATTCCTATTATCACCAGCCAGCGTCTGAAACTTCCCCCTACAATATCTTGTGAGAAATTCAAAAGTTATTTGAAATTGAAGTACATTTTTTTATTATGGACAGAAAAGTTATGTCGGAGCCAAACAATCAATCGGATTAAAGTATTTTAAAAATTAATATTTAAAGCATACACCCAAAAAGTGTATATTCATTGCTCATTTACTTCAAGCTATGAAATTTTATTTAAGTTTATTCGTCGTCTCCGTCGGTGTTAGATACTGCAACAACGTCATCTCCACTGGTTTCATCAGAATCGCCCTTTTCCATACCTGCGTTGTTTCCATTAAATTCTTCATTACTCTTATTTCCACTGGTTTTATAAGAATCACCCTTTTCCATATCTGCGTTGTTTCCATTAGACTCATATTTGTATTTTCCTTTAAATTTTTCAAAGTTTCCATTTATGTCATGTTTCATTTGTTTGTTATATTTATAACTTTTTTTGTTTCCTTTATTTTTTACATATTTTACATGTTTGTATTTCATGGATACTTTCTCCTTTTTATATTTGTTATTACGGTATTCCCGAAATTTATCGAGTAAACCCCTGCCGTGTTTGGCTGCTAATGCATCAGAAGCTGAATCATCTTGTTCGTCAATCTCCTTGACCTCGATTGGAGTATCACCAACAGCTTGGCTGACTCCTTCTGAATCTACTTCATCATCTCCTGGAGAGACAACCGCAGCAGTTGCCTGGTGGGCCACCACACAAACGAGTAGTAAAGTAAAAATGGTGAAATTATTCATTTTTCTCGATGTTTAATTCCCGTGGAATGTTCTTCGAAAACTGTTGCATTAATGAAAATGTTGAGGCTATTTATAGTGACAAATTTGACCTTGCTCGGTACTTGAAAGTCACAGCCGTTTCAAAATAATCAAGAGTCAAGTTTCGGCAGAATTGTATAGAGACATATTAAATAGAATAGTTTTCTTGGAATAGGTTTTGTTTTTTTTTTTTTTGCTGAAGAAAGGTAAATAAAGAAGTCTAAACGTTAGGTAAAGAAATCGAGTTTAATTGGTAAATAAAAAAGTTCGCTAGTTTAAAAAAAATTATATATTCTTTGAATAAGAACTTCTAATTGGTAATAGTAGCAAGTCAATAAACATATTTACAGTTTAACTAAAAACGAAAAAACAGCTCATTGAATTTGAGTGCAAAATTTTAAGACAAAACAAAGATGTTTATTGAACACCATAGCCCAATGGGACCTAGCGTGCCCGAAATTCCATTTGTACGTCGGGGCATTCACAATACGACAACCCTAACATTGCAATCTCCAGCGACGACCACGTTAACAGTTCGATCACGCAGATCGTCTCCAAGTAGTTCTAGTTTATATTTTAACCCTTGAATTGGATCATTTGTAGACAGGTAGCAACTCACTAGTGTGGTGTGTGCCGCTGTTACGCGTATGTAACCGTTTCCCCCTAAAACGGCTTCTTACGTGGGTGCCAGCATCCATGATCCAGATTGCAGCAGCACCTGTTAAGTCTACGTTACAGTCACTCCTGACCCTATTAGGTACGCTGATGATCGCAAAGCTGACTCTGCTGTCAAAAACTACTTGGCCCAGCAGAATACCAGCTAAGCTGCTTCGGTTCAGCTTACTTCGAATGAAGTTGGTCACTTGCTCGCATGTTTGGACTTTGCGGCAGCGAATTCCTCCCAGAAGGTCCTGCATTCCCCAGACCCGGTATGGTGGTAGACCTTCTGTAACTGGCAAAAAAAGCCTTTTGGAGTTTCCGTGCACGCCGAGGCCTGATAGCCATTCTTAGCCTGCATTGCAGCCAGCCGATACCGATCTTTACCTTGGCTAATAAGAGGAAACCAACAGCTTCGCCCACTTCAATGGCTGCCACCTTCTGTACGAGCTAGTTTGCGAGAAAATAGAGACACGCGCCTGTCCCATCATATCCCTGCCAGTAGTTTTCCGAACAACCTCTGCAACTTTTTTGGCTTTGTAAGCTGTCGGGTTTCACCCGCTTCTCTAACAGCTCTTCCTATGGCTATAATGAAAGCTGATTTTTCACCGCAACATGCAGTTTCGATAAGTCCACTCCCCGATTTAGTTTTTCGGGGGGAGCCTATTAGGGTCCCTGTATATTAAGGTAGAAGATAGCCCCGGATGGCACCAACGATCTCGTCGTAGCTCTTAACCTTTCCTGGTATATCTACGAAGGTTGCAGCCTGTCTGCTGCTGATCTTGCCTTTTATTTTCGCCTTTCTGGATTGAGTAGGTGGTGACTTTTGTTCTAGCTCAGGGCTTGACTTTCCAGACCTCACCCAGGAGTTTCTTCAAGAAGTTCTCATCACATTTTCTCTTGGCCTATAAGGCCCCTGTTGTGAGCAAGACTTCACTCGTGCTTTTTTGCTCCCACGAGCCGTTTTCGTTTCGCTGCACTCTGCTGTCTTTATGTCCATCGACACATTTTTCTGCCTGGCCACAGCTGCCGCACAGCACCGCCTTTGCATACTCGAGTGGATCAACTTGACTTGTCCTTCCACGTATTGCACCGCATACGGAGGTTTCCCGTCCGTCGTTGCCATCACTTTGCTGTATAGGGATAGATGGGGTGGCATCTACTTTCGTGATGTTTGCCTAACTTTTTGTCTGGGGTATTCCCCTTTGTCTTCTCGGTGGAGTGTCCTTGTCCATTGCTGACCCGCCACCTTGTTCCGTTTCGCTGCTATCTTTACCATCGTTATCATTATGGGGTTAAATTCATTCGACTTTTTCATTTTCAGATCTCCGCCCAATGTATAGTCGCCGTTTTAATTCCCGTGTTTATCTTTTTGTGTGCAGGCAGGCCACGCGAGACAAAGACCCTTATGAGAAACAGTGTACAAATCCAAAATCCATAAGTCAGGACTCATCTCAACTGACGATATTAGCCCACCAGCCATTTAAACGAGGTGTCTCCTTCGGCTACTAAGATGGTAGAATACCACCAACGCCAGCCCATAGCAAAATTTTCCCTAAAAGTGTTGCCAGTTGCATCAGGACCTTACGGGACTCGATCCTAGGGATGCTTGGATGCTTATTGAAATTTAAGGGCAGCACCCACTCGTCCTTCCACCAATATTCATTGGGTATCATTGGCGGATCCAGAGCACGTGCCTCCCCCCCCCCCCCCCCCCCCCTCCCTCCTTGGTACATGACCTAAATAATTGATTAAATTGCAAACATTTTTATACTCAGTTGAGCAGAGCTCATAGAGTATATTAAGTTTGATTGGATAACGGTTGGTTGTACATATATAAAGGAATCGAGATAGATATAGACTTCCATATATCAAAATAATCAGGATCGAAAAAAATTTGATTGAGCCATGTCCGTCCGTCCGTCCGTCCGTCCGTTAACACGATAACTTGAGTAAATTTTGAGGTATCTTGATGAAATTTGGTATGTAGGTTCCTGAGCACTCATCTCAGATCGCTATTTAAAATGAACGATATCGGACTATAACCACGCCCACTTTTTCGATATCGAAAATTTCGAAAAACCGAAAAAGTGCGATAATTCATTACAAAAGACAGATAAAGCGACGAAACTTGGTAGATGAGTTGAACTTATGACGCAGAATAGAAAATTAGTAAAATTTTGGACAATGGGCGTGGCACCGCCCACTTTTAAAAGAAGGTAATTTAAAACTTTTGCAAGCTGTAATTTGGCAGTCGTTGAAGATATCATGATGAAATTTGGCAGGAACGTTACTCCTATTACTATATGTACGCTTAATAAAAATTAGCAAAATCGGAGAAGGACCACGCCCACTTTTAGAAAAAAAATTTTTTTTAAGTCAAATTTTAACAAAAAATTTAATATTTTACAGTATATAAGTAAATTATGTCAACATTCAACTCCAGTAATGATATGGTGCAACAAAATACAAAAATAAAAGAAAATTTCAAAATGGGGGTGGCTCCGCCCTTTTTCGTTTAATTTGTCTAGGATACTTTTAACGCCATAAGTCGAACAAAAATTAACCAATCCTTTTGAAATTTGGTAGGGGCATAGATTTTATGACGTTAACTGTTTTCTGTGAAAATGGCCGGAATCGGTTGATGCCACGCCCAGTTTTTATACACAGTCGTCCGTCTGTCCTTCCGCATGGCCGTTAACACGATAACTTCAGCAAAAATCGATATATCTTTACTAAACTCAGTTCACGTACTTATCTGAACTCACTTTATCTTGGTATGAAAAATAAACGAAATCCGACTATGACCATGCCCACTTTTTCGATATCGAAAATTACGAAAAATGAAAAAAATGCCATAAGTCTATACCAAATACGAAAAAAGGGATGAAATATGGTAAGGTAATTGGATTGTTTTATTGACGCGAAATATAACTTTAGAAAAAACTTTATAAAATGGTTGTGACACCTACCATATTAAGTAGAAGAAAACGAAAAAGTTCTGCAGGACGAAATAAAAAACCCTTAAAATCTTGGCAGGTATTACATATATAAATAAAGTAGCGGTATCCAACAGATGATGTTCTGGGTCACCCTGGTCCACATGTTGGTCGATATCTGGAAAACGCCTTCACATATACAACTACCACCACTCCCTTTTAAAACTCTCATTAATACCTTTAATTTGATACCCATATCGTACAAACTCATTCTAGAGTCACCCCTGGTCCACCTTTATGGCGATATATCGAAAAGGCGTCCACCTATAGAACTAAGCCCCACGCCATTTTAAAATACTCATTAACACCTTTCATTTGATACCCATATCGCACAAACATATTCTAAAGTCACCCCTGGTCCACCTTTATGGCGATATCTCCAAAATGCGAACACCTATAGAACGAAGGCCCACTCCCTTTTAAAAATACTCTTTAACACCTTTCATTTGATACCCATATCGCACAAACAAAGTCTAGATTCACCCCTGGTCCACCTTTATTGCGATACCTCGAAAAGGCGTCCACCTATGGAACTAAGGATTACTTCCTTTTAAAACACTCATTAACACCTTTCATTTGATACCCATATCGTACAAACGCATTCTAGAGTCACCCCTGGTCCACCTTTATGGCGATATCTCGAAAAGGCGACCACCTATACAACAACCACCGCTCCCTTTTAAAACCCTCATTAATACCTTTAATTTGATACCCATATCGTACAAACACATTCTAGAGTCACCCCTGGCCCACCTTTATGGCGATATCTCGAAACGGCGTCCACATATGGAACTAAGGATTACTCCCTTTTAAAACACTCATTAACATCTTTAATTTGATACCCATATCGTACAAACGCATTCTAGAGTCACCCCTGGTCCACCTTTATGGCGATATCTCGAAAAGGCGACCACCGCTCCCTTTTAAAACCCTCATTAATACTTTTAATTTGATACCCATATCGTACAAACGCATTATAGAGTCAACCCTGATCCACCTTTATGGCTATATCCCTAAATGGCGTCCACCTGTAGAACTATGGCCCACTCCCTCATAAAATGCTCTTTAATGCCTTTCATTTGATACGCATGTCATACAAACACATTCCAGGGTTTCCCTCGGTTCATTTTCCTACATGGTTATTTTCCCTTATGTTGTCACCATAGCTCTCAACTGAGTATGTAATGTTCGGTTACACCCGAACTTAACCTTCCTTACTTTTTCACAATAGCTATTGCTAAAATTAAAAATCAAACTCCACACTATTGGAAATTTTGGGTAAGCTTTTATCTAAATCAACTTCCTTAGCAACGGTAATAACTAGAGCTGTAAAATTTTCAATAAGTAGTAAATGTTAAAAAAACGGTTCCGATGACTATAATTTTTCAAAGCTTAGCTTTAAAAACTTAAGGCTTTTACCAGTGTTAAAAAAGCAGCTTCAGTGGTATTTGGGGCAATATGACCGAATTTATATTTCTTTACAAATTGTTTATTGGTTTCAAGGAACTTTTGTAAAGTGATTTGCACATATTTTCCAGTAACAAAAAATCGACTCAATTAAAAGTTTTAAAACTAAATAGGAAATAACGTTTTGAGTCGCCTAATTTTGCGGTTTTTACCCGTTTTTTTTTTTTTAATTGTAAACAATAGCTCAAATAAATCAAAATCATAATTCTTATAGATTTTAAAATTCTACAAAAATATCTATGTTTAATGAAAATTTCTCTTGTCAACTGTATATTTATATACATCTAATATATAAAATTCTTCTGTCACAAGGGCTATAGTACAGGATAATTTTCATACAACTGGGAGGCTAGGGTCTCGAGATATAGGCCAACAATGGACGCGGATACCCCTAGAATGTGTGTGTATTATGGATATCAAATGAGAGCTGTTGCTGAGAGCTCTAAAGTTCATTGTGATATTCGATTTAGTCGCATCAACCTGGCAAAACTCATAAATATGCATGCGAAGCCAAAATAAAGACAAGAATTAATAATACCCACATACCTATTTACATACGTCCTATTCGATTTGCCTGAAATTTCGTATATAAAATTGCCTATATTAATATTTACGATGCTTTTTTCCGGGAAGTATGCCAGAGACGGACCGGGAATGGGATTAGGGCTAGGACTGGGACTGAGACAGAGACTCGGAGTGGAACTGGGACTGAGACTGAGAATGGGACTGGAACAAAATATATACCACCCTCTGGGACTGGCAATAAAAGATGAAGAAGAAGGAAAAAAACTTGAGAGAAGAGAAAAGCGAGAAGGAGATAGAATGAGACGAAGATGGGGATGAAGCGAAAAAGACGGAGGGAGGAGTGAATAAAAAGATTAGGAAAAAGTGTAGAGGGGTAGGGCAGAGTTAGACGGAAAAAGCTTATTAAAATGTATGCAGATAGGCCAAATTTAGGGCAGAACAACGTCTGCCGGGTCTGCTAGTATGTACATAATATTCGAATTTAATTTTAAGGAAATGTACTTTTTAAATTTATTTTCACCCTTCTAAATAATTTAAAAACAGAAAATTTGAGTTATAAACAACACTTCGAAAATTACATACCAAAGATATTGATATAGTTTCTGCAGTTAAGCTTATTGATATAACCACATCAAGTTTACAGAGACAACGTGAACTAGCACTGACTCTTTTAAAAAAAATTTCAACCAGGCTAAGGCCATAGCGAATAAGATTGGTGCAGAAATCACGGTCGCCAGAATCACCGGGCATCAAAATAATCGACCAAACATTCAGACTCAGTCAGTTGAGGATTGTTACCGAGTTGCAGTATATATTCCTTTTCTAGACTATATAATAAACGAAATGTCATCCAGGTTTGCTAACGCCTCCATGCAAAGAATTGGGCAATTGCAAAAGTTGCTGTCCCAAAACTTCAGCGATGAAGATTTGGAGAATGTTTTACAAGGCGCAGAAGTATATAAAGAAGACCTTCCTTGTTTTCAAGCTTTGAAGGGTGAATTAAAAATTTGGAAAGAAATAACAGAAAATATCCCAGATTCTGCAGCATATGCCTACAAACGAGCAACAGCGTTGCCAAATTTTAGAACTCTTTGTCAATTGCTGTATACGTTCTCAGTGACTACCAGGACTGCCGAGCGATCTTTCTCCACCTTACGCCGATTAAAGTCGTATCTTCGCAACAGGATGACAGGACAGCGTGTTAATGGATTTCCTTTAATGCATATCAATGAAGATATTTCAGGAAAAATGGACACTAATGAAGTGCTGGACATTTTCAGCAGGAAATATAAAAGAAAAATGTCTTTACTGTACACATATTTTTTTATTATTTTGACACTTTTATAAGCATTCCTGTATATGTTTGTATATACTTGAACCTCTATAAATAAATTTGAAGTAGGTATGCTACTTCTAAATATTTATATAAGTTCTTGTTAACTTTTTTGCGGGTTCGTTCTGTGTGTCCCCTCCCAAAAAAAATCCTGAATCCGCCCCTGTTGGGTATGTATGGCTTTTTGCGCCAAACCCCTCCTCTATATCCCCTCCTGGTCAGGGACTGCTTACTTGTTAATCACAGTTAACCTAAAATTATTGTTATTATCATTATTTTTTTACTAACTAACCGGGTTGTTAAGCCTGGGTGCTACAATATACAGCAGCGAATATAGGACTCCTTATCTTCTTGGACTACCGACTAGAACCTAACTTCCCACGGCGGGCGCTTTTTCCGCACCTGGGTCCACGTTTAGCATAACTTCTGGTACGGAAGCGCGCTACGTGAGCTCTTTGGCTACTTTGACATAATTGGGCTAAGCAACCATCTTGCTGTTTAGCGGAGATAATATTTCTTGCGTATCTGCTAACAATGTCCCATCTGTTACTTCCATAGGCCATCTTATGGATGATACTGCCCGGGGATAGGTCGTGGATTGTTATTTCCACTCTTCTCTGTGGCTATGCCAAGTAATCGCATCCGAAAGGAATGGCGTGCGTCGTCTATGAGCCGACAGTATAAGCCATTCTGATTTTCAACATTGCCCATTCTGTGGAGATATTCCCGGAAGTAGCCGCGGCCACTTAAACACTGTGTCAGGTAGAAGTCGACCTCTCCATGTAGCCGCTCTACCCATGGGTCCAGCTTAAGGATCAGTTCTCTGGTCCACTTTCCTGCAGCACTGCAGCTCCGTTGCTATTGCCAGCGTCGGATAGGGTTCTTCCGCGCCAACACGGTAGCAACACCTATGCGTACGTATACAAGTATAGAACCGAAGCGGAAGCACGCAGCTTTCTTATACATGGCCTTGGCTCGTTTATGTTTGAAATTAATCGACTTATGTACCCCATGGTCTGCGCAGTTTTTCCCCAAGGTAATATTGTTATTGGGTTAGGTTAAGTTGAGCTCACCCGTCCATGAGGACCTCACATAGACTGAGTAAGTCCGTAGTGTTACCAGAAGTTTGTCTTAATGACCAAATTGAAAAACCTTATCAAAAACTAGGACCTATGTTATAAAATAACTCCGCCCTCTTGGCAAATACTAGAAGTTTCCTAGGACTTAAGCCACTTGCTGCTTCTATATCTGACAGCTGTATCACTCCTAATAGCTGGAGTCTTAGCCTGGCAAGCGCAGGCCACGAGCAGAGTACGTGCTCGATCCTTTCCTCCTCCAGCCCGCACTTCCTACATCTGCTACAATGACCAAGCCTAATTTAAAGGCATGTGACGCCAGAAGGCAGTGTCCAGTCAGAATACCCGTCATTAGTCTACAGACCTCTCCTTTTAATGATAGAAGCAATTTTGTTAGTCTAAGGTACACGTAATCTTCGACACTTTTCAGCCCCAGCTTGAATCCACGCCTTTCCCGCTTGATCGATCATGCGCACCTCTCGCCTTCGCTTAATCTCGCCCAGTCTAATTGGGACGTATACGGAGCAGGCTTCAAGGTATGCGCACTTTTTATCTAGTTCTTCCGCTTGTTCATTCCCATCTATTCCCATATGCCCTGGAACCCAATATAGATGTATGCTTCTCCCTGTCCCGATTCTCTCCAGGGACTGTTTACACTCTAACACGCATTAAATGCTGTGCTATGCGATATTATTGCCTTAATTGCTGCTTGACTGTAAATATAAAAGTTAACACGATTGCAGCTTGGGATATTTTCTTCCAGGGTTTCTATTGCTTTGGTTACGGCTACTGTTTCCGCTTGGAAAACGCTACAGTAATCCGGCAGCCTGTAGGATCTGTTTATTTCCGGATCAGCACAGTATACCGCATACCCTACTCCTTCCACTACTTTGGAACCATCTGTGTACACCTGCCTCGCCTCGTCCGCCATTCGAGATCCCTTGCACCAACCGTCCACCTCTATTGCGGCCTTCAGATCGCCCTCGAAGCGCAGATAGGGAATCAGGTAGTATATTCGTCTTGCGATTGATGTCGCTATATTACTATGGCCGTATGTATAAGTCCCACGTACACCCCAAAATTCTTTTACATACATAAAGTGCCGTTGAAGCCTTCTTCATCCTCTCCTCCACTTAGACCTGATCCAATTTTGGACCTTGTACCTCTTTGTAAACAAGACCATATCCGTCTTCTCCGCGTTGACTTTCAACCCGATATTTGATGCCCAGGTATGAATATCCCGAAGCGCCCGATCCATCAAAGAGCTAATCGTTGGAAGGCACTTCCCACTTATGCCAATTTCAACATTATCTGCGTAAGCCGTAAGCTTTACGGGTCCCTCATCTAATCGCCTGAGCAGTTGGTTGATGACCAGCGTCCACAGCAGAGGTCATTGCACCCTTCCCTGCGGCGTTCCCCTGTCCACTGATTTCGTACCTTCGTACAATTCCCATTGTGATGCAATCTTCCTGCAATTTAACATGCAGCCGATCCATGTAGTTAAGGCTGTATTTACTTTAATGTAATTAAGACCATCCATAACCCCCCATTCAGAAACATTATTGAAAGCCCCAGCAATGTCTAAGAAGACTCCAAGGGCATAGTCCTTATATTCCAGGGCTTTCTCTATGCTTATTACCACCCTATGCAATGCGGTGTCTACCGACTTGGCTTTGGTGTACGCATGTTGTTTTGTGGAGAACAGCTTTTCATCCACGTTGGACTTTATGTACACATCCATCAGCATCTTAAAGGTTTTGGCCAGAAATGATATAAAGCTAGTGGGTCTATAGTCTTTGGGATCCACGTGACCGATCTTCCCCGCCTTTTGTAGGAAAGCTACACGACCAGTTCTCCAAGAGTGCGGTACATGATTCAGTCTTATGCAGCCATCGAATATTATTCTAAGCCATTCCACGACCACCCTACTTAAAACTTGTAGCATGGCGGGGAATATACCATCTGAGTCCGGCGATTTAAACTTAGAAAACGTCTTCACTGCCCATTCGATCTTGGTATCGGTCACCAAGCCCGGCACTACCCGCTCCGTGATCGAAGTGTGAGTGCTGTCTGCTGGCTCTTCTAAAACATCTCCCGATGGGGAATGTGAATCAAGAATCACCTCAAGGGATTCCTCACTATTGCGTGACCATTCCCCGTTCTCGTTCTTTATTAGTCCCTGAACTATGTTTCCCTTGCTAGGACTTTTCTCAACCGTGCTGTTTCGCTGGAGCACTCGATGTCTATACAAAAACTTTTCCACGAGATTCTATTCGCCCTGGAAATTTTACGCTTGTAGATCCTCAGTAGATCCCCGTACTCGTCCAGACACGCTTTGCTTTCACCGTTTTTCGCGAGGGCAAACATTTCTTTTACTTGTCTTCTTAGAAGACTTAGCCCATTGTTCCACCATGGCGGCTTTGCTTTTCCACTGAATCTTCTTAGAGGGCAAGCTTTGTTATACGCAATCATAAGCGTCCTTATTAGGAATTCATGAGACTCCTCCAGTTCCTCCACATTGGCAACCTCTTTGGGTTGTCCCAGTTTTGTTTCTACCTGTTTCTGGAATTTAGTCCAGTTCGTTGACCTAGGGTTTCTAAAGGTCCCTCCCTTCTCTACCCTCTTGAGGGGGATGCTGAAGCTGATATACGCATGGTTGGAGAAGGATGGTCTATCAAGAACCATTCAATCATACCTTGATATATCACGTTCTGAGCTCAGTGTAATATCCAAAACACTGCTGGATGTTGGACCAATGTATGTAGGGACATTTCCCCTGTCGGCTATCTGCAAATTTGTTTGCAGGATGTAAAAAAAATATAGATTCGCCTCTCTCGTTCGTATCTGCTCCTCCCCACGTATTGTGGTGCGCATTTGCATCTGCGCCTATGACCAACCGCCCTTCACGCCCTTCCTCCTGTACTAGCCTCTTGCACTCCATCGGTGGAACCTCCGCAGCATGGGCCATATTGCAGGATGCCAGGATAAATGCCTGCTTATTCTTTTGCTCAACGGCCACCACTACGAGGTCCTCTGTAGTGTAATTACGCAGCATATATGAATTCAGCTGTTTCCTTACCATTACTACAGCTCGCACCCGTCCTTCCGTTTGCGCGTAGCAAACGCCAAATACGCGAGCTCTAAGTGCAGAAACCTTTCCTTCCGATGAGAGCCACGGCTCCTAGATCAGCGCCACGTAAAACTAACCCTCCTCATGGGTTAGGAGGAGATCGCTCGGCGCCACTTTACTTTGTTGGAGGTTTATCTGTAGGACTCGCAGCACCATTGGGCTGTTTTTCCCTCTCCAGCACCTTCGTCGTGACGTCGTCGTCCTCCCCTTACCCTTTTGGTTTAGAGTATTCGAGACCCCCTTCAGCCTCTCGTAACTGTTGTGCCGGGTGTTCCTCTGTGCGAGTCACAGCACCATTTGGCGGTTTGTCCTCTTCTAACACCTTCGTGGTGACATCGCCTACCTCCACCTGTCTTTTTTCTCTCAGGCTTTTGAGGTCCTTTTCGACTTCGCCCACCTCTAGCGTGTTAGGATTTTTATGCTCGGGACTTCTTTTCCTGAGTCGCACGTAAATTTTACCTGTACCAAAGGTCATTTTGCCAAGCTGCGTGTACAATATATCCTCCGCCTGCTTGTTTATTTGTAGAACTGCCCTTCCTCCGTAGTCCGAAATACAGTAAGTACCTTCCTATAATGTGTCGGTATGTTCCGATTCTGATTGTGCAGAAGTCGCAGTGTATCCTCCAACTTCATCACGCATGGTATCCATGCCTTAACTTTTGGTACCGTGGGGATTTGCGCTTTATCCACCACCTCAAACCGCGCGTCCGTGCCTTGCCTTTGGATGTTTGAAACCACTTCCTCCAGTCACCGCAAGCTCGCGATATTGTCGCAGGCTATCATCTTCACACCATTATACCATCCCCCCGAATCAAAGGTTGGAAGGGGCTTACTTGGTTGTTCCCGCATCATCTAAAGCATTAAGTTAAATTTAGGCTAATTTCTCATAATTTAAGCCTGATATCTCTACTAAAATTAAAAAACACTATAGATATTAATACAGACTCTGAAATGTACGTAAAATACCTTTAAAGTAAGTCCAATATGATATTTTTCCTATAATTCTATCAGAAGCTATGAAGATTTTTTGGCCAAACCCTACATTCATATGGCAAAATATCTATTTTGCAACGGTGGGTGACCCGAAATCGGACTTAGAGCTATGATGTCTTTGCAATTTTTCTTAGAATCATCTATAGATTACGTTTTTCCTACACTCCTGATGAAAAAAATCCATCCATACAATTTTACCCACTCTAGCGCATACATATGTACTACTTATTTCTAGGATTTTTTCGGACAACAATATTTGCTCTATACGAAAGCATATGGCGAAATGTGAAGGTTCCAGCTGCTAAAATGGGGCAATAGTTACGAAAATTTTTTTATCTGAACAATCGGTTGTTGGGGATATATGCTACATATACGACCGATTTCATCCTTTTTTTTCAGACAACAATATGTGGAATATACGAAAGCATATGGGGAAGTTTGAAGCTTCAAACTAATAAACTGAGGAAGATATGACAAAAATCCTCTTTTCTGAAAACTCGGTTGTATGGGGGATATATGCTATAGTGGCCCGAGCCGGCCGGTTCCGCTAAATGTCTAATCGGACATCTAAATATAGCAGCTCACCAAATTTTATCAAGATATCTCAAAAATTGAGGGACTAGTTTGCAACAGACAGACGGACAAACGGACATGGCAAAATCAACTCAGCTCTTCATCCTGCTATGGAATCGTAACATACAATCACGGATCGAAAATAATTTTTACTCAAGCCATAAAAATTAGGCTATCCAAATATTAAAAAAAAACAAGTAAAGAAAGCTAAGTTCGGGTGTAACCGAACATTACATACTCAGTTGGGAGCTATGGAGACAAAATAAGGAAAATCACCATGTAGGAAAATGAACCTAGGGTAACCCTGGAATGTGTTTGTATGACATGTGTATCAAATGGAAGGTATTAAAGAGTATTTTAAGAGAAAGTAGGCCATAGTTCTATGGATGGACGCCATTTAGGGATATCGCCATAAAGGTGGACCATGGCTGACTCTAGAATTTGTTTGACGATATGGGTATCAAATTAAAGGCGTTACTGAGCATTTTAAGAGGGAGTTGGCCTTAGGTCTATCGGTGGACGACTTTTCGAGATATCGCCATTAAGGTGGGCCAGGGGTGACTCTAGAATGTGTTTGTACGATATGGGTATCAAATGAAAGGTGGTAATGAGTATTTTAAAAGGGAATTGGCTTTAGTTCTATAGGTGTACGCCTTTTCGAGAATTCGCCATAAAGGTGGACCAGGGGTGACTCTGGAATATGTTTCTACGATATGGGTATCAAATGAAAGGTGGTCATGAGTATTTTCAAAGGGAGTGATCCTTAGTTCCACAGGTGGACGCCGTTTCGAGATATCGCCATAAAGGTGGACCAGGGGTGACTCTAGGATGTGTTTGTAAGATATGGGAATCAAATGAAAGGTGTTACTGACTGACTGGGGTGACTCTAGAATGCTTGTACGATATGGGTATCAAACGAAAGGTGTCACTGAGCATTTTAAGAGGGAGTGGGCATTAGGTCTATAGGTGGACGCCTTTTCGAAATATCGCCATTAGGGTGGGCCAGGGGTGACTCTAGAATGTGTTTGTACGATATGGGTATCAAACGAAAGGTGTTACTGAGCATTTTAAGAGGGAGTGGGCATTACGTCTATAGGTGGACACCTTTTCGAGATATCGCCATTAGGGTGGGCCAGGGGTGACTCTAGAATGTTTATACGATATGGGTATCAAACGAAATGTGTTACTGAGCATTTTAAGAGGGAGTGGGCATTAGGTCTATAGGTGGACGCCTTTTCGAGATATCGACATTAGGGTGGGCCAGGGGTGACTCTAGAATGTGTTTGTACGATATGGGTATCAAACGAAAGGTGTTACTGAGCATTTTAAGAGGGAGTGGGCATTACGTCTATAGGTGGACGCCTATTCGAGATATCGCCATTAGGGTGGGCCAGGGGTGACTCTAGAATGTTTATACGATATGGGTATCCAACGAAAGGTGTTACTGAGCATTTTAAGAGGGAGTGGACATTAGGTCTATACGTGGACGCCTTTTCGAGATATCGCCATTAGGGTGGGCCAGGGGTGACTCTAGAATGTGTTTGTACGATATGGATATCAAATTAAAGGTATTAATGAGGATTTTAAAAGCGAGTGGCCCTTAGATGTATATGTGAAGGCGTTTTCGCGATATCGACCAAAATGTGGACCAGGTGATCCAGAAAATCATCTGTCGGGTAGTGCTAATTTATTTATATATGCAATACCACTAACAGTATTCCTGCCAAGATTCCAAGGGCTGTTGATTTGTAGAACTTTTTCATTTTCTTCTACTTAATATGGTAGGTGTCACACCCATTTTACAAAGTTTTTTCCAAAGTTATATTTTGCGTCAATAAACCAATCCAATTACCATGTTTCATCCCTTTTTTCGTATTTGGTATAGAATTATGGCATTTTTTTCATTTTTCGTAATTTACGATATCGATAAAGTGGGCGTGGTTATGGTCGGATTTCGGCCATTTTTTATACCAAGATTAAGTGAGTTCAGATAAGTACGTGGACTAAGTTTAGTAAAGATATATCGGTTTTTGCTCAAGTTATTGTGTTAACGGCCTAGCGGAAGGACAGACGGTGGACTGTGTATAAAAACTGGACGTGGCTTCCACCGATTTCGCCCATTTTCGCAGAAAACAGTTACCGTCATAGAATCTATGCCCCTACCAAATTTAAGAAGGATTGGTAAATTTTTGTTCGACTTATGGCATTAAAAGTATTCTAGACAAACTAAATGAAAATGGGCGGAGCCACGCCCATTTTGAAATTTTCTTTTATTTTTGTATTTTGTTGCACCATATCATTACTGGAGTTGAATTTTGACTTAATTCACTTATATACAGTAAAGATATTAAATTTTTTGTTAAAAATTGAATTAAAAAAAAAATTTTTTTTAAAAGTGGCGTGTTCTTCATCCAATTTTGCTAATTTTTATTTAGCACATATATAGTAATAGTAGTAACGTTCCTGCCAAATTTCATCATGATATCTTCAACGACTGCCAAATTACAGCTTGCAAAACTTTTAAATTATCTTCTTGTAAAAGTGGGCGGTGCCACGCCCACTGTCCAAAATCTTACTAATTTTCTATTCTGCATCATAACGTCAACCTATCTACCAAGTTTCATCGCTTTATCCGCCTTTGGAAAAGAATTATCGCATTTTTTCGGTTTTTCGAAATTTTCGATATCGAAAAAGTGGGTGTGGTTATAGTCCGATATCGTTCGTTTTAAATAGCGATCTGAGATGAGTGCCCAGGAATCTACATACCAAATTTCATCAAGATACCTCAAAATTTACTCAAGTTATCGTGTTAAAGGACAGAGGGACGGACGGACGGACGGACATGGCTCAATCAAATTCGATACTGATGATTTTTATATATGGAAGTCTATATCTATCTCGATTCCTTTATACCTGTACAACCAACTGTTATCCAATCAAAGTTAATATACTCTGTGAGCTCTGCTCAACTGAGTATAAAAAACAAAACAATAACATATTATGGATCTAGTGAGTACGCATTGTCCCTAATTCACATATTTCATTAATCCGATACACCATTTCGGAGCTATTGTGATTTTGAAAACTGCATTCGATCACGGCCCGTAAATTACGATTCGGCACCTGATCATTCCGGTATACTTATTGGTGGGTCTATCTGTTCCCTTTAAGGACTTACAATTTTGAGATTCGTGACAAACTTAAGTAATTCTTCTGCTCTAGAATTTTCTGTACAAAGGGCTGAATTTATGAAAGTACACGGATTACTTTTAGGCATAGGTAAGTACTTTTTAAATTTCCTTTGGGTTATAGTCTGGAAGGATTAATATTCATAGGCTTAAAAAAAATAAAAATAATAAATTTCATTTTCATGAAAGATACAAAAATAAAAAAAAAATATTTTTTTTTTTTTGTTTAAGGCTTTAAGCTCGCTTCGAAAGCGTGATCTTATATTTATTTTATTTAAAGAGTTTCTTATTTGGAAAAAAACATGTTTTCAATTTAAAAAAAAAAATAAAAATGTTTTCAATTTTGCCAAATAATGTGGTAAATATCTTGAACAATTAGAAATTCTAATTCAAAGAAAATATTTATTTTAATGTTGGTTTCAGGTATTGTTTATCAGTTAAGCTTCTCAGAAATTTCATGTGATTACAAGTGAAACAAATATTTATATTAGAGTCAAATTAAGTTTAGTTCTTATATTTGTTTTCAGTCAAAACAAAAACAGTTCTTTGAATTGTTGTGTTTTGTTTTTTTTTTTTTTGCAAATACCAGTCGGCATAAACTAATAGTCTACCTCATATTTCCAAGACCAAATGTTTCACTATAAAATGCCACAATATTTTCATTAATGCAATAGTTTTCGCAGTGAACTCGAAGAGAATTAAACATCGAATAAAATGAAAAATTTCACCGTTTTTACTTTTCTACTCGTTTGTGTGTTGGCCTACCAGGCAACTGCCATGGTGGCTTCGCAAGCAGGAGGTGATAAAATAGATTTGGCAGAACTGGACGAATTTGTTGGTAAAACTCCAATCGAGATTGCCGCACAAGATGGTGTAGATGACTTAGAAGCGGCTTTTGAGGAATTAACAGCCAGATACTTCACGGACTTACGCAAAACGGTCAAGAAGTACTTTGAAGAGAACTATAACAAATATGACTAAGTTGATAAATATTTTATGTAAATATAATGGAAACAACGCTTATGATGAAACAAACGGAAAAAAAAGACTATGTCGCATTTAACTATTAATAAACTTAATACAAATTTCATAGCAAATAAATGTGCAATTAATTTATAATATTTTGTGGTATGCCTCAAATTATTAATTTTTACCGTAATACATATATATAGAGAGGTAATTACACTACTACTTCTTCTTCGACATTGGTCCCATTTGACATAAACTGTGTTTTGGTATTCCCTTTTGAAAGAAAGTTACCATATCCCTAAAAAAATAAACATCGAAGAACAATATTTTTGTTTGCAATTCTATCCATCTTTTTCTTTTGATCTTTTGGTTATATTTTTTGGCGTTGAACAAGTTGTCCCGGGCAGGTATTTAACATTCCCCGTTTTCTTTCTTTGTTAGTCCCTGGATTATGTTTCCTCTTGATAGGACTTTTTTCAACCGTGCTGTTTCGCTCGAGCACTCTATGTCCCTACAGAAACTTTTCCATGAGATTCTCTTCGCCCTGGAAATTTCACGCTTGTAGATCCTCAGTAGAGCCCTGTACTCGTCCCGACACGCTTCGCTTTCCGCGAGCTTTGCGAGCTTAAACATTTATTTTACCTGTCTTCTTAGAAGACTAAGCTCATTGCTCCACGACGGCGTCCTTGTTAGATCCCTCCAGGTCCTCCACATTGGCAACCTCTTTGGGTTGTCCCAGTTTTGTTTCTACCTGTTTCTGGAATTTAGTCCAGTTCGTTGACCTAGGGTTTCTTAAGGTTTCTCCCTTCTCTACCCTCTTTAGGGGAATGCTGAAGCTGATATACGCATGGTCGGATATGATATATCACGTTCGGAGCTCAGTGTAATATCAAAAACATTGCTGGATGTTGGACCAATGTATGTAGGAGCATTTCCCTTGTCGGCTATCTGCAAATTGGTTTGCAGGATGTAACTAAATAGAGATTCGCCTCTCTCGTTGGTATCTGCTAGATGCCAGGATAAATGCCTGCTTATTCTTTTGCTCAACGGCCACCACTACGAGGTCCTCAGTAATGTAGTTAGGCAGCTGTTTCCTTACCATTACTACAGCTCGCACCCTTCCTTCCGTTTGCGTAGAGTAAACGCCAAATCCGCGCGCGCTAAGTACAGAAACATTTCCTCCCGATGAGAGCCACGGCTTCTGGATCAACGCAACGTCAAACGAACCTTCTCAAGGGTTAGAGGAGGTATATCTGTAGGACTCGCAGCACCATTGGGCTGTTTGACCCCTTCCATCACCTTCGTCGTGACGTCGTCGTCCTCCCCTTGCCCTTTTGGTTTAGTGTGTTCGAAGCCCCCTTCAGCCTCTTGTAGTTGTTGTGCCGGGTGTTCCTCTATGCGACTCACAGCACCATCTGGCTATTGGTCCTCTTCTAACACCTTCGTGGTGAAGTCGGCTACCTCCACCTGCCTTTTTCCCCTTAGGCTTTTGAGGTCCTTTTCGACTTCGCCTACATCTAGCTTGTTAGGATTTTTATCTTCGGGACTTCTTTCCTGAGTCGCATATAAATATTGTATGTACCAAAGGACATTTTTCCAAGCTGCGTGTACAATATATCCTCCGCCTGCTTGTTTATTTGGAAGATGTAGAACTGACCTTCCTGCCTAGGCCGATATACAGTAAGTACATTGCAATCCTGCGTCGGTATGTTTGGATTCTGATTCTACAGAAGTGGAGGTTTGGAACCACTTCCTCCAGCCACCGCAAGCTCGCGATGTTGTCGCGCGCTATCATCTTCACATTATACCATACCCCCGAATCAAAGGTTGGAAGAGGCTTACTTTGTTGTTCCCGCATCATCTTAAGCATTAAGCTAATAAGCTGCTTTCTACAGATCTCCACCTTTCAGTAGTCATCTGTCCGAAAGGACTGCTACGCTCAACCAGCGTCATAGTCACTGACTGCTTTGCCACATCACTCATCTTCTCGGGAAAAGCCGGAGTCTTAGTGTTAACTCCCTTTGGCACCTCCGAAAAAGCCGGAGGCTAAGCTTAAACTCCCTTTAGCACCTCCGAGAAAGCCGCAGCCTTTGCTTATCTCGCTTTGGCTTATCTCCTACTTCTGTAGTTGGGACTCCCTCTGACTCGCAGCTTTCGAGGTAGTTGCTACCTCGCTATTGGGCCCATCTGTCTTACAGCTTTGGGCCTACTTGTCTTGTCTATGCGACTGCCCTGCCTCGCGGCTCTGGGACTGAGTCCTCTCTGCCTCTTGAAAGCAGGCTTGTCGCCTTCCGCCGAACGTTGCCTCTTCATTCTGCCATTCGGCGCTTCTTCCTCCTCGTACCGGTTGCTGAATCGAGGGTTTCTCGCAGCAAACCTTTTGAATTGCCTTCGACCTATTTCTACCGCCTCATGGGCCCATTCAAAGCGCCCCATCTCCACTTCGGTTGGGTCAACCATTGCTCCCAGGCGTTGGACATTTCTTATTGCTGCACGGTTCTGCGAAAGAGCTCCTTCACTTCCTCTGCTGTAGGCCTGGCAGCAAGGAACATAGCGTTAACAACTGCAACCAGGCTCGGTGCCTCGGGACAGCTTGAACGCCGACCATATGGCCACATTAGTATAGCGTCATCAACTACGAGACGAACATACTACCTGATTCCCTATCTGCGCTTTGAGGGCGATCTTAAGGCCACAATAGAGGTGGACGGTGGACGAGGCGATACATGTGTGCACAGATGGTTCCAAAGTAGTGGAAGGAGTAAGGTCTGCGGTATACTGTGCTGATCCGGAAAAATGCCGGATTACTGTAGCGTTTACACAGCGGAAATAGTAGCCGTAACCAAAGCAGTAGTAACTCTGGAAGAAAATAGCCCAAGCTGCAATCGTGTTAACTTTTATATTTACAGTCAAGCAGCAATCAAGGCAATAATCTCGCATAGCACAGCATCTAAATGCGTGTTAGAGTGTAAGCAGTCCCTGGAGAGAATCGGGACAGGGAGAAGCATACATCTATATTGGGTCCCAGGGCATATAGGAATAGATGGGAATGAAAAAGCGGATGAACTAGCTAAAAAGGGCGCATCCCTTGCAGCTGGCTCCGTAGACATCCCAATTAGACTGAGCGAAATTAAGCGAAGGCGAGAAGTGCACATGATCAACCAAGCAGAAAAGGCGTGGGTTCAAGCTGGGGCTGTAAAGTGTCGAAGATTATGTGCAGGTCTTATAACCTTAGACTAACAAATTTGCTTCTATCATTAAAAAGAGAGGTTGTAGACGCATGACGGGTATTCTGACTGTACACTGCCTTCTGGCGTCACATGACTTTAAATTAGGCTTGGTCAGTGATAGCAGATGTAGGAAGTGCGGGCTGGAGGAGGAAACGATCGAGCACGTTCTGTGCTCTTGGCGTCCGCTTGCCAGGCTAAGACTCCAGCTATTAGGAGTGATAGAGTTGTCAGATCTAGAAGCAGCAAGTGGCTTAAATCCTAGGAAGCTTCCAGTATTTGCCAAAAGAACGGAGTTATTTTATAACATAGGTCCTGGTTTTTGATAGGGTTTTTCAGTTTGGTCGTTAAAACAAAATTCTGGTAACACTACGGACTTATTCAGTCTATGTGAGGTCCTCATGGACCGGCCAGTTCAACTTAACCTAACCTCCTCTGCTCCGTACCATTCTCCACACTTCTACTTCGTTTTCATTTTCCAACTCGGAGTTCATTAAATCAGCACTTCTCTTGCTCCCCAAGTCCGACGCATCGCTTAATGAGTATTTCTCGTCCTTGGCTTGCGACTCAGTCCTCTTCTTATTATCCTCCTTATTACAATTAGGTAATGAGTCGTTCATCTTGGTCGTACGACCAACTGCCCGACAAGGCAGGCTCAGCGATCCAGTATTATATATGTGGAAAGAACCGTCAGCCACAGCAACGCCACTTACTGTGGTAAGGCCATCAATACTTCCCAAGGTGGCCCGGTATCAGGAAAGCTCCGTTCGAATACAGCCCAATTTATCCCCTGGCTGCAAGTCGTCCAATAGGCACGGTCCGTGTAACACCCTGGATTATGGGGTTGGCAGTTCTTGGTCGCCAACATCCCGCCACCCTCCTATGAGGCGAAACGGCGTAGATGACAGTTCTAAACATCTCCTCCTCACAATCGGACGCTAGGAAGATCGGCTAAGCCCTCACACCAACAACAAGTTGCCTACTCTAGTGAGGGAATATTATTATTATTATTATCATTATTATAATTTTTAATAATTACTTTTATATTGTATCCTATGTGCACTACCTTACATAATATCTTGATCCACGGTGGTAAAATAGCTAAGAGAGCTTTGCTTCCCATTGGACAACTGAGCGAACAAGCTTTAGAATGTTCCAACAAGGATTTTAAAAACTTTTCAATAGGTTAATCCATGGCTGTCAATGGTTAAAGAGGCTTCAGACTAGTTGCTTTGATGTTGATGAAGTGATTCTGACGTAAAAAAGTTTGGGTGTAACCCAACATTACATACTTAGCTGAGAGCTTTACAGACAAAGTTGTCATTTTCATGGATACATACAAATTATAATACTAAAAAGTTGTGTTGTTGTTGTAACAGTGCCTCACCCCATCCAATAGGTGTGACCGATCACAAATTGTCATCAATATCCTCTAACGGGAGTCCAAGGAAACTTTCTGTTTCAAGAGACGTGGAACATAATGAGAGGGTTGTTAGAGGCGTTGGTTCCACATTACAATTGAAGAGATGGTTGGTGTCCTTTGGGGAAACATTGCAAGCGGGTCATACATTTTGTATGTCGGGGTTGATTCTGGAGAGGTAAGAGTTTAACCTGTTACAGTATCCAGAACGAAGTTGAGCTAGAGTGACTAGCGTTTCCCTGGGGAGTATGCGTTCCTCTTCCGCAAGTTTTGGGTACTGTTCTTTGAGTACTGGATTTACCGGGCAATTCCTGGCATAAATGTCCGACGCCTATTTGTGGAGTTCACTGAGGACCTGCTTGTGTTTTTTTGCTTTATACGGCTGAGTTCTCAGGTGCCGTATTTCCACATAATGCTTGCGGATATGACTCCCTAAGCCCCTAGGCGGTGTTGGCTCATCAATCGGATGTCTGCTGGGATGCCCAGGATTCGGGGTATTCAACAGGAACTGTTTGGTTAGCATCTCATTTCTCTCCCTGTTGGGGAGTATTCTCTCCTCATTATGTAGATCGTGTTCTAGGGACATAAGAAGACAGCCCGTGGCAATCCTACAGCTTCTTCCAGTGAGTAGTTTTTAGGCTTGGCGACCATATAGGGGACGCGTAGAATGCAATCGGCTGGCCAATGGCTTTGTATGTGGTAATGAGCGTTTCCTTGTCTCTTCCCCAAGTGTTGTCAGCAAGGGATTTCAGGATTTTATTACGGCTCTGGATTTTCGGTACAATTGCGGCTGCATAATGTAGATCCTGATCAAACGTCACACCCAAGATTTTGGGGTGTAGGACAGTCGGCAGCGTAGTGCCATCGACGTGGATGTTCAACATTTGGGACGTCCATGTTGTAAATAAGGTCGCGGAGGATTTTGTCGGTGATAATGCCAGGTTTCGCGAGGCGAAAAAACTGGAGAGGTCAGTGAGGTAGCCATTTATTTTGTTGCAAAGCTCATCGATCTGTGGGCCTGGGCCTGTGGCCATTATTGTGCAGTCATCGGCGTAGGAAACGATAGTAACTCCTTCTGGTGGCGAAGGTAGCTTAGATATGTAGAAATTAAACAAAAGTGGGGATAGGACACCACCCTGTGACACCCCTTGTTTAATTCTTCTTGGTTTTGATGTTTCGTTTCTAATTTCACCGATGCCTGCCGAGCACCCAGATAATTTGCGGTCCACTTTTGAAGACATGGGGGAAGGGTAGACCCTTCCAGGTCTTGCAGTAACGTGCCATGGTTGACCGTATCGAAGCTTTTGAAGTTTTCTAAAGCCATGCTGATGTCAGGCTAGCTGCAAATTTGCTTTGAAATAGGAGAGCAAAATGGCTTCAAGCGTCTTGGCTACTGGCGATAGGAGAGATATCGGGCGATATGACTCTCCTATGTTAATTAGTTCCCCAGGCTTTAGTAGCGGGACTACCTTGGCCATTTTCCATTTTTCGGGGATGACAAGGATGGACAGTGACAAGTTGAAGACATGTGCTAAATATTTGAAACCCTCTTTTCCTAGGCTTTTAGGCATCGGCATTGCTATGCCGTCTGGGCCCACTGCTTTGATGGGCAGCGGTTTGTCAAGCGTCACGATCTGAGACTGCTCAGCTACAGAAGAAATTTCATCAGCCAAGCGTAATACTTAAAGAGAACAGAAGCAAACGTATTATACATTAATTTAGAGAGGTGAGAACAATCTTTTTTATAGAAAAAAGGGAGTCCGAGATATCAAATGTGTTTGAGTTAGTGTTATAATCTTGGCATAAACGCCGAAAAGGTTCATTTTGTTCGAAATTCGTTCTACATTGTTTCAGCAGAAGAGGTTTGAAGTGTCTCGATGTCCGAGAGGGAACACAAAAGTTCACTTCATTCAGAAGGAATGGGCTCGAAATTGATCCATTTAAAAGTTTTTTCATAAATATTACACCAAGCATTTCCCTTCGACTAGCAAGAGTTGGAAGATTGATAAGCTTTAATCGATTAGTATAAGGTGGAAGATTAGTTAAAGAGTCCCATTGGAAATTTCTTAAGGCAAATAGTAAAAATTGTTTTTGTATTGACTCGAGACTGTCTGCATGGACTTGATAACGCGGATTCCAAATTATCGAGCCATATTCTAATATTGGCCTAACTAATGTTGTAAAAAGTGCTTTAGTTATGTAAGGGTCGTTAAATTCTTTTGACCACCGTTTAACAAATGCAAAAACACCTTTGCCTTTATTCACTGTAGCATTAATATGAAGATTGAAACTAAGTTTGGAATCCATCATGACTCCCAAGTCAATAAAATTATTTACAGTTTCTAGACTATAGTTGTTAATTGTATATGAAGCTGGTGGCGAAACTCTCCGAGAAAAACACATGAATTTACATTTTTTGAGATTGAGCGGCATATAATTTACATTGCACCAGGTAACCAAGTGATTTAAATCCATTTGAAGCAAGAATGTTCCTCAACCGAGGCACATGATTTGAAAAGTTTTACATCGTCTGCGTACATCAAGATTTTTGAGAATTTAATTGTACCAGATATATCGTTTATGAACAACAAGAACAGAATCGGACCAAAATGGCTACCCTGAGGAACACCAGAAGAAACATTGATGACCCCAGAAAGTGTATTTTTAAAGATTACTTTTTGCGTACGATAACCAAGATACGAAGAAATCCAACATATAAGACGGGGTTGAAAACCGAGTTGACTGAGCTTATGAATAAGTAATGGATGTGATACTTTGTCGAAAGCTTTACTGAAATCGGTGTAAATTACATCAGTGCGAAGGCCTTTTCTAAATCCATTAGAAACGTGGGTGGTAAATTCTAGTAAATTGGTGATAGGTGATTTGCCCTTACAGAACCCATGCTGCGAGCTTGCAATTATGGGGGAAATAGAGAATGTTAGGTGGTGGGTAACAATAGCCTCAAATAACTTTGGGATAGCGGATAACTTTGCTATGCCCCGGTAGTTTTCTATTGAAGACCTGCTTCCATTTTTATGAAGCGGAATAAGAAAAGATTCCTTCCATATTGTTGGGAAAACGCCATAAATTAAAGATAAATTAAATAAATCTGTTAGCGGCTGATAGATGTTTGCAGCACATTTTTTAAGAAAGTGTGTCGGGATCCTGTCGGGGCCGTATGAATATGATACTTTTAAAGTTTTTAAATAAGATAATACATCTTCTGAAGATATAAATGGAGCTCTGATTGAATAACATGAATCAATATGGTATGGGTATTCATTATGTGAAACGTTGGTCTCAATAGAGTAATTTGATTTGAAAAATTCCGCAAAGAAGTCGGCGATCTCTTGATCATCGCTGGAAATATTATCTTGGAATTTCATGGATGATGGGAACCCTTTCACCCTGCGTTTAGAGTTTACGAATCCGTAAAATGCCTTCGGGTTGCAAGTTATATTTCTTTTCATTTTACAAAGATAAGCTTTGTAACACTTTTTGTTCAATTGAAAATACTTGCAGCGTAGAATCGAGTACTGTAAATAATGGTTATGTAAACCCGTCTTTTTGAACAACTTGAAAGATCGAGACTTTTTATTCTTTAAAATTTTCAGCTCTTTAGTGAACCATACTTGGCTTGTATCGGAATGTACACAAATTCGCTTAGGTACGTATTTTTCAAAAAGACAGTAAATGGTATTGTAAAAGTGAGAAACGCTTTGCTCCACATCAGCATTAAATATTGGCCACACTATTCGAGATAGATCACGATTTAGTTTTTTAAAATTGGCCTTCGCAAAGTCGAAGCGATAACTGGAGTTGTATCGTTTATTTCCTCTGTTACAAGCATAATTTACAACTTCGTAAACTATTTTGAGGGAAGGGTGGTAAGCATCTTCAGGTTCAATAATGGGTTCGCATCGACTAATGGAATATTTAGGTTCATCATCCACAAAGGCTAAATCTAACACTCTTCCGAATGGTTTAGCTTGACCGATGGCTTCTTCAACCTTTTTGGTGGTGATGGTAATTGGAGACGCGTTGAATTTATGTTTATGTGCGTGTCTGTTGGCTCTCCGTCTAATTTTTTCAACCGTAGAATTCATCATATATTGTCGGCAAAAGTGCTCGCGCATTTTTTATCACCAAAAGCGATGGAAATTTTGTCATTGTGCTTGGACGGATTCGCTAGGGATTTTACGGTTGACCAAAGCTTACTCACACCGGCAGAGGAGTTACAACGACTTAGATGCTCCTCCCATTTCGCCCGCCTGTGTTCATCCACAAGCAATCTGATGCGTTGGCAGTACTGGCAGTACTCTCGCTAAATTTGCGGCAAATTCAATGAACTTGCGGAAAGCACGCTCCCCTTGGCGAGCATCAGTCGGGATAGGGAGGGCAGCAACGCGGCTGTCTGTAAAGGATTTATATTCATCCCACCTTCCTTTTTTTAAGTTTATGAAAGTACGTTTTTCGGTGACGATGAAGTCGGCGGTACGCTCGAGCGTTGACGAAGTTTACGAGTCCTGTGCTCACGATTGATATATCTGGCGAGCTGTGACAGCTTCCTACCATACGAGTGGGGGGTCTCCGTTTATTGTGCAGAACGTCGTTTCTTCTATTTGATCCGCCAAAATCTCACCACTGCTGTCTGACTGCAAGTTTGAATGCCATAGGTCATGATGGGCATTGAAATCACCTAAGATAATGCGATTATCGCCAGTGAGTAAGGCCCTGATATTAGGGCTATATCCACTGGGGCAGCAGGTGGCAGGAGGGATAGAGATGTTGGTGATTTCTAGGTTTACATCGCCTGACCGGACAGATAAGCCGTGACGTTCCAGGGCATTGTCTCTGCGGCCGATGTTGAGATCAAATATATGATATTGCACTGAGTGGTGTATGATAAACGCGAGACCGCCTCCATTTCCGTTCTCGCGATCTTTTCTGTGGACACTATACTCAGAGCGGGTCTGCAGAGCAGATCTTGCTGTGAGTTTAGTCTTTTGAATCGCAGCAATGCGGATGTTATGCCGCTTCATAAAATCTACTATCTCCGTGATCTTGCCAGTTAATCCATTACAGTTTAACTGCAGAATTTTGAAGTGCAGGGGGGAAGAGGCACTAAGGCGCAGACTACGGGAAGCCCTCGTGCATGAACAGCAAGGAGCCACAAAAGATTTGTAGAAGTTACGAGGGCATATGGTTTTGGAATCTAGCCCAAAACAACCTGCCCGATGCAAACATCCCTTGCACGTGACAAACTGACCAGAGTAAGACCGTTCTTTTCCGACAAACGCAGCAAAACCATTCCTCCGGACCGGGGTGAGGAGACGGACCCGGATTGGGTTCGATACCTTCCCGGAGCAGGAAAGTATGGCGCAGTCCGCTGCGAGGAAATGCTTGGAGGATAACAATTTGTGGGAGGGAAACAACAATTAATTGGGGTTACTCTGAAATGACAGTCCTTGGTCGAGAAAAATCCCGAGTCGCTCCGGTACATAGAACCGACTGTCTTGGGATGCGAAAAAAGTGAGGCAACTTGTCTCTGCTATCTTTCTTCAGCTATCAATTCGTTTTATTTGAATATTTTTTTTTAAATTTGAAAAGTTGATTATCTTTATCATTTTTTTTTTTTAATCACCCCTGAAATATTTCCGAAGCGCTATTAATTATGAGTCCGATAAGAGTCCGAAATATGCGAGAAATATGTACCTCGAGAAAATCTAAACCTACAATCATAAAAGAAAGTTGGAAATTATGAGCCGTATCCCAACAAATCTCGATTGATTTAAACCGTTAGGGAATACCATTATGCGAACAAAATTAATATACTCTGTGACCGCTGCTCATCTGAGTATAATTATAGATGCGTTTCGATAATGGTTTATAAGTGGTTTTTAATTCCATATCACATACGTTTGGGAAATATCGACCAAATTGTACACCAAGGGTGACGTGTTTTGGAACGATTTTCCTTCATCCTGTGTCATATAAGGGAAAATCACCATGTAGCAAAATCAACCTACGGTAACCCTGGAATGTGTTTGTACGATATGGGTATCAGATTAAAGGTATTAATGAGGGTTTTGAAATGTGGACCAGGATGACCCAGAGCATCATCTATCGGGTACCGCTAATTTATTTATATATCGTCCGTCCAATGCAAAAGACAAGAATGTGCATATTTGATGTTTTGAAAAAAACGCGTAAGACATTGTTAAAAATAGGGATTTAATTTTGTATTTTTCAACCATTATTGGAAGGTAATGTTAATTGAAAAATGATTTTTTATTTTTTTTTTTTCCAAAAAATGCACATTTGTTGTTTTGGCTTTGCAAAATTTGACATATATAATATTTAGTTAAAACAAAAATGGTACATTCGTGACTTTGGCATTGTACCGACGATATGTAGTACTACGAACAGTATTCCTGCCATGATTCCAGGGGCTTTTGATTTCGCCCTGCAGAACTTTTTCATTTTCTTTTACTTAATGGTAGGTGGCACACCCATTTTACAAAGTTTTTTTCTAAAGTTATATTTGGCGTCAATAAAGCAATCCAATTACCATGTTTCATCCCTTTTTTCGTATTTGGTATAGAATTATGACACTTTTTTTTTATTTTTCGAAATTTTCGATATCGATAAAGTGGGCCTGGTCATAGTCGGATTTCGCCCATTTTTAATACCAAGATAAAGTGAGTTCAAATAAGTACGTGAACTAAGTTTAGTAAAGACACATCGTTTTTTGCTCAAGTTATCGTGCTAACGGGCGAGCGGAAGGACAAAAGGTCGACTGTGTATATAAACTGGGCGTGGCTACAACCGACTTCGTGCATTTTCACAGCCTTACCATTTTCCACAAGGATAAGTACATTTTTATTCGACTTATAGCATTCAAAGTATTCTAGACAAATTAAATGAAAAAGGGCGGAGCCACGCCCTTTTGAAATTTTCTTTTATTTTTGTATTTTGTTGCACCATACCATTACTGGAGTTGAATGTTGACATAATTTACTTATATACTGTAAAGATATTCAATTTTTTGTTAAAATTTGAGTTTTAACATTTGTTTTAAGTGGGCGTGGTCATCATCCGATTGTCCTAATATTTATTTGAAACGTATATAGTAATAGGAGTAACGTTCCTAGCAAATTTCGTCATGATATCTTCAACGACTGCCCAATTACAGCTTGCAAAACTTTTAAATTACCTTCTTTTAAAAATGGGCGGTGCCATGCCCATTGTCCAAAATTTTAGTAACTTTTAATGAATTATCGCACGTTTTCGGTGCTTCGTTAACTAAAAAGTGGGCTTGGTCATAGTCCGATTTCGTCCATTTTAAATAGCGATCTAGGATGAATTCCCGGGCACCTAAATACCAAATTTCATTAATATACTTCAAAATTTACTCAAGTTGTCGTGTTTACGGACAGACGGACGGACAGACATGGCTAAATGAATTTATTTTTTCGCCCAGATCGTATTGATATATAGAAGCCTATATGTATCTCGATTTGTTTATGCTGTTACGGGGTACCGTTATGCGAACAAAATTAATATACTCTGTAGGCTCTGCTCAGCTGAGTATAAAAATAATTTTCCACCACACCTCGTAGCTCCGTCATATAAAGAAAACGTTAAGTTTAAAAATACCCCTGTTTGAGATTTATAAGTTCAATTGTCATAGTTTTATTCAATTGCGAGGGCGATTGTTATTTATCTATTCGATAAACGATAAGTATTCTCAAACCGTTCGCTATCCGAAAATTTTAAGTAGATTAACTTTGATTCGAGATACCGGTGGAGAACTCGACAAGGAGTAAAGGTCTATCGGTCAATTCAGCCAAAACTGAACTGGTTCTGTTCACTAGGAAATATGAGATATCTCCGTTGCAGCTGCTGGTGCTAACGCGTTCTACCCTGGCGCTGAAGGAATAGTTTTGGATAGGAAACTATCTCAGAGGGAAAACGCTCAGGAGCGTGTGCAAAAAGCAACGATGGCACTGTACAGTTGTAGAGGAGCTGTTGCGCGAAGATGGGGACTATCACCGGTTATTACCTTGTAGCTTTACACTGCGGTGGTTAGACCAATCCTTTTATATGAGGCATTGGTCTGCTGGACGAGCTTAAATACTAAATCAAACATAGAGGTATTCCAAAAGGTACAAAGAAGTGCTCTCCGCACCACTTCTGCGGAGGCATTGAACACTCTTTTTAATGTGTTGCCAACAGATTAAATGGCCAAGTAATGTGCGACCTTTTCTGCTCTACGGTTGCGAGAGCGGAGAGACATTGTGGATGGCCATACATCTGGAGTCTTGACTCACCTTCGTCGGACTATTGCGCTCCAACTGTCTTTTTGGATAATAAGGTGGGTAGCGGTGTCTTTGCACCTCAACTAGGGTGGAATCTATCCTTTAGCCTACTCGATCATTGCAGCGTCTTTCCGGCGGAGGTGGCTGCTATTAACGAGGCCATTAATCAACTGAGAAAAGCTGTTCACAGCTATGACCAAATTTGTATTTACTCTGACATCCAGTCTGTACTAAAAGCGCTTGGAGCGGTCATATGTAAGTCGAGGACCGTAGAGAAGTGCCGCAAATCTCTCAACGACATCGCTGAGCAAACTTGCTTTAGTCTGGTATGGGTGCCGGGACACTCGGATATACCAGGCAATGAGATGGCTGACGAACTTGCATGAGGGAGCACATCCGTTCCACTTTCGTCGTCCTGGGAGGGATTGGGCATGCTGCTCGTTACCTGTCAGCTCACTTTGATAGGGATTTTCCTTATGGAGGTGGGCGTGGGATGGAGTAATCTTGAATCCAGCTACCACACTAAGCTCGTATGGCCTGAATGGGATGCGAGAAGTACGAGAAGTCTCCTTCTTCATGGAAGGGGGAACATATCTCTGGTGATTGGACTTATAATCGGCCACATGGCAATCAAGAGGCATGCACAACGGCTGCGTCCTCCCTATAATGATTACTGTAGGAGCTGCAAAGGCGAAGAGGAGATAGAAACAATCAAACATTTTCTGTGCGTTTGTACTACGCTTTGGCGCAAGAGGAAGAAATCTCTGGGAACGCCCTTCTTTGACGATCTTTGTGATCTGGCCAAGTTGGAACCTAAGAAATTGCTGACGTTTGCTGAATCGACCTATTGGTTTGAGTAGGGGAGATCCGCGTGGTATCACAACCGGGCCTTTATGTGCTTAAGTGCACTGGTGCACGCACCGGTGGCCCTTCTAACCTAACTTAACCTAACCTAACCTAACCTTTATTCGTAATTTTGAGCAACGAAAGTCTTCGCAGAATGTACGAATGTACTGTCGTACATATTACGAAATAATGAGACATCAGGTCCTTAGTTTATCCTACGAATGCATTCGTACTATTTACGAAAGTATTTCTTAGCGGCCGCCGTGGTATGGTGGTAGCGTGCTCCGCCTACCACACCAAAGGTCCTGGGTCCAAGCCCCGGAAGAAAAATTTCTAAGTAGGGTCGCCCCACGGCAGTAGTCTTGGCGTGATGTACTCCCGAGGAGATTTAGGCCGAACTTCTTCTCCAAATTGCATCGTGCTTATTTTAGTTTTTTCATACATATGTACATGTTTTATGCCGACTCCGAACGGCATCTGCTAAGCATATCAATTTCCATTGAGAAGCTTTTCATTTAGAAAAACTGTTTCTAAAGTATTTTGATGTCACTTCTACAACGATTTAAATCCAGGTCGTTTGCATGTTAAGGCCAGGACTATGGTTGCGTAAATCTGCGCGGTGTTGAGTTATTGAGTTGATACCTAGCCCGGTATCACTGGAGTTGACACACTGTTTCGTAATACCGTGGCGCAATGATGCCAATAACTCTGGTACTATGATCGGGCGACATCTGTAATTCAGTAATCGGAAGTTGCTGCGAGTCATACCACTGGTAATAGCATAATGAGCGGGCGACATCTGTATCGAGAGGTGCTGCTAGCCAACACTTCCACGCAATGCCGTCATTGATAACCTCCCAACACACCACTGAGCAGCCCCAAAAGTTGTCTTGGTGCTATTACGTTAGCACAATGAGTTGATACCATCCTTGGGGTTGGCTTCATGGTCTCAACGCCAAAAAACAAAAAGGCGTCAAAGCCCAGCCTTAGCGAGGTCGTCACCTTCATGGCACGGCGGCCGAATGAAAAGACGTACTATAAAGTAATGTTCATCTAGTCAATCCATTCTTCAAAAGTAGTTCGTAATATATACGAAATTTTAGTTTATTGTACGAAAGTAAAAACATCTGGCTGTTTTGTATTATTAACTAAAGTATTTCTTACAATGTACGAAATTTTTCATAAGACGATTTTTTAAGGTAATCTACGAATGCATTTCGTAAAGTAAACGAAATATTTCATGTAATATACGAAGGAAATGTCTTACGAAAGCCCTTTCGTAATATTCGCGAATGGCTTCCTAAAATCTTTCTTCATTAAAATGTCTTACGAAAGCCTTTTTCTAATATGTACGAAATTTGCGTACATTGTACGAAAGATAAGACTACAAACGTCTTTCGTAGCACTTTTAAAATAGTATTTCCAGTGTATATTCTTAATAATGAATAAGTTACCTGTTACGGGATCTCGTTGTTTAATATTTATGCAATATCCAACTTGTCCCTTCCAAACAATTAGTGGATATTGGAGAGCATCATATGGACGGTGGGTCTCGTTAATAAACTGAATATTATTATTTCCTCTTCGAATCAAGATTTTTCTCGGAGCTGTATTGTCGCCAACCATGATTCCTGCAACGTCATCAACTACAGGTGCGTTGAATCTGCGTACATGCTCTCCAGCTGGTGTTCTGTCAAGGTTGATATTAATGGCGTCATTGTCACTTTCTAGCTTATGCATGTGTGATTTAAACAGTTTCAGTGTCCAGCTCGGTGACGATGCGCCTGGTAAAAGGTGAATTTAGGTTACTGTTTCCCCGACGTGCATCCACGCGATTGGCGAGTGCGCATTCGGAATCTTCGCAACCCATGAAGTAAATTTTTAAAAATTTATGAGGTTCGTTTGGCATTGCCAGCAATGAGCCCACTTCATGATAAACTTGCCTTTGATTTTAAACGTTGAATTAAAAGGTTGACCGTTTGCAGAAATATTCTCAATTTTTTCTGTTGCTCCAAATGATGTAATTTGGAAACATGCATTAAAAGTGCGAATAGTCTTCAAGAACAGGCTAGAATCTGGATCTGTACCCATGAGTAAGCCATGCAATGGTTTGGGTGGAGTTTCAGTTTCCATTAGTTGAACTTTTCCCGATGAGCAACACATCCGCTGGCTCATTTTTAAATTTAAGTGCATGACAATGCTGGCATTCCTTGTCCAAAGTACCAAAAGCCACTCTGGAATGAGCGCAGTATTCAACATCAGGCTCATACCGGAATGCTAGTCGAAGAAATTAATTTGATGTAAATGCTCGCTGAACTTGTTGGCGTTGTTGGTCATTTTCACTGCGTCTGTTGACTACGTATCTGCGCGTTTCTCCCCGTTCTAACCGTATTTGTTTATTTCGTTCATCTCGTCTCTCTTGTGATTGTTTTGCATCTAACTGCACCATGCTTATACGCGCATCTGCATTGTTTCGTTGAACTTGTTCCCTTGATCTTTGTGCTCTCCTATTTTCCTGGCCTCTATTTTGAATTGTTCGACGACTCAAATTGATCCCTATGAGTCTTGCAGGCATTGTTGACTGTACAAAAAACACAAACATAAATCAAGTTAAAATACTTACATATATGTGAAAAAATGTTACTCAATATTTTATTTGCTTTCGTTTGTTCACAATTTGACTTACCATTCACAATAATAAAAAACTAATATTTATTAAACATGTACACGTTAGTTTTTTGATATGATTTTTTTTTTTTAATCAAGAATTATTCGACACCAAATTAAGGATAAATTCACATAATAGTAAAATTAACACTATGGTGGAACAGAAAAATTGATAATACATATAACATTCACGATTCCGTATTACAACGCGTAAAGATTTCAAATAATATTTAATTCAATCTGAGTGTTCACAATTTTCTATTTAGCCTTCTATGTTCATGAAAAGCAAAATTTAATTTACAGGGTAGATGAGAAAAAAAAATTAAAAAGAATTTGGCCCAATTGCACACTTCAGAAAATTAAAATTGTTAAATGTAACATTAAAGTGAGGAATAATTTATATGCCAGGTAAAGTAAGTGAACTTATCGGATTGATGACAAAGCGGCCCTTCGAGTAGCAAATAACAAACTGTATATTTGAAAACTATAGTGATCATAAAATAAAAGTAGTAATCTTAGCAAAAAAATGTAAGTTTATATATAACATCTTACTGTTCGTCTTCCACTTCCTCTTCGTCTTTGTCCTTGTCTTCGTTGTGGTCTTCGTCTTCGTCTTCCTCATTCTCTTCACTTCCTCATCATCTTCCTTTGGTTCACTCCAAGCTTCAATATTGCATTTGCTGCCGGGGTGGTGCTTCTTACAGTAAAATCCAGCAACTTCTTACTATTCAAAAATGTGTCATAAGGAAAATATGTAATGTGAACCATTGCCACCATAGCATGGAGTTGTTTAGGAGCTGAAAATTATTCCAGTAAAACACATGTATTATTACAAAACTTTAGAAATATTCTTTATTCGCTGTGGGTATTTACACAGCCTAGTCACGGATAACTATAATTTGAGGCAAACCTCTCTCGGACTTATTGCTGTTCCCACATCTCGTACTACCCACTATAATAACTTTTTTACTCTCGTATCTTGTAAAGCTTTCCATGCGCTACGTGTGTCTATACGTGTCATTAGAAATATGTGTGAATTTTTAAAAAATAGCAAATCATTGAGTCACACAATGACATCACCCCAGCGGGTTAGGGGATCAGAATATACCCGCGGTAGGTATGCCTGTCGTAAGAGGCGACTAAAATACCAGATTCAAGGGGCTGTGTAGCGCAACCTTTCAGGTTGCCAGCGCAATATATAGCTTCTCCAAACCCAATTGTCAACCTCACCTATCCGCGGCGAATCCTGTTTCACTAACAGACGAGGCTCTGGTGACCCCAAGCTCCTCATGGAACTTGTGGGTAGGGAGGGAGGGAATGGCCTGAAGGTTTAATGTGGCCACATAAATCGTTCCCGAGATGGTCGGGCTAGCACCTTAATGGTGATATGGTACCGGAGCGTACCGGATTTGTATCCGGCAAAGGATCATCACATCGATAACACTCCCCAAAGCCTTCGGGGAGCAACCTTATCGCTACAACAACAACAACAACGACATCAAAACTTTGCTGCACCCTGCCACTTAGTAAATTAAAATTAACATTGCTATTTTCTAATGTTTATACATTTTATTTGCATATTATAATTTTAACTTCAACTTAGGTTATATCTTATAAACTATCTTCACCCCACACACATTTTTATATATTCACTAATTTATTTTGAGATGACATTCAAAACTAATGTTTTAAATAATTTTATAGAATGCCTTACTTTTCTTTCATTTAATTTCAATGGTATTAATTTAAGTGGCAATTTTATATACATATGTAAACATCTAAAAAATATTGTTTGCTTTGAAAGAAAATGAATAAATCTAATCTTATTTAAATCTTCTTCCTTGTGCATTATCTCTTCCTCTTCCTATTCCTTGTCATAATTTCCTTATCATTAATTTCTTGAAATAGGTAGGTTTCTGGTCCACTTTCCGAAAAAAAAACTTCTTGGTTGTATGTAGTTTTGAATGCTATATCACAAAAAAATTAAAAAAATGTTGCCAAAAAATAAAAAAATAAGTGGTGGACTACCCTTAACATTACTGGACCACACCCATATATATGTTGACCGATTATCAGACCTACCCGATATGACACCCCTACGCGCCAAGCCGTCATCTCCGCCCGATGTGCAGTCCAGCAGCTTCCCGTGGCTATCTTCGTATGTGCAGGGACGCCACGCGAGGGTTGACACAGATCCTTATTAGAGTCTGTGTACAGAGCCAGAATCAGGCGTGAGTCAGGAGTCATCTGAACTGAGCCCGCACCTGCAAATTTATGGTGACGTGGCTTCGAACGTACTTGAAGACCTGCAAAGGTTTTAACTATTCTAATAACAATAAGTCTTTGTTATTATTACTATTATGATACATTATTTTGTTAATTCGAAAAATTCTTTAATTAGAATAGAAAAAAGCAAAACAATTTAAGACAACTCTCCTAGTTTAGATTTAGACAAGCAAACAAACGCTGCCAGAATTGAATGGTTAGAGCAGCAAAATATATCTTTATAACGATCTATTAAGACAAATATCGCATAACAATAATAATAATGTGACGAATATTAGTGACACAAAGTGATACTGGAGGATGGAGCCGTGTGTAGAAGTCCACGAAAGTGGGGAAAGCTTCTGACCGCCATTCACCTGGGAATGGCCAGAGCGATTCTTTTGCATGCGGTTCAAGCAGCTCACTACTGCCGGTCGCTTGCGGTCAAGTATCCTCTGGGTAGCCGCTAAACGGATGTTTAGCGGTGAGCTAATGTGAGAAGGCGAAAACCTCGCTAGGCCACTCTGACATAATCGGTTTAAGGGCTAGCCGGGGAGATCTCATCGGCAGCGTCTGTACACCTCTAGGTGCGGCTGCAAGCGGGCGTCTGTGTTGGAGCAAGCGGCTCGCTATATAAACGTGCAAGTAATATTTTCACCCCCACTGAGCGGGTTGTGCGCTGGGCTCGGGACCCGCCACGTAAAACCATACCCCAATGAAATATAACAACAGGCCTCGGATAAATACACTCTCTATTGATTACGACCATGGCAAACGTTTGAAGGACAATGAATTGAGGGCATGCACCTGGAACGTCCGCTTCCTAAATGGGATTGGTGCAGATGCCCGGCTGGTTTATGTCCTCGTCAAGGCAAAATCTGACATTACCGCCATCCAAGAAATGCGTTGGACGAAGCAAGGAAGAAAGAAGATCAAAAATTGTGACATCTATTGGAGAGGCCATACGAATAAGCGCAGTTTCGGCATCGGATTCGTGGTGGGAGAGAGGCTTTGTCACCAAGTGCTGGCGTTCACGCCTGTGGACGAGCGTCTCGCCGCTATCCGAATAAAAGCAAAATTTTTTAATATATAATTCATCTGCGCCCATGTGCCGACAGAGGAGAAAGACGATGAGGTAAAAGACACTTTTTATGAACAATTAGAACGCACATACGAGCGCTGCCCCCATTATGATATAAAAGTCGTGCTTGGCGACTTTAACGCCAGGGTGGGCAAAGAAGGTGTTTTTGGCCCTACAGTCGGAAAGTTCAGCCTACACAATGAAACTTCTCCTAACGGACTGAGGCTGATTGACTTTGCCGGTGCTCGAAACATGGTCATATCCAGCACGAGGTTCATGCATAAAAAGATACATCAAGCTACATGGCTTTCTCCTGATCGAAATACTCGCAATTAGATCGATCACGTTGTGATAGACGGACGGCATGCCTCCAGTGTTTTAGACGTGCGCACGATCCGAGGACCTAACATCGACTCGGACCATTATCTAGTGCAGCCAAAATACGCACCCGACTCAACGCGGCTAAAATCAAGGAACAAAAAACACAAGGAGAGCTAGACGTCGAAAAGCTTCAATCATAACAGACTACCAATGATTTCGCAACTCGACTCTCACACCTGCTCTCTGAGAGCACAACTCATCCTGAAGGAATACAGGAGCAGTGGGAGCATACCTCCAAAGCACTTCGTACTGCCGCCGAGGAAAAAATTGGATACAGGCGGCCACGAAAAAACAACTGGTACTATGAAGAATGCCGCCTTGCAACCGAAAGAAAAGACGCTGCCTACAGGGCTACGTTAAAAGCGAGCGCGACAAGAGAAGTGTGTGAACGCTATCGTGAGTTGAAAAGGGAAGCGAGGCGCCTTTCCAGGAAGAAAAAAGCAGGAGCGAAAGGCGTGAGTGCGAGGAGCTTGAGATGCTAGCTACCAGGAATAACGCCCGAAAATTTTACCAAAAAATACGGCGACAGACGGAAGGTTTTAAGACCGGTGCAAACTCCTGTAGGAATGCAAATGGCGACCTTGTAACTGATGTCCAGGGAGAGCTTAGATTATGGAGGGAATACTTCTCTGCTCTCCTAAATGGAGGCAGCAATTCACCGCGCAGAGATGAAGAACCCGATCCCTCAGTCGATGATGACGGAATATATGTCCGCCCGACCGATTATGACGAAGTTAGAATAGCAATAACCAGATTGAAAAACCACAAGGCCGTGGGCGCTGATGGATTACCTGCGGAGCTATTCAAGTACGGCGGCGAGGAACAGCAGCTTCTTAGCAAAATATTGGCGGACGAGAGCATGCCGACGTTTGGAATCTAAGTGTTCTTTGCCCAGTCCACAAGAAGGGGGATACTGCAAAATGCACCAAATATCGAGGAATCGGCCTTCTTAATATCGCATATTTTATTGTGTGAAAGATTGAAGCCCACCGTGAACCGGCTGATTGGACCTTAGGTAAAGATGGGTTTGATGGTGAATGAGGACACACCGAAGTACCTTAGCAACCACGCTACAGTTGGCAGCCATAATTTCGAAATAGTAAAAGACTTCGTTTGTTTGGGAACCAGCATCAGCACTAGCAACAACATCAGCACCGAAATCCAGCCAAGAATCAATCTTGCTAATAAATGCTACTTTGCAATAGGTAGGCAATTGAAAAGTAAAGTCCTCTCTCGGCGAGGTAGATAGGTTGAACTGGCCGGTCCATGAGGACCTCACATAGACTGATTGAGTCCGTAGTGTTACCAGAAGTTTATTTTAACGACCAAACTGAAAAACCCTATCAAAAACCAGGACTTATGTTATAAAATAACTCCGTCCTCTTGGCAAATACTACAAGCTTCATAGGACTTAAGCCACTTGCTGCTTCTAGATCTGACAGCTGTATCACTCCTAATAGCTGGAGTCTTAGCCTGGCAAGTGCAGGGCACGAGCACAGAACGTGCTCGATCGTTTCCTCCTCCAACCAGCACTTCCTACATCTGCTATCACTGACCAAGCCTAGTTTAAAGGCATGTGACGCCAGAAGGCAGTGTCCAGTCAGAATACCCGTCATGAGTCTACAGTCCTCTCTTTTTAATGATAGGAGCAACTGTGTTAGTCTAAGGTTGTAAGGCCTACACATAATCTTCGACACTTTACAGCCCCGCGCTTGAGCCCACGCCTTTACCGCTTGGTCTATCATGTGCACCTCTCTCCTTCGCTTAATCTCGCCCAATCTAATTGGGACATCTACGGAGCAAGCTTCAAGGGATGCGCCCTTTTTAGCTAGTTCGTCCGCTTTTTCATTCCCATCTATTCCTATATGCCCTGGGACCCAATATAGATGTATGCTTCTCCCTGTCCCGATTCTTTCCAGAGACTGCTTACACTCTACACGCATTTAGATGCTGTGCTATGCGAGATTATTGCCTTAATTGCTGCTTGACTGTCAAGATAAAAGTTAACACGGTTGCAGCTTAAGCTATTCTCTTCCAGGGTTTCTACTGCTTTGGTTACGGCTAATATTTCCGTTTGGAAAATGCTACAGTAATCCGGCACCCTGTATGATCTGCTTATTTCCGGATCAGCGCAGTATACCGCAGACCCTACTCCTTCCACTACTTTGGAACCATCGGTGTACACATGTAGCGCCTCGTCCGCCATTTGCGCACCCTTGCGCCAACCGTCCACCTCTATTGTGGCCTTAAGATCTCCCTCGAAGCGCAGATAGGGAATCATGTAGTCTGTTCGTCTTGTGATTGATGACGCTATACTACTATGGCCATATGGTGGGCGCTCAAGCTGCCCCGAAGCACCGAGCCTGGTTGCGGTCGTTAACACTTTGTTCTTTGCTACCAGCTCTACAGGTGGGATGTGCAAAATGGCATATAGTGCAGCCGTCGGGGTTGTTTTCAGGGCTCCCGTAATGCTAAGCATCGATAGTCTGCATACCCCCTCTAATTTTTGAGGTATGTTGTTTTTTGTGTGGCTTTCCACCAAACAAGAACTCCATAGTATAGAATAGGGCTTACAATCGCTGTAAAAACCCAATGAGAAAGAGAGGGCGATAGACCCCACGTACACCCCAGCATTCTTTTACATGCATAGAGTTCCGTTGATGCCTTCTTTACCCTCTCCTCCACGTTGAGCTTCCATGACAGCTTAATGTCTAGGATGATTCCTAAATATTTTGTACAGGGTTTTTCCTGTAAGATCACCCCTCCTAACTTAGGCCTGGCCCAATTTGGGACCTTGTACCTCTTTGTAAACAAGACCATATCCGTCTTCTCCGCATTGACTTTCAACCCGACATTAGATGCCCAGGTATGAATATCGCGAAGCGCACGATCCACCAAAGAACTAATCGTTGGAAGGCACTTTCCACTTATGACAATTGCAACGTCATCTGCGTAAGCCGTAAGTTTTACGGGTCCCTCATCGAATTGCCTGAGCAGTTGGTTGATGACCAGCGTCCACAGCAGAGGTGATAGCACCCCTCCCTGCGGCGTGCCCCTGTCCACTGATTTCGTGGCCTCGTACAATCCCCATTGTGATGTAATCTTTCTGCAATTTAACATGCAGCCGATCCATCTGATTAAGGCAGGATGTACTTTAATGTAATTAAGACCATCCATAATCGCCCATTTTGCAACATTATTGAAAGCCCCGGCAATGTCCAAGAAGACTCCTAGAGCATACTCCTTATATTCCAGGGATTTCTCTATGCTTATTACCACCCTATATATGTGTCTACCGACTTACCTTTGGTGTACGCATACTGTGTTGTGGAGAGCAGCTTTTCATCCACGTTGGACTTTATGTACACATCTATCAGCCTCTCAAAGGTTTTGAGCAGAAATGATGTTAAGCTAATGGGTCTATAGTCTTTGGAATACATGTGACCGATATTCCCCGCCTTTGGTAGAAAAGCTACACGAGCAGTTCTCCAAGAGTGCGGTACATGATTCAGTCGTATGCACCCATCGAATATTATTTTAAGCCATTCCACGACCGCCCTACTTGAGACTTGTAGCATGGCCGGGAATATACCATCTGGGCCCGGCGATTTAAACTTAGAAAACGTCTTCACTGCCCACTCGATCTTGGTATCGGTCACCAAGCCCGGCACTACTAGCTCCGTGATCGAAGTGTGAGTGATGTCTGCTGGCTCCTCTAAACCGTCTCCCGATGGGAAATGTGTATCGAGAAGCACCTCAAGGGATTCCTCACTGTTACGTGACCATTCCTCGTTCTCTTTCCTTATTAGTCCCTGGACTATGTTTCCCTTTGCTAGGCTTTTTTCTGAATCTTCTTAGAGGGCAGACTTTGTTATACGCAGTCATAAGCGTCCTTGTTAGGAATTCATTCGACTCCTCCAGTTCCTCTACATTAGCAACCTCTTTGGGTTGTCCCAGTTTTGTTTCTACATGTTTCTGGAATTTATTCCAGTTCGTTGACCTAGGGTTTCTAAAGGTTCCTCCCTTCTCTACCCTCTTTAGGGGGATGTTGAAGCTGATATACGCATGGTCGGAGAAGGATGGTCTATCAAGAACCATCCAATCATACCTTGATATATCACGCTCTGAGCTCAATGTAATATCCAGAACATTACTGGGTGTTGGACCAATATATGTAGGGACATTTCCCCTGTTGGCTATCTGCAAATTGGTTTGCAGGATGTAATAAAACAGAGATTCGCCTCTCTCGTTCGTATCTGCTCTTCCCCACGCATTGTGGTGCGCATTTGCATCTGCGCCTATGACCAACCGCCCTTTGCGCCCTTCCTCCTGTACTAGCCTTTTGCACTCCATCGGTGGGACCTCCGCAGCATGGGCCATGTAGCAGGACGCCAGGATAAATTCCTGCTTATTCTTTTGCTCAACGGCCTCCGCTACGAGATCCTCAGTGGTGTAATTAGGCAGCATATATGAATGCAGCTGTTTCCTTACTATTACTACAGCTCGCACCCGTCCTTCCGTTTGCGCGTAGTAAACGCCAAACCCGCGCGCGCTAAGTCCAGAAACCTTTCCTCTCGATAAGATGTTGTGCAGGGTGTTCCTCTGTGCGAGTCACAGCACCATTTAGCGGTTGGTCCTCTTCTAGAACGTTCGTGGTGACGTCGGGGACCTGCACCTGTCTTTTTTCCCTTAGGCTTTTCAGGTCCTTTTCGACTTCGCCCACCTCTAGCATGTTAGGGTTTTTATCCTCGGGACTTCTTTTCCTGAGTCGCATGTAAATTTTGCCAGTGCCAAAGGACATTTTACCAAGCTGTGTGTACAAAATATCCTCCGCCTGCTTGTTTATTTAGAAGATGTAGAACTGACCATCCTCGGTAGGCCGAGATACAGTAAGTACCTTCCAATCCCCTCTCTCGGCGAACGATAATCATAATCTACAAGTCACTTATCGTACCCGTCCTGCAATATGGGGCAGAAGCATGGACCATGACAACAGCAGATGAAGCGCCTGTGAGAGTGTTCGAGAGAAAAGTTCTTCGAGAGGTTTATGGACCTCTACGCGTTGGCGATGGCGAGTACCGAAGAAGATTTAATGATGAGCTGTACGTGCTATACGCAGACATCAACATAGTCCAGCGAATTAAAAGGTAGCGGCTGCGCTGGCTAGGCCACGTTATACGAATGAAATACGATGCTCCGGTCAAAAAAGTGTTTCTATCTGAACCCGCCTATGGAAGCAGAGGTAGAGGGCGGCCTCCACTCCTTTGGAAGGACCAGGTGGAAAAAGATTTAAACTCCCTTGGTGTTATCAATTGGCGCCGGTTGGCGGAGCGAAGGAGCCACTGGCGCGCCTTGTTGGACGGCCATAACCGTTTAGACGGTTAAGCGCCAATTAAGTAAGTAAGTAAGTGAGACCCCCATCACTAATCTGATACTAAGTAAATAAAGCCACAACAACAATAAAGCAAGCTGATACACTTGTATGTACGTAAACAAATTAATCATTGTCTGCACACATACGTGCGGGCCAAGATAGAGAGATACTCACAAACGCATGTCATCATCAGCCGCTCACACATACACACGCATATGGATACAAATTGCAAAAGTACGTGTATATATCCAGTAAACAAGCATCAGGTTCACGAAATTACTAGACCTAAGGAGAAATGGGTGACCGAGGAAACCAAAGAGTATAAAAGCGGCACAGGCTGAGGCATCACAATTCAGTTTCATTTAAGCAAGCTATTGGTTGTGAAGTATCAGTGTTATTTTGAAGTACTTTAATAAAGGTCATTTTGCATTTTTAAATATTGGAGTTATTTATTCAACAGTTTAGCAATACGAACGTTAGTAGAATTTTGCGAATAAGAGGATTTGCAGTAAATTCGTTACAATAACAACAAATTATTGTTAGTGCCGGAGCTCATTAAGAAGCTCGCAGAGGTATCACCTAATACTCCTTGAACTTAGTTAGTTATGCTCCTTTATATGGAGCTTCCATGGCCGTTCTGGGTACAGTGCTTTGGGGAGGCCTGCAAAATTTGTCCCAAACTGGCTACTCGCACCACATGAACTGGCCGGCTGTTTGCTTTATTCGATATAAGCAAAGTTCTTTATCCTTTCGCCAGGAGCTACTTGAGCACTGTGTTGTGGCTTTGTACTTAAGACACAGCTTTGAAGGCATTCACCCTGAAGGTAGAATTACTGTTGCATTTTACTCCTAAGGTTGACATTCGATAATATAACACCATCGACGTTAACGTCCAATATTTGCATCATCTCTCCCAGCGGATTAGTAGGCTTAGAAGGCCTAGAATATACCCACGGCAGGTATACCTGTCGTAAGAGGCGACTAAAATACCAAATTCATTCGAGGGGTTGTGTAGAGCCACCCTTTCAAAGGGTTTCCAGCGCAACACATAGCTCCGCCAACCCAAATCCCGTTACCTTAACCTCACCTACCCGTTTCCTGTTTCTTTAACATCCGGAGGTTTGGCTACCTCAATTTCGTCATGGATTTAGGGAGTGGGAGGGCGTTATGGCCTAGATGTGGTTATACCAAATTGTGGTTATACCAAATGGTCCTTGTTACCGGAACATGCCGGATCTGCATCGGGCAAAATATCATAAACATCGATAACACCCCGCAAGGCCTGTGGTACTTGGTCCATAATATTGGTATATTGCCCGAGGCGAAAAAAATAGAAAGATTGGGAATTCATTTTGGAAATTTATTTATACATCGAAGGGGAAGGGCAGTCATTGGCAAAGGAAATAATAATTACTCCCCTTGTGCTACCCCCGTTTGAAGTTTCCTTCCCAAATTGTACCAACTTATGTTGGCTACTCAGATTATTTGCGGTCCACCTATTTAGGCAAGTGCCAGGAGCACCGTAATTTATCTAGTGGTGTTTACCGTGGTCGTGGTGGAATGCATTTTACGGAAGTCATGCTAACGGCTGGCTAAGCGAAGACTTGCAAGGTGTTTTTAGCATAGGCATAGCTAGTCCATCTGGGCCTATTGATTTTGAAGGTTTAGCTTTTATATGTGACATTTGATTTGCATTGCAGGTTGCCGGCAAAAAGAGCACGAGTATTTCCTCGAGTCGGACAGCAAAAATTCAGTTAGTGAACTATTGAAAGACTAACCAGTATTTGCTGGAAGTTTTGCATTTTGACTGCAGGGAATAGGTTACGGCCGATCAGTCTTCATCGACAAAGATTACTGAAATCACTGGGTTCATGTCCCGAGAAAGCTAATATCAAAACACTTAAGAACAAGTTTTTAAAGCGCGTTAGTCTATCGGCAGGGGTTTAGCAAACACTCCAACTATATTTCAGCCATGCACAGCAACTGGTAGGAAGCTGTCACTGTTCGCCGGATATTTCAATCGTGAGCGCAGAATTCGTAAACTGCGTCAACTGGTAGCCGATGGTAACATTGGCATCCGACAACCTGCCTATACTTATTTCGCTCGAGCGTCCCGCCGACTTCATCGTCGCAGAAAAAAGCACTTTCATTAACTTTAAAAAAGGAAAGTGGGACGAAAACAAATCCTTTACAAACAACCGCTTTGCTGCCCTCCCTATCTCAACTGATGCCCGCCAAGGGGAGCGTGCATTCCGCGAGGTCATTGAATTCGCCTCGGCTCGTTTCATTTCCGCCGATAGAATTCCTGAAATTCGGCCCCACTTCCGGCAAAGGCCACAAGTTTAGCGAGAGAACGTGACCTTATAAGACAGCTCGATCCCGGCGACCCCCAAATAGGGATATAAACTAACGCATCAGATTGCTTGTGGATGAACACAAGCGGGCGAAATGGGAGGAGCACCTAAGCGGTTTTAACCTCTCTGCCAGTGTAGGTAAACTTTGGTCCACTATAAAGTCCCTATCGAATCCGTCTAGGCACAATGACAAAGTTTCCATCGCCTTTGCCGACAAAGTGCTGTCGGATGCGAAAAAATACGCGAGCGCTTTCTGCCGACAATACATAATGCATTCTACGATTGACAAAAACATATGGAGGGCCAACAGACATGCACGTAAACATAAGCTCAGCGCGTCACCAATTACCATCACCGCCAAAGAGGTTGAGGATGCCATCGGTCATGCTAAACATTCCAAAGCAGTGGGCACAGACGGCATAGCCATGCCGATGCTTAAAAGCCTAGGGAAAGAGGGTTTCAAATATTTAGCACATGTCTTCAACCTGTCTCTTTCCACCCTTGTCATACCCGAAAAATGGAAAATGGCCAAGGTGGTCCCACTACTAAAGCGTGGGAAACCAGCTAATATGGGAGAGTCATACCGCCCGATATCTCTCCTATCGCCAGTAGCCAAGACGCTTGAAGCCATTTTGCTCCCCTACTTGACAGCAAATTTGCAGCTAGCCTGTCATCAGCAAGGCTTTAGAAATCTCCATAGCACCACCACCGCGCTAAATGCCATTAGCACCCAGATAAATTGTGGTTTAAATCAGAAGCCCCACCATAGAACAGTACTCGTAGCGCTAGACATATCAAAAGCTTTTGATACGGTCAACCATGGCACGTTACTGCAAGACTTGGAAGGGTCTACCCTTCCCCCATGTCTTAAAAGGTGGACCGCAAATTATCTGGGTGGTCGGCAGGCAACGGTGCAATTCAGAAACGAAACATCAAAGTCAAGAAGAATTAACAAGGGGTGCCACAGGGTGATATACTTTCCCCACTTTTATTTAATTTTTACATATCAAAACCACCTTCGCCGCCGGAAGGAGTTACCATCGTTTCTTACGCCGATGACTGCACAATAAAGGCGACAGGCCCAGGCCCACAGATCGATGAGCTTTGCAACAGAATAAACGGCTACATCCCTGACCTCTCCAGTTTTTTCGCCTAGCGAAACCTGGCATTATTACCGACTAAATCATCCGAGACCTTATTTACAACTTGGACGTCCCAAATGCCGACCATTTTGAACATCCACGTCGATGGCACTACACTACCGACTGACCTACACCGCAAAATCTTGGGTGTGACGTTTGATCAGGATCTACACTTTGGTGAGCACGCAGCCGCAATTGTTCCGAAAATCCAGAGCCATAATAAAATCCTCAAATCCCTTGCTGGCAGTACTTGGGGAAAAGACAAAGAAACGCTCATTACCACATACAAAGCAATTGGCCAGCTGTTTGCGCGCTACGCGTCCCCTATGTGGTCGCCAAGCCTAAAAACTACCCACTAGAAGAAGCACAGGCATGCCAAAATACTGCGCTCAGAACCACTACGGGCTGTCTTCTTATACCCCAAAACATCATCTACATAATGAGGCGCAAATACTCCCCATCAGGAAGAGAAATGAGATGCTAACCAAACAAATTTCCTGTTGAATACCCAGAAACCTGGGCATCCCAACAGACATCTGATTGATGAGACAGCACCGCCTAGGAACTTAAGGAGTCATCCCCGTAAGCATTTTGAGGAAATACGGCACCTGAGAACTCAGCCGTATGAAGCAAAAAAACACAAGCAGGTCCTTTGTGAACTCCGCAACCAGGCGTCGGACCTTTATGCCGGGAATTGCCCGGCGAATCCAGTACTCAGGGAACAGTACCCAGAACTTGCGGGAGAGGAACGAATACTCCCCAGGGAAATGCGAGTCACTCTGACTCAACTTCGTTCTGGATACTGTAACAGGTTAAACTCTTACATATCCAGAATCAACCCCGATATACAAAATATATGCCCCGCTTGCAATGTGTCCCCACATGACACCAACCATCTCTTTAATTGTAATGTGGAACCAACGCCTCTAACACCCCTTTCATTATGGTCCACCCCTGTTGAAACAGCAAGTTTCCTTGGACTCCCGTTAGAGGATATTGATGACAATTTGTGATCAGTCGCAGCTATTAGGTGGGGTGAAACATTGCTACAACAACAACAACAATTCTAAAAGAAATGCGAAGCAAACTGAAAAAGAAGCTCGGCCTAAATCTAGCCGAAGTTATACCGCACCATGAAAATTTGTTTATGACAAGTTGGGTTATGTTGAACTAGCTGGTCAATAAAGACCGCACATAGACTGAATGTGTCCCCAGTGTTACCAGAATTTCTTTGACGACCAAACGGAAAGCCCCTCCGCTTATATACCTGGCATATAAAATAATGCAGAAAATTCGGTGTGGATGGCGGAGCACGCTACTACCACACCCGGCAGCGCCATATCCATTACCCTCTCTGCGGGTTTGACAGAAAATATGTCGGATGCAGGTGACTGATTCTTCCCGCTTTTGGTACGAAGATTACTTGAGCCGTTCTTCAAGAGTGCGGGGCGTGGTGTAGTTTTATCGAAGATTTTTCTAAGCCATTCTACGATACTTCACACTGCCATTTGCAACATAGCGTGAAATAGCCTTCTGGGACCGGCGATTTTAATTTGGCAAACGTTTTTACCTTTTCAATCCTGGTACTGCAACAAGTCTCTATATTCGTCCCTGAATGATTTGGGGAGTGCTAAAGAATCTGTTGGTAAATTTATAACTCAAGATCGGATGAACCAGTTTTTAAAATGATAGCTTCGTTAGTATTGCAAAGTTTCGTAGATGGTTTTAGTGGCTTTAAGTTCCTTATGGGGCGAAGAGAAAAGAAAATGGGAGTAAGAAATTAAGAAAGTACAAGGAGAAGATAGAAAGAAGATGAATTTAGGTAAGAGAAAGAGATAAAAGAAAACAACGGGATGTTGAGGGAGAATAAGTGAGAGTAGAAGGGAGGAAAATCGCGAAACTGAAATGGAAAGATACGGAGGAGCGTGAGCGCTCAAGCAGGGAGAGGAGAAGATAAAAAATCTGTATAGAAATGAAAGTGGGACTAGTAATGGAACTAGAAGTGGAAATAGGAGTGTTAGTGGGAGTGTAACTGCGAGTAAGGGTAAACGTGGGAGTTGGAGTGGAGATGGAAATTGGAACGATAGTTGGAATATGTTCGGGAGTGGGGGAAGATAAACGAAACGAGGGATGAACAAGAATAAGACGATAAGATACAATATAAAAGAATTATATGGGGAATGAAAGGGGAAAGAAAAAGGGAAGCTAAACACATGTTTGGGTAGAACAAAGTCTGCCGGGTAATCTAGTTTCCCATCATTTCCATATGTTTTTTTTTTTTCAAAAGTTCCTAAGTCCAGCGTAAAAACTGTTTTATACAAAAAAACGGTTTAACTTTTCGTTACTTTTTCTTTGTTATGTGCTTCAAAGCTCTATTTGGTTGATCACGAACTCGAACTAAAACAAGTAAGGCAGGTTAAGTTCGGGTGTAACCGAACATTACATACTCAGTTGAGAGCTATGGTGACAACATAAGGGAAAATAACCATATAGGAAAATGAACCGAGGGAAACCCTGGAATGTGTTTGTATGACATGTGTATCAAATGAAAGGCATTAAAGAGTATTTTATGAGGGAGTGGGCCATAGTTCTATAGGTGGACGCCATTTAGGTATATAGCCATTAAGGTGGATCAGGGTTGACTCTAGAATTTGTTTGTACGATATGGGTATCAAATGAAAGGTGTTAATGAGTATTTTAAAAGGGAGTGGTGGTTGTTGAATAGCTGGTCGCATTTTCGAGATATCGCCATAAAGGTGGACCAGGAGTGACCCTAGAATTTCTTTGTACAATATGGGTGTCAAAAGAAAGGTGTTAATGAGTATTTTAAAAGGGAGTAATCCTTAGTTCCATAGGTGGAGGCCGTTTCGAGATATCGCCATAAAGGTGGAGCAGGGGTGACTCTAGAATTCGTTTGTGCAATACGGGTATCAAACGAAAGGAGTTAATGAGTATTTTAAAATGGAGTGGGCCTTAGTTCTATAGGTGGACGCCTTTTCGAGATATCGCCATAAAGGTGGACCAGGGGTGACTCTAGAATGAGTTTGTACGATATGGGTATCAAATTAAAGGTATTAATGGGGGTTTTAAAAGGGAGTGGTGGTAGTTGTATATGTGAAGGCGTTTTCCAGATATCGACCAAAATGTGGACCAGGGTGACCCAGAACATCATCTGTTGGATACCGCTAATTTATTTATATATGTAATACCTGCCAAGATTTTAAGGGTGTTTTATTTCGCCCTGCAGAACTTTTTCATTTTCTTCTACTTAATATGGTAGGTGTCACAACCATTTTATAAAGTTTTTTCTAAAGTTATGTTTCGCGTCAATAAAACAATCCAATTACCTTACCATGTTTCATCCCTTTTTTCATATTTGGTATAGAATTATGGCATTTTTTTCATTTTTCGTAATTTTCGATATCGAAAAAGTGGGCGTGGTCATAGTCGGATTTCGTTCATTTTTCATACCAAGATAAAGTGAGTTCAAGTAAGCACGTGAACTAAGTTCATTAAAGATATGTCGATTTTTGCTCAATTTATCGTGTTAACGGCCATGCGGAAGGACAGACGGGCGACTGTGTATAAAAACTGGGCGTGGCGTCAACCGATTTCGCCCATTTTCACAGAAAACAGTTAACGTCACAAAATCTATGCCCCTACCAAATTTCAAAAGGATTGGCTAATTTTTGTTCGACTTATGGCTTTAAAAGTATCCTAGACCAATTAAATGAAAAAGGGCGGAGCTACGCCCATTTTGAAATTTTCTTTTATTTTTGTATTTTGTTGCACCATATCATTACTGGAGTTGAATGTTGACATAATTTATTTATATACTGTAAAGATATTACATTTTTTTTTTAAGATATTAAATTTAGTCCAAAATTTTACTAATTTTCTATTCTGCGTCATAAGTTCAACTCACCCACCAAGTTTCGTCGCTTTATCTGTCTTTTGTAATGAATTATCGCACTTTATCGGTTTTTCGAAATTTTCGATATCGAAAAAGTGGGCGTGGTTATAGTCCGATATCGTTCATTTTAAATGGCGATCTGAGATGAGTACTCAGGAACCTACATACCAAATTTCATCAAGATACCTTTAAATTTTTCTCAAGTTATCGTGTTAACGGACGGACGGACATGGCTCAATCAAATTTTTTTCCGATCCTGATTATTTTGATATATGGAAGTCTATATCTATCTCGATTTCTTTATATATGTACAACCAACCGTTATCCAATCAAACTTAATATACTCTGTGAGCTCTGCTCAACTGAGTATAAAAATATATTTACGATGCACTTAGGCGCCTTTGATATGTATTGACTGGGGAGACAATCCCGAGATCGCGGATTACCGGTAGTTTAAGTCCCAAAAATCATGTGATTATTAGACTTTAATCCTGAAATGGTTGAAAATAGTATTTCAGTATCCTTAAAATAGTTTAACTCGCTTCACTATTATCCCCCTCAGCGTTCTTTATACACCGGATGTCCGCTCGAATTTTGTATTATTACTATCACCAGCCAGCGTCTGAAGCTTCCCCCTACAATATCTTATGAGAAATTCAAAAGTTATTTGAATTTGAAGCAAAATTTTTTATTATGGACAGAAAAGTTATGTCAGAACCAAACAATCAATAGGATTAAAGTATGGTAAGAATTAATAATTTAAGGCATACAATCAAAAGGTGTATATTCATTGCTCATTTACTTAAAGCTATGAAATTTTATTTAGGTTTATTCTTAGTCCTCCCCCGTGTTTTAGTATCTGCGTTGTCTCCATCAGATTCATCATATTCTTCATATTTGGTTTTTCCTTTATTTTTTTCATTAAGCATGTTTTTCCTCCTCCTGTTCTCTTCATATTTTTTAGTTCCTTCATTTTTTTTCTTCCCTTTCTTTTTAGGGTAGTCTTCGTTTAAACTCCTGCCGTATTTGGTTGCTAATGCATCAGAAGCTGGATTATCTTGTGCGTCAATCTCCTTGACCTCGATTGGAGTATCACCAACAGCTTGGTTGACTCCTTCTGAATCTACTTCATCATCTCCTGGAGAGACAACCACAGCAGTTGCCTGGTCGGCCACCACACAAATGAGTAGAAAAGTAAAAATGGTGAAATTATTCATTTTTCTCGATGTTTAATTCCCGTGGAATATTCTTCGAAAACTGTTGCATTAATGAAAATGTTGAGGCTATTTATAGTGAAACATTTGACCTTGCTCGGTACTTGAAAGTCACAGCCGTTTCGAAATAATCAGAGTTTTTTTTGCTGAAGAAAGTAAATAAGGAAGTCTAATTGTTAGATAAAGCAAATAAATATAATTGTTAGGTAAAGAATACAAGGCTAATTGTTAAATAAAAAAGTTAGCTAATTTAAAAATAATTAATATATTCTTTGAATAAGAACTTCTAATTGGTAATATTATTAAGTCAATAAACATGTTTACAGTTTAACTAAAGTACGAAAAAACAGCTCATTGAATTTAATTGCAAAATTTTAAGAAAAAACAAGATGTTTATTGAACAACGTGGACCAATGGGACCAAGCGTGCCCGAAATTCCATTTTTATGTCGAGGTCGTGACGGTGCTCAGAATGACCAATCCTAGACGGCCAGCCATTTCTAGCACTAGCCTACCTCTGAAGTTTGTCTGGGGCATTCACAATACGACAACCCTAGTATTGAAATCTCCAGCGACGACCATGTTAACAGTTCGATCACGCAGACCGTCTTCAAGTAGTTCTAGCTTATATTTTTATACTCAGCGTACTTTGCACACAGAGTATTTTAACTTTGTTAGATAACGGTTGGTTGTACAGGTATAAAGGAATCGAGATAGATATAGACTTCCATGTATCAAAATTAACAGTACCAAAAAAAATTTGATTGAGCCATGTCCGTCCGTCCGTTAGTGCGATAACTTGAGTACATATTGAGATATCTTCACCAAATTTGGTACACTAGCTTATCTGGACCCAGAATAGATTGGTAATGAAAATCGGATGGAGCGAAATCGGATGATAACCACGCCCACTTTTTATATATTTAAAATTTTGGAAAACACAAAAAACTTGATAATTTAGTAAATAATACACCTAGAATGTTGAAATTTGACATGTGGCCTGATATTGAGACACCGGGCGTGGGCGCGGCACCGCCCATTTGTTATAAAATAAATTTTACAAATATTATTAATCATAAATCAAAAAGCGTGAAACCTATCGTAACAATATTCGGCAGATAGGTTACCTTTACTATGGGAAATGCTTTGAAGAAAAATTAACGAAATCGGTTAATGACTACGCCCACTTTTATACAAAAGGTTTTTAAAGGGTCGTGGGCGAGTAAAATAAGCTATATCTTTGCAAAAAAAGAGCTTTATGTCAATGGTATTTCATTTCCCAAGTGGATTTATAACAATAAAATTCAACCTTGGCGCTGTTGGGGCGTGTTTCTGAGCGCTCGCTTGTATTTTTGTAAATATTAAATCATTATACTCAGTTGAGCAGAGCTCACAGAGTATATTAACTTTGATTGCATAACGGTTGGTTGTACAGGTATAAAGGAATCGAGATAGATATAGACTTCCATATATCAAAATCATCAGTATCGAAAAAAAATTCGATTGAGCCATGTCCGTCCGTCCGTCCGTCCGTTCGTCCGTCCGTCCGTCTGTCCGTTAACACGATAACTTGAGTAAATTTTGAGGTATCTTGATGAAATTTGGTACGTAGGTTCCTGGGCACTCATCTCAGATCGCTATTTAAAATGAACGATATCGGACAATAACCACGCCCACTTTTTCGATATCGAAAATTTCGAAAAATCGAAAAAGTGCGATAATTCATTACCAAATACGCATTAAGCGATGATACTTGGTAGGTGAGTTGAGCTTATGACGCAGAATAGAAAACTAGTAAAATTTTGGACAATTGGCGTAGCACCGCCCACTTTTAAATGAAAGTAAATTAGAAGTTTTGCAAGCTGTAATTTGGCAGTCGTTGGAGATATCATGATGAAATTTGGCAGGAACGTTACTCTTATTACTTTATGTCAGCTTAATAAAAATTAGCAAAATCGGAGAACGACCACTCCCACTTTTTAAAAAATGTTTTTTTTAAATTCAAATTTTAAAAGAAAAGTTAATATCTTTACAGCATATAAGTAAATTATGCCAACATTCAACTCCAGTAATGATATGGTGCAACAAAATACAAAAATAAAAGAAAATTTCAAAATGGGCGTGGCTCCGCCCTTTTTCATTTAATTTGTCTAGGATGCTTGTAATGCCATAAGTCGAACAAAAATTAACCAATCCTTGTGAAATTAGGTAGAGGCTTAGCTTCTAGGACGATAACTGTTTTCTGTGAAAAAGGGCGAAATCGGTTAAAGCCACGCCCATTTTTTATACACAGTCGACCGTCTGTCCTTCCGCTCGCCGTTAACACGATAACTTGAGCAAAAATCGATATATCTTTACTAAACTCAGTTCACGTACTTATCTGAACTCACTTTGTATTGGTATAAAAAATGGCCGAAATCCGACTATGACCACGCCCACTTTTTCGATATCGAAAATTACGAAAAATGAAAAAATGCCATAATTATATACCAAATACGAAAAAAAGGATGAAACATGGTAATTGTATTGGTCTATTGACGGAAAATATAACTTTAGAAAAAACCTTGGTAAAATGGGTGTGACACCTACCATATTAAGTAGAAGAAAATGAAAAAGTTTTGCAGGGCGAAATCAAAAGCCCTTGGAATCTTGGAAGGAATACTGTACGTGGTATTACATATATAAATAAATTAGCGGTACCCGACAGATGATGTTCTGGATCACCCTGGTCCACATTTTGGTAGATATCTCGAAAACGCCTTCACATATACAACTAAGGGCCACTCCCTTTTAAAACCCTCATTAATACCTTTAATTTGATACCCATATGTGTACGATGTGAGGGTGTGTGTGGTAAAGTGTATCACAAAACAATTGCATGTGCATCTATGGACGAATATAGCATGAACTGCTTGCAAGGCTGCCAATTTTTAAGATTTATGTGCGATGGTTGTATGACATATATCTCCAATGTAGATGATGCCCTCAGAAAAATACTTTCTTTTTCAGAAATTAACAAAGTAAATTTAAGGGAGCAAAAGGGTGAACTTGAAAAAATGTTGAATGAACTCAAAAGGGAGATAAGCGCATCCATAACGCACAGCGAAAGAGAGATGAAAAGAATTGTGGATAATATAAACAGGGTGAACACGGAAAAATTAGAGTTGATTAAACATGTAGAGAGTCTTTGCAAAGCAAACAAAGAAATGCTTAATAATATCAATACCCCAAATGAAGCGTTTAATAAGCAAAAGGAGGAAATTATAAGAGAGGTTAAAAAGGTTGCAAACCAAAATAAAGCTGTTACTGCTAAGGAAGTCAATTCATATGCCAATATTACTAAGGGAATTCCTCCAATAGTAATTAAACCCAAGGTTAAACAAGCATTAGAGAAAACAAAAACGGACTTGAATAAAATAGATCCATCCAATTTGAATATAGGTAGGGTACAAAATAGAAACAATGGTACAATAATTATTAGTGCGAAGTCAGCTACTGAGAAGGATAAAATTAAGGACACTCTAACAGAAAGGCTAGATAAAATTAAATACAACATAGCTGAACTGAAAATATATTTTCCTAAATCATGGTGACCAACATTATTACTGAGCATCCTGAAGAGGAAATAGTTGGTAAGATCACCAACCAAAATGAGTTTTTGCGAGATGCTAAAATGAAATGTGTAAGAGTTATTAAATCAAGGAAGGAAAACAGAGCCTCATACATCAATGCAGTCATTGAGATTGAGCACAAATACTATGAAGACGTGTTTAAATGCAAGAAAATCAATATTGGTTGGGACCGCTGTCCAGTTTACGATGCTCAAACGGTAAAAAGATGTTATAAATGCTTAGGGTTTAACCATATAGCGGCTACTTGTACACTTAAACAGAGGTGTAGTAAATGCAGCGGGGAACATAAAGTCGAAGAATGCACAGAGAGTGCACCCCTAAATAAATGTGGTAATTGTATAGATAGTAATAATCGGTTAGGTTTAAATATTAATACAGAACACAACATCATGAGTCATGAATGCCCAGTTTATTTAAGGAAACTTAAGCTGGAAAGACAACGCGTGGGCTTTTAGCCACCAAAACTAGCTGATCGGGGGATAAAAGCTTTTAACTTACAGTGCATTTACCTAAATATTTGTAGTTTTCTAGCCAACAAACCTGAACTCGAAAGAATTATAGAAGAGTTAGATCCGGACATCGTTCTATGTTCAGAAGCATGTATAACACCGGATGTTAGTGATGCGGAAATAAACATTCCTTATTATACAATGGTTCGTTGCGATTCTCATAGTCTTACTATTAAAAAAAGGTATCGAGTACAAAGTCAGGTATAATAGATCTATTGATTTAAATGTTTGGTGTGCTATAATTAAATTAAAAAAGTTCGACATTAAATAGCAAATAGGTGTGTTGTACCATTCTCCAAGCTCTAGTGATATCGAATTTTTAAATCACTTGGAAGCTATACTTTCTGAGGAACTGGAGAGTGGTACAAACTCCTTGTTAATTGGGGATTTTAACATTAACATGAATGTTAATACCGCAACGAGTTCTAAGCTCAATGAGATATTTTCACGTAGCGCGATGAGGCAAATGGTGAATTTCAATACAAGGATTGCTGAGAGGTCCCAAACGAGAATAGATCTATTATATGCAAATGCTGATGTACTGTCCTGTACTAATCTTGAAAATCACAGAGTTTCTGATCACGAAACCATTTCATTTGCTTTCAAAGTGTGTAATTCAAGTCCTCTGCGGAGAATGATACCCACTATGTGTTGGAAGAATTATTCTGCTGATAATCTCATTTACTTATTAAGAAACTATGATATCAGCGCATTAAAAAATATGCATCTCAATGACTCGGTTGAATATATAAATACCTGCTTATCACACTGCATGGGTTTATTAACATCAGAACAAGACAGGATAGTGAGGTTGAGAAATAAGTGGTACGATCATGAACTGACCGAAATTAACAAATTAAAAATCCAATTGCACTCACAAGCCAGAAGATCTGGTGAATTTTCGGAATATAATACGGTTGCGAAGTATTATAAGAAACTAATCAAAATTAAAAAGATTAAATATATGGAGAAAAATATTGCCGTAAATTTTTCTGATAGGAAATTAATGTGGAAACACCTCAAGAAAGCAGTAAACTTAACTGAGGTGCGTGACAATATCCTGACAGTGATTGTAAATGGTATAAGATATGAAACACCCGAGGATATAGCTCAAGCATTGAATTCCTTCTTTGTTGATAGTATTGGTGACATAAATCGAGAAATCGAAACTTTGGATAGTGGCGACAGTGTGCAATACACGGTTAGCACATGTCTGAAATTCCAAGAAGTTACGGTTGATGATGTCATATTGGTAGCTAAAAGGTTAAAAAATAAAATCGGAGGAACAAATTTACTATCAGAAGGAGTAATTAAGGATGCGGTGTCATACATGGGACATTTCTATGCGGATATCATAAATAAATCATTAGTAGAGGGAATAGTGCCCGACGCATGGAAAATATCAACAATAGTGCTAATAAAAAAGGTAAAAAATTCATTAAAGGCAGAGGATCTGAGACCGATCAACACGTTGCCGAATATCGAAAAAATTCTAGAAACAGTAGTAAAAGATCAGCTCATAAGTTACTTGGAAATAAATAAAATACTAATTAAAGAACAATCCGGTTTCAGAGAAGGCCACTTGTGTGAAACGGCTTTAAATTATGTAATATCGAGTTGGAAAGAAGAACTAAATCAAAAGAAAATTATACTTGCGGTTTTTATCGACTTAAAGAGAGCATTTGAAACTATAGACAGAAATATAATGATTAAAAAATTAGAAAAAATTGGAATTGGGGGCAACGAGCTGCAGTGGTTTCGGAGCTTTTTAGGTAACCGAAGACAAAAAACAGCCATTGAGTCGGTTGTCTCGGAAGAGGTATTGACAGGAATTGGATTGCCACAAGGATCGGTTTTGGCACCGGTCCTATTTAACATATATATAAATGATATATCTTCGGCGCTAAAACATAGTAAAATAAGGCTGTTTACGGATGACGCACTGCTCGAAGTAAGTGAACTTGATATCATGTTAGCTAGGAGCAAAATGCAGGAAGACTTGAACACCCTATAGAGGTGGCTTTGTAACAATAAGCTTAAACTTAATGTTAATAAAACCCATTTTATGGTCATATCTAGAGCGATGAATAAGGAATCTTGTAATATCGAGCTAAAAATAATGAACTCAAACATTAACGAAGTTAAAACTTTCAAGTACTTAGGGGTTCAGATTGATAATAAATTAAAATTGAATGATCATATTGATTATATAGTTGCCAAAATAGGCAAGAAAATTGGTTTTTGGAAAAGGTCATGCAAATTTATCAGTAGAAAATACAAACTGAAAGTGTATAAATCCATCATAGAGCCGCATTTCATATATTGTCCCACAATATTCTTTATGGCCAATGTAACTCAGGTAGATAAGCTACAAGTTATGCAAAATAAAGCTATGAGATTTATATTAAACATGATATATGATACTCCCATTAATAACATGATAGAAGCACTAAACTGGTTGAGTATAAAACAGCTCATATTCTACCACAGTATGAAATTTGTATTTAATATTAAGCACGGTAAATTACCAACATACCTCAGCGAAAAGCTTAGATATGTAAATGATGCACATTCATACGTAATCAGAGAAAACAATAATTTTAGATTACATCTTTTCAAAACAGAAGTGGACAAGCAAAATATATTTTATAAGGGCCTGAAATATTTCAATGAACTTCCTAATCACATAAAAAGTAGTAATAACTTCAATACTTTTAAAAAAAGTTTATTGGAGCATTGTAAAACCATTCCAATAAGATAAAGTTTTTTTTTTTCTTTTATTTTTTACATGACATACCGATACTGGAGCGCGAAAAGGGAATGGTAATACTGGTAGCAGCAAAATAAAATGCACCCGGCCCTAAGGAAAAGAAAATCAGTCGCCACCTGTAACTCCAGACAGTTCCAACAACAAATTTTGCTGGAATTCGGTATTTTCAGCCTATATTTACTGTTGCTGATCGGGATCACTCTCAATCCGACACCATTAATATAACAATAAAATTATATGATGTGTAACCAAAATAAGGTCAAACAAAAGTTGGAGCAGGGGGGATTGGAAACACGTCCTTTTCAACCTCCCAATATATTTTGAGCTGTGCTGATCGGAATCTTCATGCGTTCCGACAGCGTCTTTACTAAACAAAGTTGAGGGGTGATTGGGTACACTTCAATTTCCAACATCCAAAGACATGTTTAGCTGTGTTGATCGGAGACCAATACATTCCGACAGCTTAAAATACAAATATAATTGAAAAATATAAGTTCCAAATTTTGTTGCCTTAAGCTGGGAGCCCTGGAGGATTGGAAACGCGTCCTTTCCAACCTTCCTTAAATGACTGGCTCCCAGACTCGTCCGTATGTTACGCCAGTAAATATGCTGATCGGAATCACATGGCATTCCAACAGCATATTCAATAGAAATAAATGATATAATAATGAATTGTACTTAGTAGTTTAAGTTTTAGGCCTAAACAGCCGTAATAATAAATAATTTAAATTAAATTAAATTAGATTAAATTATCGTACAAACACATTCTAGAGTCACCCCTGGTCCACGTTTTTGGCGATATCTCGAAAAGGCGTCCACCTATAGAACTAAGGTCCCCGCCTTTTTATACTCAGTTGAGCAGAGCTCACAGAGTATATTAAGTTTGATTGGATAACGGTTGGTTGTACATATATAAAGGAATCGAGATAGATATATCAAAATAATCAGGATCGAAAAAAAATTTGATTGAGCCATGTCCGTCCGTCCGTCCGTCCGTCCGTTAACACGATAACTTGAGTAAATTTTGAGGTATCTTGATGAAATTTGGTATGTAGGTTCCTGAGCACTCATCTCAGATCGCTATTTAAAATGAACGATATCGTACTATAACCACGCCCACTTTTTCGATATCGAAAATTTCGAAAAACCGAAAAAGTGCGATAATTCATTACAAAAGACAGCTAAAGCGACGAAGCTTGGTAGGTGAGTTGAACTTGTGACGCAGAATAGAAAATTAGTAAAATTTTGGACAATGGGCGTGGCACCGCCCACTTTTAAAAGGAGGTAATTTAAAATTTTGCAAGCTGTAATTTGGCAATCGTTGAAGATATCATGATGAAATTTGGCAGAAACGTTACTTCTATTACTATATGTACGCTTAATAAAAATTAGCAAAATCGGAGAAGGACCACGCCCACTTTTAAAAAAAAATTTTTTTAAAGTAAAATTTTAACAAAAAATTTTATATCTTTACAGTATATAAGTAAATTATGTCAACATTCAACTCCAGTAATGATATGGTGCAAGAAAATACAAAAATAACAGAAAATTTCAAAATGGGCGTAGCTCCGCCCTTTTTCATTTAATTTGTCTAGGATACTTTTAACGCCATAAGTCGAACAAAAATTAACCAATCCTTTTGAAATTTGGTAGGGGCATAGATTTTATGACGTTAACTGTTTTCTGTGAAAATGGGCGAAATCGGTTAATGCAACGCCCAGCTTTTATACACAGTCGTCCGTCTGTCCTTCCGCATGGCCTTTAACACGATAACTTGAGCAAAAATTTACATATTTTTACTGAACTTAGTTCACGTGCTTACTTGGACTCACTTTATCTTGGTATGAAAAATGAACGAAATCCGACTATGACCACGCCCACTTTTTCGATATCGAAAATTACGAAAAATGAAAAAATGCCATAATTCTATACCAAATACGAAAAAAAGGATGAAACATGGTAAGGTAATTGGATTGTTTTATTGGCGCGAAATATAACTTTAGAAAAAACTTTATAAAATGGTTGAGACACCTACCATATTAAGTAGAAGAAAATGAAAATTTTCTGCAGGGCGAAATAAAAAACCCTTAAAATCTTGGCAGGTATTACATATATAAATAAAGTAGCGGTATCCAACAGATGATGTTCTGGGTCACCCTGGCCCACATTTTGGTCGATATCTGGAAAACGCCTTCACACCACTCCCTTTTAAAACTCTCATTAATACCTTTAATTTGATACCCATATCGTACAAACTCATTCTAGAGTCACCCGTGGTCCACCTTTATGGCGATATCTTGAAAAGGCGAACACCTATAGAACGAAGGCCCACTCCCTTTTAAATATACTCATTAATACCTTTCATTTGATACCCATATCTTACAAACAATGTCTAGAGTCACCCCTGGTCCACCTTTATTACGATACCTCGAAAAGGCGTCCACCTATAGAACTAAGGGCCACTCCCTTTTAAGATACTCATTAACTCCTTTTGTTTGATACCCATATTACATACTCACCTTTATGGCGATATCTCGAAACGGCGTCCACCTATGGAACTAAGGATTACTCCCTTTTAAAATACTCATTAACACGTTTCTTTTGGTACCCATATTGTACAAACAAATTCTAGGGTCACCCCTGGTCCACCTTTATGGCGATATCTCGAAAATGCGACCACCTATACAACAAACACCACTCCCTTTTAAAACCCTCATTAATACTTTTAATTTGAAACCCATATCGTACAAACAAAGTCTAGAGTCACCCCTGGTCCACCTTTATTGCGATACCTCGAAAAGGCGTCCACCTATAGAACTAAGGGCCACTCCCTTTTAAGATACTCATTAACTCCTTTTGTTTGATACCCATATTGCACGAACGAATTCTAGAGTCACCCCTGGCCCACCTTTATGGCGATATCTCGAAACGGCGTCCACCTATAGAACTAAGGCCCACTCCATTTTAAAATACTCATTACCACCTTTCGTTTTATACCCATATTGTACAAACAAATTCTAGGGTCACCCCTGGTCCACCTTTATGGCGATATCTCGAAACGGCGTCCACCCACGGAACTAAGGATTACTCTCTTTTAAATACTCATTAACACCTTTCATTTGATACCCATATCGTACAAACGCATTCCAGAGTCACCCCTGGTCCACCTTTATGGCGATATCTCGAAAAGACGTCCAGCTATAGAACTTAGGCCCACTCCCTTTTAAAATTACCATTAACACATTTCATTTGATACCCATATCGTACAAACAAATTCTCGAGTCAGGCCTGGTCCACCTTTATGGCGATATCCCTAAATGGCGTCCATCTATAGATCTATGGCCCACTTCCTCTTAAAATACTCTTTAGTACCTTCCATATGATACACATGTCATACAAACACATTCCAGGGTTACCCTAGGTTCCTTTTACAACATGGTGATTTCCCTTACTTTGTCTCCACAGCTCTCAACTGAGTATGTAATGTTCGGTTACACCCGAACTTAGCCTTCCTTACTTGTTTTTGATTGTTTTTGTTTTAGTTGAAACCTAATACAAAATGCCGTGTATTTGTGGAAATAGGGTCGATCGCGATCAACCTAAAATTCAATGCGCTAAGTGCAGCGAACTTTTTTCATTTGCATTGTACCGGTGTTTTGCCTACTGATTTCGACTATTTGAGAGAAATCAATAGTGCTTTCTATTGCAAGGTTTGTGCATATGAACGACGTCGCTCTATTCGCTCGCCACCCCCCACTGTCAGTGCTACTTCAACAATAAATACAACTGAAAATACATTAAATTATTTGTCTGGGCTGTGCAATGACTGAATTGTCGATACTGTAAAACAAAGCCGGCCAAAAGTTGCACATTGTGCAATTTGAGTTCGTATTTTCACACCGACACTAACGATGTGTGATCACGATCGTTTGCTTTCGCTTGTCACTCACGAAAATCAACAGTGAATGCAAAAGGAAAAGTGCATGCTACTTTTTGGGCACATAATAAAAACAATATGCTGCAAAGTTAAAGTGACTTTTAATACGTTTTAGTTAGTACTATTAAGTTCCTTTGAACATATGTACATATTAATATTGACAATATAAGTAACTTTTTATACGTTCTACTTAGTTTTATTAATTTTTATAATTTTTTTTTTATTGAATAACTTTATGTTTTGAAAATATATATTTTTATATTTACATTTACTTTGTTTTATAACTCTTTCTTAATGAAAAAAAGAATTTTATAAGTAAATTTTACATTGAAGAAACACCATACCTTCTTTTATAAAAAAGTTGTATCTGGCTAGCTCGACCTCCGCGTTCTTAGTTATACGAATATAAGTAAATATAGTTAGGATTAGCTTGAAATCAAATAAGCAAAGTCCTTTTTAATTTCAAACTTCACAGTCCATGTTTTCTTTTAGCACACTGTGGGGAGTTGTCACTCAATTTTTACATACACTTATGCAATTGTTTTAGAATTTGTGTGGCCGGCTTTGGTTTACAAAAGTTGCCCATTGTGCAATTTGGGTTCGTATTTTCACACCGACACTAACGATGTGTGATCACGATCGTTTGCTTTCGCTTATCACCCACTAAAATCAACAGTGAATGCAAAAGGAAAAGTCCACGCTACTTTTTGGGCACATCATAAAAACAATATTCTGCAATGTTAAAGTGACTTTTAATACGTTTTAGTTAGTATTATTAAGTTCCTTTGAACATACATATTAATATTGACAATTTAAATATTAATTATTAATAATTATTTAATTATTAATAAATATTCCCAATTTAATATAAATATATTTTTATACGTTCTACTTAGTTTTATTAATTTTCATAAATTTTTTTCTTATTGAATAACATTATGTTTTGAAAATATATATTTCTATCTTTACATTTACTTTGTTTTATAGTTCTTTCTTAATGAAAAGTGAATTTTTTTAAGTAAATTTTGCATTGAATAAACACCATACCTTCTTTTATAAAAACGTTTTATCTGACTAGCTCGACCTCCGCGTTCTTAGTTATACGAATATAAGTAAATATAAGCCGTGGTTTTTTTCGTTTACGCGTGAAAAAAACGCCTATCTTCGCTTAAATAATGCTTAGAATACCCATCTAGCGGCAGTGGTTAAACAGCTACAGGGTGTACCGAAAAGCGGAGACACAACCCTCCGTTGTATTTCTGTGTATAACACATATAGCTGAATCAGTTGTGATAGATAGTGGACGCGCATAAATACATGGAATTAGTGCAGAGGGTGAAACATGGACACATATTTTAGTTACATCTGGATATAATGCGTATTGAAATTTAGTAGTACTAATTTTATGCGTAGCAATTTCAGAGGTGTATTTAAAGTTTGTCGCTTGGCAGTCCATATAAAGTTTAAGCGTAAACGTATGAGCTAATGT